>NC_081186.1:89259159-89577173 GCF_029867415.1 Vicia villosa | reverse complement strand
TTGAGTTTAATATGTGCAGATATAAATTGCCTAATTCAAAGTAATGGTGTAGTGCTGAAACAACTCTATTATTGCTGGGTAACAGTTTAAATTGCGTAATTCATTGAAACAGTTTAAATTGGTTTAGATCCAACTGATTTATGAAATCAACCCGATTAAATATGCTTTGTAGTTTAAAACCATTTTTTTTGTTTTAATATTTAAACCAAAATTATTCGGAAACATACGTGAATCCGTTTCCAAGATAATGTCATGTCAACTTTCTCCAATGGTGGCATTCTATAACCAACTTAGACTATAACAAAATTTTACCTTGCTTTAGCACTAAAAAGGTGCTCTAAGTACTCCTTGCACTCCATCAGTTCTAGATCATTGTCCTTAAATATACTTAACTAAAATTCAAATAATAATAATAATAATAAACAGGAAAGAGCAACCCTATTATTTCGATTCTTAATCTGTGATTGTACTTAACTTCAGCTGTTAAAGCTTACAACTTCAACTATTCTCTTAAATTTTACATTTACCTTGTGAATTATGGAATACTTATTTACATACAAGTTTACAACACTGAATCAACTGTTTATTGAAAACAGACCCAGTATGTAGCTATGTACCTAGCATAGCAAATAAAGCATCTAATATCCAATATTGATAAATTATTTATCATCTGAGTTTAAGTATATAACTTATGTTCTCTGATATAACCAATGACTTCATCTGCAGTAAGATATTTTATTGATAATCCTCTTGCAATGCATTCCCTGATATTAATAATAAAAAAACACATTAAAATTAAAAAATGTCTCCCTTAAAGTAAAACAAGATGATAGTGTTATTACCTTACTCTTGTTGAGCTGATTTGATTTGGTACAAGTTCATCTACAATTTCAATATTAGCCTAAAAAAATGCAGTGGAAAATTCAAATTCACATTAAAGCTCAGTAGCAAAACAAATCACTCTAAAGCTTTCCAACAAAAAACATGGAAAAATGTATGAATTGAAGACAAAGCAGACCATGTTTCATACCTGGTTCTCATTTAAAATTTCATCATCAGATATAATCTTCTCAATATTTTGTCCTTCTCGGCGAATGCAGACTACTCCATAATCTCTGCATATACTCTTAACCTATAGTACAAATATAAAATGACAAAGTTATAGTCCATTTTTCCACAACCAACGGAAAATCCCTTAACATACAGAAAATATATCTAAACTATCCATGCCTTGTAAGTTGCATCTACTTTGGAAGTAAAAAAACGTCATAACTTATGAACTATCCAAATTCTAACAATAACGTCATCAAAAAATCAATTCCAACAGTACCCTTGGATCTAAATATAAACAACGTTGTATTTCTCTATTCTACTTAATTCATAAGTACCTGGTCGGGAACCCATACTCCAGGAACGCTAAAGGAATGGAGGAGATCAGAACCACAGACAAGCATGACTTTGAGAGATTCTACACTAATCAATATATAACCAAGTTATTTTATTGCTTTTATATCATCATGAGAATCAAGCATACAAAGAAATCAAATCTTAGCACAAAATGTAAATCCAATTAATGAAACTATTTGTGCATCTTTTAGACTAGGGTCGCATAAAGATCACTTTTGAAAGTTTAGTGCAATACCGAGCCAAATAAGCCCAGCCAATTATATGCCCCATAGCACTAACTCTAAGACATTATAGAAATACTAGCTCCAATAGACCACCTAGAACCAGAGGGTTGAAAATATGCTCTGAAATTAAAACACATACTACCCCCTCCGTAAAAATACAGGACCTCGTTGACTAAATCACGGATATTAGAGAGCTTGATAGTAGTATTAAGTTTGTTGGCAATTGGTAACATTTCTTTATACAAGGTTTCCCTTCAAGAGAGATAATTAGTTTATTTTCCGTCATAATATTTATTATCTATTGTAGAAAAAAATACAACATAATCAAAAGTAGATTGATAAGGAAATAAGTATTCCGGACAATGCGGTACCTGTTTATCTCGCTCGGTTTAAAATTTTACAAATTTAAATATAAGAAGTGACATGGAAGTATCAAAGAGGTCATATATTTTCGGACGAAGGTAGTACTCGTCATATAAAAAACCATACACTTGTAAATGAACAACTAATTCAAAGCAATACGTGTGTATTATTTCAAATGTCATTAATGAGACCGGTGTCTCAATATTAAAAGAGATTAAGAAAGCCGGTGTTTCTACTTTCCTCAGTTCTTAGTGTACGATGGGGAGGAGGAGCATGCTGAGACGGTAACTACAATATCGCACTTTTATTGAAGAATAGTGTGTCAAGCATACCTCTAGATACTAACCCTGTCCCACAAATAGAAGTGTGGACCCTGGAAAGAACAGTTAAAGTGCGTTGATATGAGCTTTGATTCGCCTGTATTAGTTAATAACCAGATAAAAATAAAATGTAAGAAATCAGGTCAGCCAGACTGATATAGTTATCAGCTCTCGCAATAGATGTGATCTCAAACTTTCTTCAAAAAGCCAAATGTTTCAGTACTAAAGTATTCTACATGCAAAAAAGAATAGAAAGACGTGTGTAATCTTTAACGTACCTCCCATGGATCAACCATTACAAATTCTGAACTTTTGCAGGCTAAGTGACATAATTGTATTCGACGGTCAGCAGATATTAAGTTCTAAATCAACATATAAGTGAAAGGCGATTAGAAAAACAGAAGCTGTGAGGTTTAATGTATCGCTTGATATTATTAGATATAAAACCAATTGTGGGATTTCATTTAATAGCTGAATTATTTAGATATGATATCAGAGTCTATGAACAATTGATCTACTCTAGACTCCAGAGTTCAACCGTTAATGCTTTTGATCTAAATAAGAGCTTAATTACAGGACAAAGTTGAGTGAGCCAATGCATTGCCCATGCTTCAAGTCAAAAGGGCTCTTGTGTGAGAAGGTGTGAGATATAAACCATTAAGGCACTTTCATCAACTAACTTATGGATTTTGAAAGTTGGTTTGTGACAAATATCATCTCAGAATAGATTGCTCATTGACTCCTATATAACTCTAAGAGTCCCACGCATGCCAAGCATGTATTTTCTCTTAATCATTGGATGTTCTTCTTACAAATTTTCCAGAGACATGTATGGACATAATAAAGTAAGAATATTTGCAGCATACCTTTTTCTTGTATGCATCATTCACAGGCGACATGTAACCTCCAATTACACAGTAGCCTTTGGAATTCAATGCATCTCTTGCAAGCTCTATCGGAAAGAAACAAAATCAAACGGGCAGAAAATAAATGAAGTTGAAAACTGAAGCTCACACAAGTAAAAAATTTGTGCCCGTGACATTACATCAAGTGGTTCATAAAGATAATTAGAAGGAACATTCTACACGTACATATATCTCTCTCCTCTTTACCTTCATTTACAAGGTACAAACAAACTCAGAGATTAATAGATTATTAACTTAATGAAGTTAATAATAAAGGAAACCACAGATCCTATGCAAAAACAAATATCCTAGTTTTCAGAACATCATTGACAAGCTTATTTTCAATGGAAAATATTGTATGCATTTTATCTTTATGGTATAATATTGGTTCGGGTCAGTGTTGTCAATGGAGGTCAATGGCGGAGACCCAAAGTCCCGCCATACCGGCCGCTTTGCGGTGCCGTTATAGCGGATTTTGGCGAAAAACCTGCAATATTGGCCTATATTTACCATTGCGGCGAGCCCAAAAACCGCCATGTATATCCGTCAAAGTGGCCATGGCGCCGCTATTTGATAATACTGATTTGGGTATACACTGAACTCTACATATAGCATATTTTATTCATGGTCAACATGTGTTTAATCAAGAACTTGAGTATTGAAATTTGCACATACTTCTACTTGGAAAACCAATGTAAATGATAAATGGTTATCAGTCTATGCATGATTCTATACTAATCCACCGGCAATTTCACTCCATAATTTTTTCACATGATGAATCTGAACTGTTAATTTACCCCTTATTTCCACTACTCTCGGAAAAGAAAAACAAAAATGTCAAATCATTTAACAAAGAATCTGAACTTTAAATCAAGATGTCATTTCCTTTTTATTAGAAGTGGATTAAACCGTTTAGATTTGACTAAGAAAACAGCCATAGATGTCTAAGGGCATTGAGATAACAAAGAAAAATGAATGAATCAACGGTTCAAGAGAAACTCACCAAACATGCGTAAATGCATCAAAGTAGGTGGATTGAAGCTTCCCGTTGCCACAAGAATGACATATATCTTGCCACTGCAGAAAAAGGTTGTTAATTCAGAATAAGTTCAATAGAAAACTCTCTCACACAACAGCACTAAGTATATAATAAAGAAACCTACTTGCTTGTATTTCCAGAAGAGGGTTCATTACTAATCAGTTCTAAAGCTAATTTATCCAATGGCAATGGAACATCCATGACCTGAAATCATTAGAAACACAAGTAATAATAAGATCTCAATACAAAACAGAATACATTATTACATTTTTTTTCTTTGATTAATTCATGCACCAAACAGAAGTAAATAAGATCGATGAACTCAGTAGTTTCGCTAAAGGACTACAATAAGAACATAAAAACAGAATTTAAATTAATTATGATGGCAATGTTTAGATTTCTATCAACAATTTGATACTCACTGCCGCTTCGGGTAGGGAGAAGAATGGAGGTTAAAAAAGCGCGTTGAGAAAAAGCAATTAAGCGGTTACAATTTCAGAGTCTTCTCCACTCTCTTGGCTTCCACGACTGCCGCAACGTGTTTAAAGGAATGAAATAGCGTAGAAACTTTCTCCACCTCGCAACTTGTTTACTCTTATTCATATGCTTGGTGAATAATTTATTTTCCTAAAAATATTTATAAAATATATTTAGTCTCACATTTCAACAAACAAGTGATGTGCACATTCCAAATATGCGAATTCTTAAAGATAAAAATGAAAACAAGTAAAAAAAAAACTTCAGAAACTAAAAAACGCTACGACGACCATAACAGTGCCAAAATTTCTTGAAGAAGTAAAGTGATAAACTATCAAATATGAAATTTAGAAAAGGGGAAAAGGATTACGAGACAGTGAAAAATTCGGAGTTGAATCTGTTGAGAGTATGCGATAACTGATAAGGTGTAGAAGGAGATGAAACGGCGACGATGAATCTAGGAGAGGGAAGGGTGGGTCCGGTGTTGCTGATAGGGTCTGATTGGATGCGTCCGACTGTTGATATCACACGAAGGAAGCATAAAGGGAAAGTAACTTTCCATTATTCAATAATCTGTTACTGTTACATTGAGTTAATATATATATATATATATATATATATATATATATATATATATATATATATATATATATATATATATATATATATATATATATATAGTGTATAAACTAAGTGTACTTGTATGAATAAAACTATACACTAAGTATATTAATATATCATCATGCAGCTGTATGTACACTAAGCTAATACCTCCCCACAAGTTGGAATGTGGATATTGCACAATCCTAACTTGGACAAAAGAGAGGAAAATAAAGGTGAGTGCAGAGGTTTGGTTAGAACATCTGCCAGTTGAGAATTGGAAGGCACAGGAAGCAAATGAATGAGATTAGACGCCAATTTCTCCCGAATAACGTGACAATCTATTTCGATATGCTTGCTGCGTTCATGAAAGGTTGGGCTGTGAGCCAAATAGATAGCAGACTTGCTATCACAGTAAATGGAGGCTGGCTCAGAGAAAGGAATGCGAAAGTCATCAAACAAAAAACGCAACCATTGAATCTCACAGGTTAGAGAAGCTAGTGCCCGATACTCAGCTTCAGTGGAGGAACGGGAAACAGTGTTCTGCTTCTTGGAGCGCCATGAAAGTAAAGAATCACCAAGGAGAACAAAAAACCCAGTGACAGATTTTCTAGAATCAGGGCAACGAGCCCAGTCGGAGTCTGCAAATCCATGAAGTTTAAGGGCACTAGAACTAGAAAAGAAGATACCTTGGGCAGGGAATGTCTTCAGATAACGCAGGATTCGAGTGGCTGCTTTGTAATGAGAAACAAATCGATTAGCAACAAATTGGCTGAGATGTTGAACCGCATATGAAATGTCAGGACGCGTATTTGTAAGATAGAGGAGTCTGCCAATCAATTTCCTATAAGAAGAAGGATCATCCAAGGGAGTACCATTAGTGGATGATAACTTCAAGGTGGGATCAATAGGAGTAGTGGCAGGTTTAGAACCAAGAAAGCCTGTGTCCTCAAGTAACTCTAGCACATACTTCCTTTGGTTCAAAAAAATGTCTGAAGAAGATCGAGCTATCTCTAGACCAAGGAAAAATCTGAGCTGACCTAGGTCTTTGATTTTGAATTTTTGATCCAAAAATGACTTGACCAGTTTGATCTCAGTGAGAGAATCACCTGTAAGTACTATGTCATCAACATAGACTAAAAGGGCAGTGAAGTGTTGGTCTGTGCACTTTGTATAAAGGGAGTGATCAGCTTCAGACTGTGTATATCCCAAGGCTAAAAGTGCAATGGATAATTTTGCTTGCCATTACCTGTTAGCCTGTTTCAAACCATATAAGGATTTTGTGAGTTTGCAAACCTTAGAAGAGTTAGGGCAGCCATAACCTGGTGGTAGTTGCATATACACCTCCTCATTAAGATCACCATGGAGGAAAGCATTGTTGACATCAAGCTGCTCCAAATGCCAATGCTTGATGGCAGCAACTGCTAAGAGAACCCTGACAGTTGTGATCTTTGCAACAAAAGAGAAGGTATCAAAATAGTCCACTCCCTCAAGTTGAGTATAGCACTTAGCTACAAGTCTTGCTTTATATCTCTCTATGGTTCCATCAGCATTGTATTTCACCTTATAGACCCACTTGCATCCAACTGGAACTTTACCTGCAGGAAGATCTACAAGAGTCCAAGTTTGGTTAGATTCTAGGGCAGAAATCTCAGCATCCATGGCCTGTCTCCAACATTCATGTTTAGATGCTTGGTTAAAGGTTTTAGGTTCAGGTATAGTAGAGATGGTACAGGAAAAATGTTTGTACGCATTGGAGCAGTTTTGATAGGACGAAAAGTTAGAAATAGGGTAGGGAACATTTGGACAATGCTGAGGACTAGTGGATAAGAGATTGCAATGAAAATCTTGGAGGTAACTAGGGGGATGTTTGGTCCTAGTAGATTTTCTTGTAGGCTGAACTAAGGTAGGTGAGGGAGGATTGGGAGGAGGGCTGTTGGTAGCAGGAGTATCATCTGACAAGACAGGGTCAGATGGAGAATTAGGGTCAAAGTCTACTACTTGAGGACTGTGAATAAGGCTTGTAGGGACCACAGGGTCAAAATTAGGGGAAGCAGGTGCAGGAATAATTGAGGAAAGAGATGCACTGGCTGAGAGAGAAACAGGCTCAACCTCAAGGATAATGTTATTATCCAACATGTCAGTAGAGGTAGCCTGCAAAGGAGTTTGGAGAGGGACATGTTTGAAAGGAAACACACTTTCATAGAAAACTACATTTCTTGAAACAAAAAGTTCATGAGAGGACAAATCATATAAGAGGTACCCTTTTGTACCATCTTTGAAGCCAAGAAAAACAGCCTTTCTGGCTCTAGGCTGAAATTTGGTTCTGTGAGCCTGAAGGGTAGAAGAAAAAGAAAGACATCCAAAAACTTTGAGATGGATCAGAACTGGGAAAGTGTTAAAAAGCAATTCATAAGGGCATTTGTTTTTAAGAAGGGGACTAGGAATTCTGTTAATCAAATGCACAGCATGTTTAATATTAAAATTCCATAGGGAAGTAGGCATGTTAGAGTGGAAGGCAAGAGCTCTAGCAACATTGAGAATGTGCTGATGCTTTCTCTCTACCACCCCATTCTGTTGGGGTGTTTCAACACAAGATTTCTGGTGAGAAATGCCTTTGGAAAGAAAGAATTGGCTTAGGGTAAGAAATTCTGAACCATTGTCAGATCTAAAACCTTTTAAAGATGTTTGAAATTGATTTTCTAAAGAGGCAACAAAGTGAATAATACTCTTCCTAACTTCAGTTTTAGATTTTAAAAAAATGATCCATGTGAATCTAGAAAAATTATCTACTAATGTAAGAAAATATTTGTGACCTTGAATAGATTCAGAGGCAAAAGGGCCCCAGAGGTCAGCATGGAGAATATCAAAAGGAGCAGTAGTAGATGAAGTACTAGTGGGAAAAGGAAGCTTTTTCTGTTTTGCTAAATGGCAGGAATCACAAGGTGCCATATTATCTTTATTAGCAGGAATAATAGGAAAATTCTTAGCTAGAGTAAGCATACAAGAATCAGAGGCATGGCCTAATCTATAGTGCCAAGTTTCAAAAGAATTAGAAATAAGAGAATTACAATGAGAAGAAAGAGTATGAGTGTCTATGATATAGAGGCCTCTTTGCAGCTTAGCTGTACCAATCGTTTGCCTCGAATGGTTCTGCAAGATATGACAGGAATTTGAAGAAAAATTCAGAGAACAATTCATGTTATCAGTTAGTTTGGTAATAGAAATCAGATTAACTTGAAAAGTGGGAATGTAAAGAACATTATAGAGAGTGAGAGTGGAAGTGATGTTCACAGTGCCAGAAATGTTAGCTGTTATGTTAGAACCATTTGGTAAAGATACAGATATAGGCACAATAGTGTGATAGGAAGAAAAATTTGAAATATCAAAGGTGATGTGGTCCGTGGCTCCTGTGTCTTAAATCCATAGGGTAGAGGTCTTACCAAAACCTGATGGTGTGTTGGAATTCATGGCTAGGGGAGAGGTGGTAATGGAATTGATGGCAGGGGTGGATTTTGACTGTTGAAGCAAGGCACGGATGCTTTGAAATTCTTCCTGAGTGAAACCAAAAGAGGATCCTGAAGCAGTATCTGCAGGCATTGAACCATTTGTGGCAAGATTGGCTTGAGACTGTGGAGGAGTATGAGCAGGAGTCTGAATTTTGTTCCTCTGTTTGAATCCAGGGGGATAACCATGTTTCTGAAAACAGGTATCCACAGTGTGATTCGTTCGTCCACAGTGAGTTCACACTCTATTACCTTTGCCCTTGGAAACATTAGGCTGTTTGCTAGGTTGAGTATTGACATGGAGAGCAGAGATGGCAGATTCAGTGGAATCTGAAGGTGAGGCATAGTTAAGCTCTCGTTCTTGCTGAATAACAAGAGAGAAAACCTTGTCAATGTGAGGCAAAGGTGACATCATCATAATCTGAGACTTGGATTGAGCAAATCGCTCATTCAATCCCTTCAAAAACCTGATAGCATAGTCTTGTTCACGGTATGTCTTAGCAGAGTCAACAGCACCACATGAGCAAGCAAAAGAACAGGTACAACAGGGGAGAGGGCGATAATTCTCAAGCTCATCCCAAAGCATTTTCAATTGAGTGAAATATTCAGAAACATCAAGAGTACCTTGGCGGAAGCGATAGAGTTCTTCTTGGATATCTGAGATGCGGAAAACATCGCTCTGTGAAAACCTAATCCGTAAATTGTTCCAAACGCCAGAAGCCGTCGCAATCCACAAAACTAATTTCGCAATGGAATCGGAGATGGATCTTTGAATCCAAGAAAGGACCATAGTGTTGCATAGGATCCACTGAGCATACAAAGGATCTGAGACGAACGGCTTCGGAAACGTACCATCAACGAACTTTTCCTTGTTCTTTGAAATCAATGCAAGAAGCATAGATCTGGACCAGGTGTGGTAGTTCTTGTTATCCAAGGGTGGAGCAACAAGAATCAACGCAGGACTTTCGTTCGGATGGAGATAAAAGGGATTAGCAGAGTTTGTTGCAAAATCCGCATAGCTCTGGTGATCCATGGTGAAGAGAAGAGCAGCGATTGAAGAACAAAGAATGTGGAATCTTGATCAATCGGGAAAGAAGAGAAGACGAGGCTTGTGCAATCGGAGAAGATGAACAAGCGTGGGAGAATAGCCTGTGCAATCGAAGAAGATGAACAAGCAAGGGAAGAGATTGGTCACCAGAGCTCAAGTGATGAGCTCTGATACCATGTTGATATCACAAGAAGGAAGCATAAAGGGAAAGTAACTTTGCATTATTCAATAATCTGTTACTGTTACATTGAGTTACTATATATATATATATATATATAGTGTATAAACTAAGTGTACTTGTATGAATAAAACTATACACTAAGTATATTAATATATCATCATGCAGCTGTATGTACACTAAGCTAATACCGACAGCGACGGCGGCCGGGGTTATATGAAGAGGGAAAATCTGTTGTACAACAAAGATTTATTTCAATGTCTTTGTTAGTTTTTTTTAATTGTGTGGGTAAAATATATTATCTCTTTTTTCTTGTAGAAAAATATTAGGCTAAATTACAGTTTTAGTCCCCCTGTTTTGTATTTTCACGATTTTGGTCTCCCTATTTTCTTTTTAAACAGTTTTAGTCCCCCATCCCAATTTTGTTCATAAACAGTGCATGATCCGTATATGAACAGTACATGACCGTACATGAACAGTACATGACCAGTTGGTTCAAAATTGGGATGGGGACCAAAACTGTTTAAAAAGAAAATAGGGGGACCAAAATTGTGAAAATGTCAAAATAGGGGGACCAAAACTGTAATTTAGCCAAAATATTATAATAAATCAAAAAGAAAAATTGCTTTATAGAGTTTTGATTTTCTTAGTAAGTAAATTAACTTTCGACTTATAAAATAAATAAGTACTATGTACACATTATTTGTAAATTATAACAAATTTAAATTATTTTTAATAAACTATTTTAAAAAAATAGAAATGTGTAGTACTATAAATAAAATAAGGGAGGGGACATATAATAAAAAACTTGCAACAGCACTTGAATGAGAAGATTCTGCCCTCGATGGATTAATCTTTGTAACTGTGTGTATAAAATATCAGTTTTTACTATTAAAAATGTTTTTGTTATAATTTATGTGACTTTTTCCAAAAAATAAATAAATTAACTTCTTAAAATATACTTTGAAAACTTAATTTACTAGTCCCATAAAAAAATTGTTTGCACTAATACATGAATATAAATAAGGGTTGTTGCCACCAATATATTACACTTATTTAATTCAATTACTACATATAAATCGAGTTATCCCACTCATCTTTTTTTTTTTCTCTTCTCCAAATTAATTATTAATATTAAAATTCTCAAATATTTTTTTTCAAAATATTGTTGTAAAAACAAATCAAAATTCATTCAAATAGTTTACAATAAAAATGCATCCAATTTTTTTTCAATTTATAATATCTATTGTGATTTTAATTATTTGTTTTATAATTGTACATGTAAGTAATATCACTTTGATCGTAATTGGATAAAGTGTAATTTAGATGGTGTTTATACTTCTAATCTGGATTCTACTGCATGTGGTGGAATATTCAAAAGGAGCAATGATGGTTTTATTTGACATTTGCCGAGTTACTCCCTTGGAGAAATTCCCTGTTATCTGAGTTTAGTGGAGTTCTTCGCAACATAGAGTTAGCCAAAGATAAAGGTTGGAATAATTTATAAAGGTTTTTCTAAGAGTCATCACGTGATTATTAAGTGAACAAATCTCTTTTGCAAATCAAGAATCGATTCACCAAGCTATATTCTAAACATTTCATATTCTTGTGATAAAGTGTTAAGTTTAGATCTTTTTCCCTTAATTGTGCATTCATGTGTCACTTCTAAAGTATCTCAAATCTCTTTTTGTGTTTTATAATGAGATATACGAAAGAATTCATCTATACTTAGGGCTGATTGAAGCCTGTTCTTTTTCTTTTTGTCAAATAATATTTTCTTCTTGTCATCTTTATTCCAAGAGCCTTTTACTTTTACATGTTCTGCATCTTTTATGACCGTCTTAGAAATGTTTAGACCATTTTCAACAACATCCCGTATTTCTTCTCCTAGTGATACGTTTCTATACGAATTTTGCAGAAATCATAATATTCACAGACAAAATATGGAGGCTAGTTGCTACTGCCATCATCTCTAAAAATTAGATTAGCGGGAGCCATTTTTCTAGATCGAAGAGAAAGTTACCTTAATCTTCTCAAAAGTCAAATTTAAGTATACATTGCAACCTAAGAGAGGGGGTGAATTAGGTTTTAAGAATTTTTCTCGTTTTTAAGTGATGGTTCTTATGTTCTTATTAATTCGAAATTATTTAGATGAACTTATGAAGTAAAGTGCAGGAATATAAATACAGAATGTAAATAACACTTGGATATCTATTAGTTTCCCTTTCCAAAAAAGGGTACGTCTAGTCTCCTCACATCCCATGAGAGATTTCACTATTTTAGGAAATGTTACATCCTCACGCTAAGACTCTCTTAACTTTCTAACATAATCAATAAGGCACGCCACCTTTTGATTTTACAACACAGAGAGAAAGAATCCTAGTTTCTCTTAAACACATTTGTTTCCACAAGCTTGACAAACAAGCAATAGTACAAAGTTACAGATAATTGAATATGAATTTGAGTACATGAGAATTTTGATAAATCACAAAATTCACACGTCTTCTCTTTCAAATATAACAATTTATTAAATACAAGCTCTAAGTGCTCAAGAACTTTTCTCCGAATGATTGAAAATTATGCAAAAAATATTTTTAGAATAGTTGAAATTATGCAAATGAACTATTTTGAAAATATTGATGAAAGAGGTAATTTGATCAATGAAAAAATTATGATTTTTATAATGTCTAAGATATCCCTAAAAACAATGGCAATGTTTGAGAAATAATCAAAATTAATTTGCAAATTATGAAAAGATTTTATGAGATTTCTTAAACCTTGAGCACTTGAGCATGATCAATTTTTTCCTTACTTTCCAAATATTTGTCTTCATAAAAATATGATTCATGTAGAAGCTTGACCTCACACTTAGCACATCTCCAAAGTTCTGCTCCACTACGCTACAATCAATCAAAGACAAATAGAGCAAACATTTGATAAGTTACTCATTTTCAGACCTTTTTTGATTCGACATGCATGCTTTATCTAAATAGTTTATAGGATTGATACATTAGGTTAAACGTAATAGATATGTCATATTTATTTGTCCTAAACTTCCTTGCTTTGAAATTTTGAACATTTGAGTTTAGGGTTCGTGCATGCTCTATTTTTTCTTACCTTGTGTTGGTTTCGTCCAGTCAGACTTTTAAAATCCTGACCCTTAGTCCGGATTACAAAATCCAGATTTACTTGTTTTCTATTTTTGGGTTTAGTTTTTCAACACCTTTTTTTTGGCTATGACATGATTTTTATTGTTTGAATATGGGAAAAATGTCAGACAACTAAGAAAGAATATAAGACATGGTAGAGTGGTCCAACATGCTTCCGTTCGCAGAGACAAAAAATAGACTCTCACGACCCACACTTGGAGAAACTTCATTTGATGTTAACACATCGTCTTCCAAAGTTCATATGTCTCTGGTATCGTCTTCCCGGATTCATGTATCCCCTGCTGGCCTATAAGCGCTTGCTACCCCAGTCTATGCTACTGAACCAAATGTTGTTATGCCTAATGGTTTTCTAGGAGGTCAATCATACCTTTCACTACTTTCTCTGTATCCAGACCATGTTGTTAGGCACGTATGGGAGAGAAATGTAGCATAAATATTTAATTACTCTTTTATACATCTGTGCTATAGTATTTGAATTGTCTAACAATGATGTATTTATTTTTTGTAGTACTATGATATGTTAAAATGTATAAACAATAGTAGAAACGTTGCAAAATTGATGTAGCCCGATGAAACATGGTTTCAAGATGTCTTGGAGCTATTTAGGTTGCAAGATTTATGCAGGACTGGATAAGGTTATATTAATCATAGGTTATTGTTTGATTTTGTAGAGAGATGACATATAGAGACGTCTTCATTTCATCTTCCGATTAATGAGATGTCCATCACACTTGATGATGTATCATGCCTCCTACATCTTCTTATCACGGTAAGATTGTTAAACTACTCCAGAACTAGTAGACTTGAGGCGGGACATGATGGTGATATTTTGTAATACCATTTTTTAATATTTTGATATTTTGTATTTTAATATTCATTTTTTAGGTGTCTATTTACTTTGTATTTTGATATTAACATTTTTTAAATGTGTATTATAGTTTGTTGTATTTTATGAACACTGATGCATGACTTACCAACATTTTATTTGAATATTTGATCTTATTATTGAATGACAAATGTGTATGATTTATTGTGAGATTGATTTATAAATGACTTACAACGTAATCTTTATTAAAAAAAGAGGAAATTACAGTAACCTCCCTTGAATTATATCAAAACATAAGTAACCTCCCCTCTATTTTTTCAAGCATCACATACCTCCCCTCCGTAATAGTCTGTGAACTTTCCGTTAGAATAGAAACGTTACAATATAAATCTTATTAATTAAAAACTTTTTATATTCCTTCTCAAAACAATATATAAAGAAAATTTTTGTTCCTCAGATCTTCATCTTTTTTAGTCTTTCTTTTTCACGCATCATCGACTATCTTCTAGTCTTTCTCTTTCACTTATCACCGGCTTTAATTTTTTCTTTCGTCAACACTCATCATTGTTCTTGTCGTATCATGCACCATCATTCTTCTTGTTCTCGTGTACTTGCATACGTGTTGTGGTTCTTGTTCTACGCATCGTCGTGTTGCCGTTCTAAGAGTACTTGTCAACGGTATTGCCGTACACACAAAAGAGAAAATGTAGATATGTTTTGTGATACAAGTTATACTCCTAAAATATATTCCTTATATTACAATAACATAATACATCCTATGCCTGAATTAGATGGAAAAAATAGAGGTTCTTACGAACAAATTGATCCTCCCGTGTTGAGGAGGTTGTCGGGCCGACCAACAGTTAATAGGAAGAGGAGTGTAGTTGAAGGTCCGAGTGGTTCACAAGATGCGAGAAGATCAAACACAGTAGTTGAATTATTATGTGTTGTTGTTTGAATGGTTTGTTTAGATGAATTATTAATTTTTACTGATATTTGGAGATGAACTGATATGCTGATATGCTTTTTACTGATATGTTAAGATGAACACAATATGTGTAGAGTTGTAATTTATGTTGAATGTAGAATAGAAGAAATAAGAACATGTTTACACACTTTACTATCACTACTAGAAAATTCGCTTTTAGTGACCGATTTAGTGACCAAAAAAATTTGGTCACTGGAGTGACCGAATTAGCCACCGAAATATGATATTCATGAGCCAATTTTAATAGGTCACTAAATCGGTCACTAAAATACATTAGCCACCGATTTAGAGACCAAAATTTAGTGACCGAAATTTCAGTCACTATAGTGACCGAATTAGCCACCAAAATTTGATATTCATGAGCAAATTTTAAGAGGTCACTAAATCGGTCACAAAAAATATCTTTTTATGCAATTTAATTTATATATAAAAATTAGAGACCGAAATTTCGGTCACTAATATTTATTGTTTTTTTATTTATTTTTAATCTTGTTTATTATATTATTATTTCCTTTCCATTTTTTTAAAGATTTTAATTCTCTTTCAATTTTTAATTTTTTAATAAAATTTTCATATTTTTTTATTGTTTTAACATATAAAATATTTGTCAGAACTATATGTATGTATGTTTAAATATAAAATATAACAATAGATTTAAAGTGGTGTAGTGGTAAGTTCTTCTTAAAATATGTAGAGGTCACAAGTTTGATTCCTAGGTATCACAAATTTTGATTTTATTTTATGAAAAAAAAACACTAAAATCGGTCTCTAAATCGGTCACTGAATTTGGTCACAAATTCGGTCTCTAAATTTCGGTCACTAAATTCGTCACAAATGCTTAGCGACTAGCACTTTTTCAACCGAAAAATAATGGTCACTAAATCGGTCACTAAACGTTTTAGCGACCGATTTTTAAGCATTTTCGGTCTCTAATTCGGTCACTAAAAGCGAATTTTCTAGTAGTGTATATACATAAGATGCTGATTGTGAAATTAAATTAAAGTTACTGCTATATGATAGGATATATTTTTCAATGTGTATAATTTTCAATTAACTTGTACGTGTATATAATAGGACAATGATGAATTTGGATTTGTCTATTTTCAATGTCGTAACGTGTAACTATTGTTCAATGCATGAGCTCCAATTTCTTATGAATGCATATAGATAATCAAACATTTTTTAAAATATAGTTATCAATCAATATAAGCAGAGTGGTGTAATTTTTAAAGAAGATATATTGATTAAAAAACCTAATCATATTTTTTATTTAAATGTTGACAGAAAACTAACGGTGTTAGTTGGGAGAGAGGGTATTTACCTATTTAATAAAAGTTTAGGGGAGGTTAGTATCTAGTTTAAAATTAGAGGGGTGTTAGTTTCATTTTAATAAATTTTAAGGGAGGTCAATGTAATTTACCCTTAAAAAAATACCAAATTTCTTCTATTAGCACACCCTCTCTCTTACGAAACCCACCCTACATTACATTCAAACCGTTTAAACCGAAACTAACCAACCAACAATTCCCGCGTCAACACTCTCTTCTTCTTCCACCATTTCTCATTCTTGTTTCTTCTTCTTCTTCAAGCAACCACCACAATGCACCCCTTCAAACCAACCCTCTTCACACTCTTCTCCACCTTCATCCTCGCCGCCGCCGGCAACATCCAACTAAACTTCCCTTATTTCACCACCACCAACATCACCTTCACCGGCGATTCCTCTCTCACCAACCGCCTCATTTCACTAACAAAACCAACCCCACTCAGCACCGGTTCCATCCTTTACAACAACCCAATCCCTCTCTTTGACAAACAAACAAACACCACGTCTTCATTCTCAACTACCTTCTCTTTCTCCATCACAAACCCCAATAACCCCACTTCCTTCGGTGATGGCTTCTGTTTCTTCCTCTCCCCTAACAATCTCTCGTCAACATCCTCCTTTTCCTCATCTTTCTCTCCCTTTGGCCTTCCTACAAACTTCGTTGCTGTCGAATTCGATACTCGATTCGACCCTCGATTCAATGACCCGAACGAAAATCATATCGGTTTCAATATCGATTCATTGAACTCTCTTCGTACTGTTGACCCTATTTTCAATGGAATTGATCTCAAGAGTGGTAACACTATCACTTCTTGGATTGATTACAAGACTGATCAAAACTCTCTTTCTGTTTTCTTGAGCTATTCTGGTATTAAGCCACTTGAACCTATTCTCTTTGTAAATGTTGATCTTTCAGAGTATTTTAGAGATAACCAAGATGTTTACGTTGGTTTCTCGGCTTCTGCTGAAAAAAGTACCGAACTTCATCAGATTGAAAGTTGGAGGTTTTACACTATTGGGTTTGAACCTGTGAGACCGAGGTTGCGTAGTTACAATGTTTCGGATAATTCTGTTATCGGAAATGCGATAAAAGGTAACGTTCACAGATCGCGTTCTTCTAATTCCAAGAAGAGACTTGGTTTTGGTTTTGCTGTTGCAGGTCCTGTTTTTTTCTGTGCTGTTTTTTCTTTGTTGGGGTATTATTCTTTTGTGAAATGGAAGAAGGTGAAAAAAGAGTCGTCGAAGGATTTCGACCCCGGGTTTGTTGCCTGTCCTAGAGAGTTTGATTACAAAGAATTGAAATCTGCGACGAGGGAGTTTCATCCTAGTAGAATCGTTGGTCACGGTTCGTTTGGTACTGTGTATAAAGCGTTCTTCATATCTTCTGGAACGATTGCAGCAGTGAAACGATCGAGGCATTCTCACGAAGGGAAGACTGAGTTTCTGTCTGAATTGTCCATCATTGCTGGCTTAAGGCACAAGAATTTGGTTCAGTTGTTGGGTTGGTGTGTTGAGAAAGGTGAGCTGCTGCTTGTTTATGATTTCATGCCTAATGGAAGCTTAGACAAGATGCTTTACAAAGAACCCGAAAGGGGGAAGTTGTTGACTTGGTCTAATAGGTTTAACATTGTTGTTGGTTTAGCTTCTGTTTTGGTTTATCTTCATCAAGAATGTGAGCAAAGAGTGATTCATAGAGACATCAAAACCGGGAATGTTTTGCTCGACGGGAATTTCAATGCTAGGTTGGGTGATTTCGGATTAGCTAAACTCATGGATCATGATAAGAGTCCTGTTTCAACTTTAACTGCTGGAACAATGGGATACCTCGCACCTGAATATCTTCAATATGGTAAAGCTACTGATAAAACCGACGTTTTCAGCTACGGCATTGTTGTGCTTGAAGTTGCTTGTGGGAAAAGGCCTATCGAAAGAGAGGGTCAAAAGATGGTTAACTTGGTGGATTGGGTTTGGGGATTGTATTCCGAAGGGAAGATAACCGAGGCAGTTGATAAGAGGTTGAATGGTGAGTTTGAGGTTGAGGAGATGAAGAAGCTTTTGATGTTGGGGTTGAGTTGTGCTAATCCTGATAGTGCTGAGAGACCTACTATGAGAAGAGTATTGCAGATTCTTAACAATGAAGTTGTGCCATTTGCTTTGCCAAAAGTAAAACCAACCTTAACTTTCTCATCTGATTTGCCATTGAGTATTGATGAGATTGTTTGTGATGAGGGTGGTGAAGATTGTCAAGAGTTCAATACTAATCAGTCTATGTGTGAGATTAAAATTGATTGAAAAGTTTTAAACTTAATTCATTTCATTCTTTTACTTGTAAAGTTTCTGTTCTGTTTGTTGACAGTAGTAGTTTAGTGACAATATCTTGAATTTTCAGGTATAGATGTTTTAGTTTTGGTGTACTAAGAAATTGATGTTTAATTGAAGAATGTGATAATAGTTTTAAAGTGTTTCACTTATGTAGTTTGATTTCTCTTTACATATACAAGAAATGTATAAAATGAGTCATTTTAACAATAGAGCTAGAGGAGAAAACCATGGTGTAGTTTAACTATATACAAAACATAAATTGCTGCATGTAATTGTGGATTACTCAAATTTAAATAATCTATACTGAGTTCTACATTTGAAAGAAATATGGTCAAAATTTCTAAATTATAAATGTGACACCTTTGGATTATATCTTAAGTCTAGCACTTTGCACCTACCATAAAGAAACTGTTTTTTTTTTTTTTTTTTCATAATTTTTTTTCCGAGTTTAATAGTTTAGTGACAGAAATTTCTTCCTTCAAAAATAAGTAATTGAAATATCGTTTATTTAAATTTGTACGACCGTTCATTTAAATACTTTTATATAACGACCAACTAAATTTCAATAACAAATTTATTTTATAAAAAAATTAATTACAGAAAAATGATTCTTAATAACAACGAACAATGGAAATATAGACGCGTGTCTTAGGATAAATATATTAAAATAAATTATATTAAATCTAAATTTTGTAAAATTACACACACAAAAATGTTGATATTTTATAAGTTAGTTTGTAACCATATCATCGCTTTAAAACAAGATGACTAGTGATAAGTTAATTGATAATGAATAAGTTAATATAATATATTGTACTAATTGCGTATTTCTTTTTCTTAAAGTTGGTGTGTTATAAATATTAATAATTTGTTTATATGAATTTAGAAATTTAGAATTATAAATAAATATCACGGTAAAATATTGAACTTTAGATCAACAACTTATATCTCCTTTAAGTCAAGTAACAAATACTAATTGAGTTACGTCATTTATCATAATAATGAATAAAATTAAATCAAATAAATTTTGAATATGAAGGGAATAAAAAATAATTAATTTTTAATCTATTAAATTTAAAAAAACATGAAAAAATTGAAAAGAAAAATTATAAGTTACTTGAATTAATTTATTAAAATCAATTATTAATTGATAAAAATTAAATCAACAACTTTATAAAAAAATTTGATAAAAATAAATTATAAAGTAAAAAAAGTTACTAAATAAATTTTTTAAGCTTATGAATTTATATATAGGACAAAAACTATATTATAAACTACATATTTTTATAAAAATTGGGATAGCCTGACTCAAAAGGTGAAAATGGAAAAAATGAAACTTAAAAAAAAAAAAAAATTAAGGAATGCAAATAAAAAGAAAACAAAACCAAATTCATTGAAAGACCAACATCACCCAAAAGTCCTTAAGCTATATATGGAGATCGAGCAAAACTTAAATTCAGAAAATCAAAATAATTCCTAAAAAATTACTCCCTAATGAAATAAGAAAAGATATCCCATCACAAGAAGTATACTATTATATGATTTGAATATCTAACTAGTATGCACACTTATTTCCTTGTAGTAAACTAAATTCATTTAAAGATTTTTTCAAATAACCATTTATTTCTAAGATCCCAATGAATTAGCTCTCCTTTATAAAGGCTTTGAATGGAAGTTTTTTTTTTTAATAAACAATTGATTGATTGAAAGTTCGCACTAGGGGTGCAACTCTTACAAAAAAATACAAGGTCCTAGAGGGGAAAAGGAACGGATAATGGAAGTTTAAACTATTCATAGTAAATTGGTCTAAACTTATTATATCCACTACATAACCACCTCCAAGAAAGAAACACAATGTCAGAACAAATGACATCAAAACAAAACACCTCCCCCTTAAAAATAATGGCATTCCTCATAAGTCAAATACTCCAAATAGTAGCAAACCAAACGTAGTTGATCAAAATACGACGTTTACTACAATTCACCTTTTCTTGAATGACTTCAAAACAAAGCATCTCCTCTTCGGTAAATTCCTTCGGTGTGCCAAGCCATAAGAAGACATGCTTCCAAATACCTTTCACCTCTTGGCAATTGAAAAAAAGATGGGAAGAAGATTCAAGGCAAGAGCCACACATCACACAATCCGGGCAAGTAACGTTAACAACACCTCTATTCAACAATTGGTCTCTAGTTGGTAGCCGATCAACGAAGACTTTCCATGCAAAGACCTTAATCTTCGGCGGGAGCTTAAGATCCCACATCACTTTCAACGAATCGACCACTTTAGGATCCCAAGCTAAAGATTTGGCATTATCAACCACATGAGCCAAACTTGAGACGGGAGAAAACGTTGTCTCCATTGAAGGACCAAGAGAAAGAGTCTCGACTTGAATCGCAAGGGAGGAATCCGCGAAGCATGTCGACAAACCGAGCCCAGTTCTGGCTTGCTGCTGCCGCGGCTGTGAGGCCACTGTCGGAATTGGAATCAGCCGAAAACAAAGCTTCCCACCTCCACCTATGTATCCCATCCATCCATTCTAAAATATCCACCACCGTGCAATGTTTCTTGCTTGAAAGGTCATATAAATCCGGAAAGGCTAAGCGTAGAGGTTGATCGCCCAACCACCTATTATGCCAAAAAAGAACATCTTTGCCATTCTTGCAACAACACTTGAAACTCCCGGTAAAATCGTTTGCGACCCTATCCTCCAACAAATTAATCTTGCATAAATCTCTCCACCAAATAGATTCACCCTTTCTTTGCCACACTCCCCCATCAACTTGAATTCTAATTTTAGGACAAAAGTACCTTGCTTTTATAAAACTATTCCAAATAGCTTCATCGTCATGCAAGATTCTCCACTTCCATTTTAAGAGAAGAGCATTATTCATTTCTTTAACATCCCTAATGCCCAAACCACCCTTCGCCTTAGGCCTACACACTACATCCCACTTAACCCAATGGATACACCTTTTATCAAGCTTACCGCTCCATAAAAACTCACTTAGGATTTTCCTAATTTCTTTGACAATTTTTTCGTGAACTTTAAAGAAGGAAAGAGTGAAAATAGGGATAGAATTTAAAACCGAATTAATAAGCGTTACTCTACCTCCCATTGAAATGTTCCTTCCTTTTCACATAGAGAAACGCTTCTTTAATTTATTGATCACTTCTATCCACACTTTCTTCCTTCTTTGATAATGACTCTCCATCCTAACATTCTATCAACCTTTTATCTTAGCATGCTCAATTGCTACCATAATAAACATAAAATCAACTCTCAATATATTTGTTTTTTCTCGTTGAACTGAGAAACCTTCTGAAAAATCACAAAGATTATTGTGCTTTATGGTTCCTTTACTATAGCATATTCTTATGTGATTCATCAATGTTTATTTTTGTCCACATTATTCCTAACTTTCTCCAAATTACCGTTATGATTTTTGGCGCATTTTTTGTATATTTTTTTTCTCAAATTGGAGATTGTCTAGAGTTTGTATTTTATGTCTTATATCTGCAATGTGCCCCCTTTCAACTGTTGGAATAAATCTGATATATTCTTATTCACAGAGGGCATAAATATATATACAATTTCTGTTACTAATGCCTTTCCTTAATAATAGGAGGCTTTAAAACTAAAAATAAAATAACAGCTGTACATATCAATTGATACCAAAAATATCTCTTTCTAGAATAACAATATTTGATTTATTCCAACACCCCCCTTCAAGTTGGTGCATGGATGTCACACATTCCCAACTTGAGTAAAGATTCGTTAAACACCTTGCTTGCTACTCCTTTAGTGAGCATATCAGCTAATTGTTGCTCAGATCTTACAAACGGAAAAACAATTATCCCAGCTTCAAGTTTCTCCTTGATGAAATGTCTATCAATTTCAACATGTTTTGTCCGATCATGTTGGACAGGATTATGGGCAATCTCTATGGCCGATGTATTGTCACAATATAAACTCATAGCTTCTTTTGGTTCAAAACCCAAGTCTGACAATACACTTTTTACCCATAACAATTCACACATTCCAAGTGCCATACCTCTAAACTCTGCTTCGGCACTTGATCTAGCCACTACCGGTTGCTTTTTACTCCTCCAAGTTACGAGGTTCCCTCCCACAAAGGTAAAATATCCTGAGGTAGATCTTCTATCATCTGCTGAACCTGCCCAATCGGCATCTGTATATCCTTCTACCCTCAAGTGACCATTGTTTGAGAACAATATTCCTTTACCCGGAGCGGATTTCAAATATCTTAATATCCTCTCTACAGCATCCATATGAGGCTTACGCGGATCATGCATAAACTGACTCACAACATTCACTGCATAAGTGATGTCTGGTCGTGTATGAGAAAGATAAATCAGCTTCCCTACCAAACTTTGGTACTTCCCTTTATCTGTGATGTTTGAGTTTAAGCAATGAAAGAGCTTATGATTTTGTTCAATAGGGGTTTCTGCTGGTTTAGAGGCAAGCAACCCAGTTTCAGATAGCAAATCAAGAGTATACTTTCTTTGGCATAGAAAAATACCATGTTTTGATCTTGCTACTTCAATACCCAAAAAATATTTGAGGTTTCCAAGTTGTTTCATCTCAAATTCAGCGGTAAGGTATTTTTGCAAACTAGAAATTTCGCCTTGGTCATTTCCTGTAACTATCATATCATCTACATAGATAATCAAGGCAGTAATTTTACCTTCTCCTTTCTTCAAAAATAAGGTGTGATCCGAGTTACTTGCTTTATAGCCAAAAGTCTTCATAGACTTAGTGAACCTTCCAAACCATGCTCTTGGAGAGTGTTTTAATCCATATAAAGCCTTCTTTAATTTGCAAACCTTCGAACCATTTGAATCTACCATACCTGGTGGGGTATCCATATAAATTTCTTCTAAAATTTCACCATGTAGGAAAGCATTTTTTACATCAAATTGTAGAAGAGGCCAATCTTGGTTTGCTGCTAGTGATAGAAGTATCCTCACAGTGTTGAGCTTGGCTACTGGCGCAAATGTCTCTTGATAATCTACACCATAAGACTGAGTGTAACCTTTAGCCACTAGTCGTGCTTTATACCTGTCAATTGTTCCATCAGCTTTGTGTTTAATTGTAAAAACCCATCTGCACCCCACTGTTTTCTTGCCTCTTGGTAAAGTTACAAGATCCCAAGTGTTGTTTTTTTTTAGAGCTGTCATCTCCTCAACCATTGCTTCGGTCCATTTAGGATCTGCCAAAGCTTCCTGCACATTACTAGGAATAGGAATTGAGGATAATTGAGATACAAATGACGCATATGACCGAGATAACTTGTGAGACGACACATAATTACTAATGGGATATTTAACTTTGGATTGGAAGTCTGGTTCATATCTGACGGGTGGTTTACCACGGTTAGAACGGGGTGGAAGATTATACTGGATATTAGGTGGTTCAGTGTTAGGTGTGTTGGTGGTATCATGCAAACAAGGATTAATTTCATTCAAAACAGAGTCAACTTCAGAATCAAAAACAGAATCAACTTCATCTATACTTGTATCTATAGGGAAAGGATCAAGAGTTACCGCTGAAGAGTCAAGTTGAACATGTGGAGAAGATTGAGCTAGTTGGTGATGATCTGGAGACGTTGTATTATCTAAAGTTAATAGGTCCATATTTAGGATTGGCTCAGTACCTGCAGAGTGATCCTCACAAGATAATTTATTTTCACAAAATAATTTTGTATTTGAGATGTCAAACATACTAACATCAAGATGCTGCACTTCATTTTCATTCCCCCCTTGAAGTGTAGGATCAACAAAAAAAAAGTTATCTTCGTGAAATGTTACATCCATAGAAATAAAAAATCTTTTGGATGTTGGATGGTAAGCACGATAACCTTTTTGAGTTGATCCATACCCAACAAAGACGCATTTAATGGCTCTTTTATCAAGTTTTGAACGTTGATGTCGGTGTAAGTGAACATATATAACACATCCAAAAACACGAGGTGGTAAATGAACAATAGAGGGAAGAACATGATGATCAGACAATACATCTAAAGGTCTTCTAAAGTTATGAACACTAGAAGGGGTCCGATTAATCAAATAAACGGCAGAGTTCACAGCCTCGCCCCATAAATGAGATGGAACGTTACCATCTATTAGGAGTGATCTTGTCACCTCTAATATGTGTCTATTTTTCCTCTCAGCCACTCCATTTTGTTGGGGTGAATATGGACATGTAGTCTGATGCAAAATGCCTTTAGAGTTCAAGAACTCTGTTAATTCGGTTTTAAAATATTCCCCTCCATTGTCTGATCTAATGATCTTTATACATATGTTAAATTGTGTTTCTATCATTTTATAAAAAGAACGAAACACATCATTCACATCACTTTTATGTTTAAGCAAATATACCCAAGTTACCCGAGTACAATCATCAAAAAAACTGATAAACCATTTTCTTCCATTATGCGTAGATTGCGGGGAAGGGCCCCAAACATCTGTGTGAACTAATGAAAAAGGTAAAACAGATTTTTTATTGCTTAAGGGAAAAACAACACGGTGGCTTTTTGCCATTACGCAAGTTTCACAAAAAAAATCTGAAATATTGCAGTTATGAAATAACGATGGAAATAATTTCTTTAGATAACTAAAAGAGGGATGTCCCAATCGTCTATGCCATAGCCAAATTTCTTTTTTATTTTTATCTTGTATGAGATTACTCGCAAGATGAGCCAATGCTCCTTTATGGGTTTGTTGTGAGACTTTTTCAAGATAATACAACCCTTCATTGTGTCTACCACTGCCAATCTTCTCCTTCGTATGCATGTTCTGAAAAAAACAATGGGTTGGATAAAACATAGCAACACAAGAATGTGATTTGGTTAATTTACTAACAGAGATAAGATTACAATTTAGAGTAGGAACAAATAAGACATCAGGTATAGATAAGGAAGGTGAGAGTGATACAGTACCAACACCTTCGACAGGAGATTTGACTCCATTGGCATTAATAATGGCATTTTTGGAACAATAAGGGGAAAAATTAGTAAATATGTGAGGATCACAAGTCATATGATCAGAAGCACCTGTATCAATTATCCAATCACTACTCCTAGTAACAACAGAAAGATTAAGAGCAGAGTTAGATATACCTGACTTTGTTACAAATCCAGCAGCAGTAGAAACATGGCCTTTAATATTTTCTGCCTTATTACTGGAAGTAGATTTGCCTTTTGGGTGCCAATCGGGATAGCCATGGAGTTTAAAACATGTCTCCATGACATGATTATCTCCATTACAATGAGTACACTTGCGAACTCCTTTCTTAGGTTACTTCTTGACTGCAAGGGCAGATCCCTCAGAAGACTCACTACCAAGCATAGCTTCTTGGCGATTCGCCTCAGCACAAACAATTGCATAAACAGCTTGAATGCTTGGGAGTGGAGTTGTAGCAAGAACACGACCACGGACTCCATCCAAGTGTGAATCCAAACCAGCCAAAAAAATATAAACACGTTGAGAATTAACAGTATTGTTATACTTCTCAACATCTTTAGTGCACTCCATGATACAATTTGCAATGGCATCATACTCTTGCCACAACCTTTTTAATTTTCCAAACCGGTGGGCCACCTTCTATGGTTTCCGCTATCGGGCCACCCACCATTTATTTCCACGCTCCAGTTGTCTAGTCCTGGGCGTGAGGGGGTGTGTTAAGAGTCCCACATCGGACAATATATGGCCTGAACATGTCCTTATAAGTGGGGGCAATCCTCACCCTACAAGCCGGTTTTATAGGGTTGAGTTAGGCCTAACCACACTTCTTAACATCAACAACGAGGAGCCAATTTTTGTGAGAGCTAAAATATCACTCAACACAGTGAATATACTAATTTTATTATTGTTGAAGTGCATTTTATTTTGAGATATCTAAATCCGGTGAATCGTATCAGTCAAAGTTGCTATGACAATATGTTTGACTTTGGGATGCCATTCTAAGTATATCCAGTGGTATGTGGCAATGTAAAAAAATTGTATTTGGATAACACTAATGAACTAATTAAGGAGTTTAGGGTCATGTCTACCACATGGGCACAATATATGTGTGCTTGCACCAATCATATGCAAGAGCATACCATAACTCATTAGATTTTTTTTCCCATCATTATATCTTATAAGTGCAATGTTGGCTCATTCTTTTATAACACAATTAGAGTGGATATCTATTTTTGTATTCAGGATTTTGATAAATTCTAGATTTACGTGATATACGTCGGTATTTATTGACTTATTTGGCTAAGTAATTTGTAAAAAAAAACCTTGATTTATTTGTAAAAAGTAAGAAAACACATGTTTGGACTTTCCCAATATATATTAATTGAAAACAAGTGAAAAGGACTGAAAATCCGCAACTCGGCAAACATAACCCAAGCCACAACAATAACCTTGATGATCAGGATCGTTAGGCGAGAAGCAGGTGGCCAAATGCCATGTTAGAGTTCACCTTTCTGTTTGTTTTTTTATCTTTCTAAATGACCAGTTCAATTCTAGGACATATTTCTCCATTAAAAAACGATAGTGGACCCAACAAACAAAATAAACAAGATAGAAAACAAGTAGAGCCACGGTGTCTTTGGTGTTATTTGCATTACTTGACTTGTTCATTGTTATTCCATTGAGAACTACAACAAACGAACGAGCTCAATCTCAGAAAGTGGAGTGCATGGTTTCAGCTTGATTGAGAGAACAAGTTGATAGTGTTTGGTTTTGTTTTTGATTGGTTGATCGATATTAGAGTATGTAATAAAGTTAGACTCAAGACTAACACATGTCAGTTTGAGCACTAATAAAACCTATTATTGTAGGTTAACTAATCTGCTATACATAAAGTAGACAATTGTGGCTTGTTATAACTAACTCATTCATAAGTTAAAAGTTAGTTAGATTCAAAATGCATTTACAAACTCTTTCTATCAATTCTAATATGGCATCATATTGATAGGTTCTGATCTAGGTTTTGAACATCGTTGCGACACCGCCACATTTTTACTCAAGGTACGCACGATTGTGGATGGTCTTGCCTCTATTAATGATCACGTGCCTGCATCACACCACATTGATGTTATTCTTGAAGGCCTTTCTTATGAATTTGCACCTGTAGTGTCATTTATTAAGAGTAAATTCAGACTCATGGACTTAGATTAAGTAGAAATTCTCTTTCTAGTTCTTGAACTTTGTCTCAACAAGTTCAAAAAGTCACATATTCTTGATCTAGTGTCTCTTAGTTTGGCTTAAGGTTCAAGTCCTGATGAAGTTCACTCCACTCGTGTTGACTCTACTCCTTCTTAGTAACTTGCACTTAGTGTTGAACAAGACTTCACTCAGTTTCGTGGCAATATAGGATCTCAAACTTATTTGATTAAAAATCGTTGCATGGAGAATTAAAAATCTCATTTGATTTCTATATTGTTTGATAAATAATTAAAAAATATATTGCAAATTTAATGGTTAATATTATCCTATTTGACAACAAATTACACAGTAATATAATTTAAGTTGCGGGTTAAAATATTTTTTTATTTAATTTTAAAAATATTATATAAAATAAATACTAACTTTCATCTTAAACAGTTAATTTAGAAAATTTTATGGATTTAATAGGAATACACTGACAGTGTAAAACAGTTTTACATTGTCGGTGAAATCATAACCGTTAATTTTTATAAAAATTTAACTTTTTCTTTTAAGAAGATATAAAGTATTTCTTTTTAAGAATTGTGATGTATTGACCATGTAAAATAAAAAATTTACATTGACAATGCATTACCTTTAAACTCAAATTTTATATTAACTTAGTTTAAATTTGATTTTTTTTCATCGAGTTTAAAGGTAGTGCATCGACAGTGTAAACTTACTTTACACATACAACTAATCAAAATCCTTACACTTGTCATGTCATATTAGTTTTTTAAATTAAAATTATGTTTTGATTGGATACATTACACTGTCAGTGCATATCCCTTTTTCTCTTTTCCAAAACAAAATTCCCTATTATTATTATTTTTTTATTTGTAATCTTATCATGACCAATTTTTTAATGGGTCTTGCTAACCAGTGCCCTGGGTGCAGTTACCGTGCATAGATAAAAATCTATGCACCAAGCATAGACTATTATGGACCCTTGGATCATTGAATCAAATTCTAGACATCAATTGTTATTACTCAATACTTAATACTCACCACTCAATACACAATACTCAATATTAGATTAAAAGCATGATCCAATGGCTTATGTAGGCTTATGCATGGTGCATAAGTAAAATCCTTATGCATATTAGTCAAAGCCCAGTGCCCTCAGGGCACTCTTTAAGTATACTAAATAAGAAAAATATTCTTTATAAAAGTTAACATTTTAATTTTCAATACATTTTTAATGCATGAAATACACGTATAATAAAAACTTACTATTTTAATCACTTAAAGAATACTCCAAAAACACTTGTTAGCATTTCCCTTTTTTAATTAGAAAAAAGTGGAAAAAGGGATTCATACACAAACAAATTTTAATAAGGGGAAAGTGGTTCTTACACATAAATCATGTGTTCCCTTCCCATTAATTACTTAAAACATAAGAAAAGCATAAAAGAACACACTTGATGATATATGAAAGTGATTAATTGCTATAGATAAGAATAGCTCAAAGAAAAGTTTACCACCTCAAAGAAATAATATCATAAAACTTGTTGGTGATTTTAGTATCATCAATGTAATTTTGGTAGTAATGTGATTTACTGAAGGCCGATGCAATTATGTGTTAAGCTTGAAACGAGTTAGGGTAGTGCGGAGTGCACGCTCGTAGAGCCAAACGTGCAATTGAATACGAATAATAGAAACGAGGTTCCAAGGAGCGGAGTCCCTGGCAGGGTGCGGGGCAGCGCCCCGAACGAAATTTTCGTTTGAATAGTTGCACCCTTTCCCAACGGACATAACCGATTTATCGAACATGTGCGTCGTTTCCCAACTAACATAACTGTTTTTACCGAACATGTGTGTCTTTTCGGTTTCTATTATTGATCTCCTATATAAGGAGTCATTTGGCCTCGGTTTCGAATACGAAAAATATACTTCCTCTACATTCTGATCTATTCTCTATTGTCAGAAACAGATTGTTCTTCGAGAATTATCCCCGCAAAGATTTCGTGAAAGCACATATTTAATGAAAGCACGTATTTAATCTCATAAGATTTTAATTAGTTTCTTAATTTAAATAATAATTGAGTCGTTTATTTATAAATATTCAAATAAAAAAACACTTTTAAATTAGTTAATAGATCTATCACACATTGGATAGGTTCAAATTAAAAAAACAAGCCTATGAAAGATTACAAGAAAGATTTATATTGTGTTTGGATTGACAATGCACATAATTGAGTTTAATAGATTGATTTATATTTGAATATATTTATATAAAGAGTTAAAAGGTAGTACACTGACAATGTAAAATAGTTTTACACTGTCATCCAATAGAAATCCATAAATTTGTCATGCCATTAAACTTTTTAAAAAATAAAAGAATGTTTTAATTAGATATATGGTGGTGATTGGTTGACAGTGTAAAAATATTTTACAGTGTCAGTGCATCACCCATTTTCTCTTATATAAAAGTGAGTTGAAACATAAATTTTAGTATAAAAGTCATCCATAATCAATTTTAGATACCGAAACTACAAATTCTAATTTTAAGTAGAATCAATTATGGCACAGGAACTTATTTAGGATTACCATCTATGATTGGTAGAAGTAAGAAGGCGGTCTTTTCTTTTCTTAAAGATAGAATTTGGAAAAGAATCAACTCCTGGAGTGGCCGATCCTTATCTAGAGCAGGAAAAGAAGTTATGATCAAATCAGTCCTGCAGTCGATCCCAGCCTATATCATGAGTCTCTACTTGATCCCTGATGGCGTGGTGAAAGATATTGAAAAAATGCTGAATTCTTTTTGGTGGGGAGGAGGTCGTCACAACAAAGGCATTAGGTGGATGTCATGGGAGAGGATGACTAGCTTGAAAAGTGAAGGAGGTATGGGATTCAGAGACTTTAGATCTTTTAATTTGGCCATGATTGCAAAGCAATGGTGGAACTTTTTGTCGAAACCTAATTCTCTTGTGGCTAAAATCTTCAAAGCAAGGTACTTTCCTCGTTCCTCTTTTCTTGATTCCAAGATTGGTAATAATCCAAGCTTTGTATGGAGGAGTTTGTGGAAGGCGAAGGATGTGTTAAAGTTGGGGAGCAGGTGGAGTGTTGGAGATGGTAGTCATATTAAAGTGATGTTTGATCCGTGGCTCCGTGAGAAGGATAGTTGGTGGATGAATGACCCTCAAAAGCAAGATGCTTATGATCTCTTTGTCAAGGATCTTATGCGACCTGATGTAAAACAATGGGATGTGGTTAAGGTGAATCGAGTTTTTGGTAGGGAGGAGGCCGAATCTATCCTTAGCACTCCGTTAGTGGAGGATGTAGTGGAGGATAGGTTGATTTGGCAAGAGGAACAAAGTGGTGTTTATAGTGTGAAATCGGGGTATAGACTATGGCGACGGCTTCAAAGTAATATTCATCAATATGGTACTGAAGGCAAGTGGAGTAATCTTTGGAGTATTCTAGCGCCTCCCAGAGCTAAACACTTGTTATGGCGAATTTGTAGGGGTTGTCTCCCGACCCGGTCAAAACTTCAACAACATCATGTTCAATGCCCGACCTTATGTCCTTGGTGTGAGTTAGAAGATGAAGATGAGTGGCATGTGTTCTTTGGGTGTTGTTCTACTAGCCAAAGTTGGCGGGCAGCAGGTTTGTCATCTATTATAGAATCCCGTTTACATACATTCCGCGATGCTAAGTCACTTATTTTTGATGTTTGTAGCCGTGAGGATCGTAGGAATGCAGGAAGATTTGCGGTTTGTCTTGAGATGCTCTGGAGAAGTAGAAATAATGTAGTATGGCAAGATACTCGTGAAGACCCTATGCGGGTCGGTTTACAAGCCTATCAAAATTGGTACGATTGGTTCTTAGCCAAAGAGAAGCAAAATCCTTCCGGTCCTAATATTAATTATGGAATTTGGGTTCCACCTACGGTAAACCAAGTAAAGTGCAATGTTGACGCAACTTTCAACAAGGTTTGTGGTACTACTAATAGAGGATGGTGCTTTAGGGATCATGTGGGGAGATTTATCACAGGTGGAGTGGCCTGGGATGTGGGTTCTCTTTCCGTCATTGAAGCTGAAGCCTCCGCTTTGAAGGAAGCAATCCAACATGCCATCTCTCTTCAGTTATCTCATGTTATCTTTGAAAGTGATTGTCAAATTGTAACTAAAGTTATTCGCTCTAAACATGTAGGTAATTCTGAGTTTAGCCTTATTATTAAGAATATTCAGAATTTGTTGTTTCTCTTTCCGAACTTTGAGGTAAAGTTTATTAAGCGCCAAGCGAATTCGGTCGCCCATACTTTAGCTAAGGCGGCCAATTCTTGGTCTAGGCATAATTTCTTTAATATGGTACCTCTTTGTATTGATCTTTGCTTAAGGAATGAAAGTCGTTAAGTTTGTTTCTGTCAAAAAAAAAAAAAGTAGAATCAATTCTAGTGACAAATTCAATTCTACTTTTGAAAAACTAAACACCACAAAATCACTCCAATCAATCTCTATAATTGATTTTAAATTTAATAGACGTGGAATCAAACATACACTTAGGCTTTAAAATTTTTAACAAGTCAAATTTAAATTTGACAAAATTTAACTCGGCTCTTACTATTTAATTTCTCCCTCTAAATTGCCATACACTTTTATCGTGAAACTTTTTACCGTCGATATATCATAATTATTTATAAATGTTATTTTATAAATTATTATAATAAAAATTGAATTAAAAAAAATTAATAATCACGATTAATTAACATTGTAAAATCTCTTTACACATCTATGCGTGTCAATTAATTTTAAAAAAAATTAAATATACTTAAATTTTTTATATTAAATATACTCAATATATAATTAAAATTGATTTATTTTTTGACATGATTTTCATTCAAAGGGATGAAAACATTGAAATGCAATAAATTCAATTTGGTCGGTGTCATTTTTACTTTGTCCAGATGCAGATAGTGGATATAAATTTCAGAATAATTCTCCTATTAATAAAATAAAAGTCTTTGAATTTATTAAATTGAGATTACAAATATCAACTAATAAAATAAAAGTTTTTGAACTGATTAAATTGACATCACAGATATCAATGAAATAAAGTTTTTGAATTGATTAAATTGACATCATAAATATCAATGCACCTGACTCAGATTATATATATAGAGAGACACACCATACCATCTCATATCATTCAAAAATAAATACTAGTAAGCAAAAAATAAAATGAAGTTCATTCAAGTTTTGTTCATTGTTTTCTTCTCTCTTCTCATGGTAAGTTTTCTTTTTCTTCCAAAAAAAACTCTAAAAATATTCAAAAAATAATAATTGTAGTATTAAAAACCTTAAAAACTATTGTTGTGGAGAGTATAATGTTTTGAGATTTGAATATGTTAGTGATGTTTTTGTTTTGAATTGATTTAATAGGTTGCTAACATGAGCTATGGAAGAAAGGATTTGGGAGAGTATTGGAAGAATAAGATGAATGAGGAAGCAATGCCAGAAGCAATTAAAAATCTTATTAAAGTTCCAGCTCAAGAAAAAGATGATCATTCTTTTGTTAAGGATTTTGATGTTCATTCTAATATCATATTATATCATCAAAAACATGACAAGCAAGTTCCAAGTGCAGAAAAAGAAGATCATTCTTTTGTTAGGAACTTTGATGTTCATCCTAATATCATATTATATCATCAAAAACATGACAAACATGTTCAACCTTGAAGTAAAGAAAATGGATTCATTGCTATCAAATAAGGGTTGAAATTAGCCTTAAAAAAGAATAAACTAGTAGATTTATATATATATAAGTTGTCATCAAGGCATTGTTATTGGCTATATTATGAAGTATGTCATTAAATAATGAAAGTGTATCCATTTTTTTTTTTACTACTGCTATATGATTATTATTTTTATTTTATTTTTTGTTTAATTAGTCCTCATAAAGCCACTTTCGATAATTTTGACAACTTTGGTATACTACTTTTTTGGCTAAAAATCACTAGTTCAAAATTTCATTTTCTCAAAGTTAATTTAGTTCATAATCTTAAAGAGGATTTAATTTTCATAAATATTGACTTTAAAGTTTTGTTTTGTTTTTAAGTATTTTCTGTCATTTTTTATAAGACCCTTTTTAAAATAGATTTTTTTTTGGTTAACATGTCTTATTTATTTAATCTTTTTTCGTAATATATAAAAAAATAATAAAAAGTATTTTATATAAACTAATACTTTTTTCTCCTTAAATAAATTTATAAACTACACAATTTATTAACAAAATACTATAAACAATTAGAGTTACTTATCCAAAATGTTGTGTACAAGAACACAAATGATGGTATTTTTTTTATAAGTAAATATGTTATATTAAAGAGAATACAAGGGATACTTAAACTCGCAGTACAAAGGAGCCAACCAGAAAAATTACAAAAGCACGAAATAAACTCAACCAAAATCAAACAGAACATAGGATTATGAAAACAATTAGCCTTTTGAATATGCTCTAAACCAGTCTCAGGAGAAAGATTTCGCCAACGTTTCCACTTCCATGACTCATTTATTAGAAGGAATATAATCATTTGATAAACTTTTCTATATCATAGTCCCCATTAGAAATACTATATTAGTAGAAAGAATTGGAGATTTTAAACTGGATATAAATATCAAATTGTCTAATGTGTTGGTTGTGTCCGATTATAATTGCATCTTAATTTCTATACATAAGTTGACACGTGATTTAAATTGCATGATAACTTATCAGTGTGGTTCTTGTGTAATACATGACCTAGCCACGAGGAGGAGGATTGGATCGAGTAACATGCATAATGGGGTTTATGTGTAAGAGGGGATGATGCAAGGATTTGCTTTTACAACAAGCCAGAAAGATGATACCACCCTTTGGCACTAGAGAATGCGGCACCCCCCAGCATGGTCTCTTCCGAGCCTTTCAAGTTTGATCAATTGTAATTTTAATTCTAGTGAATCCCTGTGACTTAGTCACACTTCTCATGTAAAGTCTATCATATCACCAATTTTATCAATAATAATTGTTATTCTCGCACCTACATGCCTATCTTGCGGCATTCCATGGAATTGAAGAACCTCAAAGCTATCAAGAAGCAGTGAAGAAACCAGAATGGAACAAGTCATGGCAACAAAATTCAAAGCTCTTGAGGCAGAGTATAGAGCCATGGGTCATGTCGTAAGTGAAAAAATAGTCCTCCTATGTCAGAGTCATATAGTGAGGCAGAGTATAGAGCCATGGGTCATGCCATAAGTGAAGTCTGGTTGTACTGTTGTAGGGCTTATTATCTAGTTTACAAGTCCAATATGATTCACCAGCTATGTTGTTTTGCAATAATCAGGCTGCCATACACGTTGCAGCCAACCCCGTATACCGCGTAAAAAGAAACACATAGAAGTGGATTGTCATTTTATTTGCACACATTTGCAAGAATGTACAATTTCTACTAGTTATGTTTCCACCAAGAAACAACAAGCACATATTTTTACCAAGGCTCTAAGTGCAAAACAATTTCAGGAGTTAACATTCAAGTTGGGTGCTCATAATCCTCACACTCCAACTTAAGGAGGGTATTTGAGAATAAACAACAACATTGCATTGTTATGAATACAGCTGATCTTATCAATCATTACTAATTTTCTTATATGAGATGCTTCCTATTAGTTGTATTATTTCCTTTATTAACACATCAATCGTCAATACTTTTGTTTAGGTTTGATTTATGTGAATGTTCTTCATTTGTAAAACATTTGTAATCATCTAAAGAAAATACATATCTTTTTTTACTTGAAACGCCACTTGTGACATTCATAACCTATAGAGAAAAACAAAAAATAATTAAAAATTGTATATTATTATGGAAAATTAGTTAATGTAAATTAAATATTTTTTTAAAAAAATGTTGCACATTTGTTTCTAATGTATCTAATTAATCCAATTCAAACTAACCCGTTGTTTTTCGATTTGAGTTTTATCACAAAAATATGCATATCCAACTCAATTAGGTTCATGAGTCAACTCGATTATATATGAGATGAATTATATTGTCTTTAAGAATAAGTTTAAATATTTGCTCCAAATCTTAACACTATATTTTTATTAATCTAACGGTTTTAATTGAAAATTTATATTTTCAAGAGAGCAAAATACTTTTAGAAAAAAGTATACAAATAGAATAACATCGTATAAATTTTAATCTTATAAATTTTATTTTATTTCTATATTTTTTAATTTAAAAAATATTATTTTAAAATGTCAAATATATATATATATATATATATATATATATATATATATATATATATATATATATATATATATATATATATATATATATATATATATATATATATATATATAAAAGTAGACTTAAAAAGTTTACTTTTAAGTCTGGAAAATATGCTAGTTGAATCTAATAAGATAAACCTAACGAGTTGAACCGAGATGTTCGTGAGCTTCTAACAAGTTGAGTTTGAGCTGGAAAAAAAGTTCGTGATGAGCTCGAACTCGAACTCGGCCAATTCTTAACGAGTCAAGTTCGTGATGAACTCGAACTCGAACCCGGTCATTTCTTAACGAGTCAAACTGAATTGAGAGGAATTCGACTCGACTCGACTCATCTCTAGCCCTAACTTAAATAAATATAACTTATTTGGTCGGTGTCATTTTATTCTGTCCACATTCATGTAGTGGCCATAGGTTTCATAAAAATTCTCCAATTTACAAAAATATGACTTCACTTCATTTGGTACTATAATCAAATTAATATTGTACTAATGAAAAGTCTTTTTGAGTTGACTAAATTTATGGTGAATGTTGACCAACTTTGATATCACAAGTATCAATACACTTGACTCTGATTATATTTGTGTATATATATAGACACAATGTCCCTTATATAATTCAAAAAATTAATATTAATAATCGAGAAGATAAATGAAGTCCCTTCAAGTTTTCTTCATTCTCTTCTCTCTTCTCATGGTAAGCTTTCTTGCTCTAGAATTTCTATAATAGCTCAATTGTTTTTTATTTAAAATTTGAATATATTTGTGATGGTTTCTTTTGAATTAATTTAATAGGTTGTTAACTTGAGCTATGGAAGAAAGGATTTGGGAGAGTATTGGAAGAATAAGATGAATGAGGAAGCAATGCCAGAAGCAATTAAAAACCTTATTAAAGTTCCAGCTCAAGAAAAAGCAGATCATTCTTTTGTTAAGGACTTTGATGTTCATTCTAATATCATATTATATCATCAGAAACATGACAAACATGTTCCAAATGAAGAAAAAGAAGATCATTCTTTTGTTAGAGACTTTGATGTTCATCCTAATATCATATTATATCATCAGAAACATGACAACCATGTCCAACCTTGAAGTAAAGAAAATTGGTCCATTGCTACCAAATAGGGGTTGAATTAATTAGACCTACTAGAACTATTAATAATAATAATAATAATAATAATAATAATAATAATAATAATAATAATAATAATAATAATAATAATAATAATAATAATAATAATAATAATAATAATAATAATAATAAAAAACAAGTAGATTCATGTGTATTATAAATTGTCACCAAGTCATTGTTATTACTATATATGAATTATGTTATATAATAATAAAAAATTATCTTTTATATCGTTATGTGTGATTTCGAGTGCTTGTTTATCTCTTCTTTACTGTAAATCTGTTTGTTTTCTACATATTATTTTAATTTAGTTCAAAATCTTCAACAGGTTTAATTTTCAAAAGTGCTGGTTTTAATTTCATTATGTGATGAAACTCTTGTTAAATTATTTTCCTCCATAAAGAAGAGTGACTTATGCAAATTTTGTTGGGTCCCAATATATGTTTTGCTTGACTGGATAATTCAATAAAGGCAAAAAGTTTAGACGAGACTGAATTTATGCAAACTCACAATTAAATTAATATAAAAAACAATAGGGACTGGTGTGTGTGAGATGTTGTTTTGACTGGTCAACTGAAATTCAAAACAAGTCAATTGCATATATGGTTCATTGTTGGACTATCCAAAATAAACATTCAACGTGTGACGATGAAAAAACATATCAAATACACATTCGTTTAAATATCAAATACATATCATCAATGCATATATAACAAATTATATTGATGGGACTATAATTTATATAAGGGTGTGTTACTATACATATCATCAATGCATACAAATCAAATACACATTCGTTTTAATTTATTGAATAACAAATATATATATATAGCCTCTATATATAAATCAAATATATAATTTGAAGAAAAAAAATTGTTTATAATAATAAACCATATATGTAAGTAAATAACATTAATTGTTTATAGAATTTAAAAAATATCTATTGTATTGAATAGTCAATTAAAATTCAAAACATATGTAATATTATTCAGTAATTTGGAGTTTATTAGTGTTTCTGTTTGCTAATCTCATGTAACTTGCTCTTAATCTTATGTAATGTAGTGGTAATGAAATTAAGAGTGAGATCAGAACACTCTTGCTTACCACAAGTTTTTTTTCCCATGTCAAGTTGTTGTGTGGTTCGCGTATAGAAATGTGAGACCCTGTGTTGTGGACCGGGCCAGAATTCAGTAAATGCTGAATTGGAGAGACAAGCCATCGCAGAAACAAACCAGCAATCCGTAAGCAGCATCTTTTGAGGTCCAATTCGAGATAGAGTGATGAAGGAGTTCCCTGAAATCCATTTTACAAAGCGCGTACCAAACGAGCAGCAAAAGAGCCATCAAGTGAATGTTTAACTGGGTTGGAGAAATAGAAACCATTTGGCGTCACGAAATCAGGTGGAACATATCTGTCTACAGGATCAACGCGAAAATCCTGAAACTCAGATAAAGGACAATCAGCACTTGAAAAATGAGACAAGAAGAGTATCTGAAGATTCGTGAAAAGTTACGATACTTACATGATGTCTTGATAGAAATGCAGCTACCCTCTCATCATTCTCTTCAGGATCTATGGAGCATGTACTATATACTAATACTCCCCCAGGTTTTACCAATCTACAAATGCGCGGAAAAAAAACTCGATAAGGGCGAAACAATGTATCAAGTTTTACCTACTTTCATAAATATCAAAGAGAAATTTTGGATTTACGTGGATGCTGCATCGAGGAGTTCATCCTGTAATTCCTTCAATTCTTCCATATCTTTCAGCTTTCTATTCCAACGTAAGTCCGCTCTCTTCAAAAGCCAGATAATAAGTACAGATTAACAAGCAAGAAAAGATAAATACATAGAATAATTATGTGAAAACGAAAAACAACAAGTAAACATAAAATATTTAACACAAACCACCTTTGAAAGAACACCGAGCCCTGAGCACGGTGCGTCCAACAAAACTTTGTTACTCTTAAGTGGTTCACCGTCCTGGGAAAAAGACAATTATAAGAAATAAACAAATGCAGAATTTAACACTACATAGGATGGGAATGATATAACATACAGTCAATGTACGAAGATCGGCATGAACAGTGGTAACAACACCATCTACTTGATGCAACTTTGCTGTCTCTTTAAGAATTCTCAACCTACCACTATTTACATCAATTGCGTATACCATGCCTGAAAATGCAATGTTAAAAGAAGATCCGACGTGGTTTAACAAATATTCGTCGACCAAATAATACCTTGTCCATTTAAATGAGAGGCCATGTAGAGGGTCTTTCCACCAGGAGCAGCACAACAATCAACGATGGTTTCACCGGGTTGAGGATCCACAATAGAGACTATCAGACCTGCAATTGAGAATGTGTGATGCATTGTACAAGAGTAGCGGGAAAAACGAAACTTAAGATATTATAGTTTTACAGTTATTCCTTCTATGAGAAAAGATGACAAGTTAACCTGCACTCTCGTCCTGAACGGAACATAAACCCTCTTTGAGTAGGCCGGCGTGAATGATGGTCTGAAATATGAAACCACACATAGTCAATGACTCAAATGAGAATGTCGTTTCTACTCTTGTAATAACAGAAATAACAGCAAGATACACAAGATTTCAACACCTTTCATGTGAAAAAGAAGAAGGAAAAAAATGAATAAAAAGATAAACAAACCGAAGTTCAATAGCCAGCCAAATCAAATTTGGCACCAGCTAACGTAGTATGCTACTACATACGATAGAAAAACTACTATACATAGGAATTTGATATCAAAGTTAAATTATCGGATGAAAATAGCCTTATGATAAACTCATTGGCTTGATATCATACCTGCAACCCAGTTTTGATGCGAACAAAATCATCCAAATGCAAAGAAAGCTTGTGTGGGACATTCAACGTATTAAGCTGTGTCACAAGGTCATCTCTTGAAAAACCTATTGCCCGATTTGCTCTGAAATTTGAAAAAACATATAGCTTGAGTTCTTCATTCTCTGTATGCTACATTGGAGGGAGGCACAAAAAAATGGAAGAAGCAATTACTAACCTTAAGCTATAACTCGGTTCACTATTGTTCCATATCATCAATTTAATGGTTTCTTCCTGACCAAGATACTTTGCCCATCTCCTGACGATCCACTATAAAGAAACAGATGAAAAAGCATTACCAAGTTTAGCCTTCCTTGTTTGGTTTCTGTTACTCACTATCCTAAATATAAATTTAACAGTGGTGCAGAAAAACTAGCAATAAATACACACTCACAACTGGATGTGAGTAGAGAGTTGCCAGAGCACGTGCTTGAGAACGATCATCGCCCTCTACTTCGGGTAAAGGCAGAGTTTCATTTTCCTGCAAGAAAGACATCAACGGATTTGAGAAATTCTTTGCAAAATCACGCTCATGCCATTAAGGGATGTGTAATATACAAAAAGTAAAACCTTGAGCACAACTAGCTTTCGGAGGATTCCATTGACCAAGTTCCCTGCACCCGGCCTGAGAGCAGCTTTAGCAAGCTGCACATTCTGCATTCATTTCAAACAAGATTGGCAAATCGATAAAGAGAATATTTGAGTTCAAAAAATATTTATCATCGTATCTTAGTAATATTCAAAACTCTCAATGTACTCGGTCATCATCAAACAGTTACAATAAAGGAGCGATCTCTAACACGCTACACAAACACATTTTCACATACATAAACGCAACCAAAATCACAAAATTAACCAATCAAACTTACAATCACATTCAAATGACATCAGGTTTTACTTTTAAAAGTCAAGTTCAAACTAACAATCAACCGATCAAAATTAACAAAAGAAATGTGAATTCAACAAACAAGAATCATTGGGGCGTTCAATACAAAATATTCAACAAGGAAACAACTGATGCATATTTGGATCAAAGAAATACCTCATCTACAACAGCATAAGGTGGCATGTCTAATTTGAGAATCTCATAGAAGCCAATTCGTAGAATCTGACCAAGCAAAGTACTAAGGTCAATAATCAGATGGTGATTGTAACTTTGTAAGGCCTCAGAATAAATATAGAGCCCACCTGTAAGAGAAGAGGCTCCATACTAGATATATCTTTATCATGACACAATGAACTGATTAAATGATCAAGGTATCTCCTCCAACGAATTGTACCCCCAACAATGTCTGTAACCTATGTAATTTTCAGTGCGAAACAATAAAACAATGAACAAATTTGCTCATGAATACCCCCAACGAATTGTTGTTAATTACCTAAAGATGAAAATGTGTTGAAAGGGATAACTAACCAATCTGAGGTCTTGATTATTCAATTCTCGAGTGCGAAAGCCAAGAGTTCTTTGAACATATCCCATCTCATTTTCACCAGAACCTTTCCCTTTCTCATTAAGAAGGTCAGCAAAAGCACCACCAAGTTCAATTCTCATCAATCTCACCGCAGACACTACAAAAACATTCAACAATTGAATAAGAAAATGAACAAAAAAATCCCTTAAATGTAAGCACAAAAAATAGCTCTTTTTTGTTGAAAGTAGATAGATAGATAGATAGATAGATAGATAGATAGATAGATAGATAGATAGATAGATAGATAGATAGATACCAGCCCTGTGAGGAGAAACATCTGAATTAAGCTTCTGGGGTTTAAGAGAACGGTTAGCAGCAACTGAAAGTTTCAATTTTTATGGTAACCGTTAATGAAGGTGTGTCAGTAAACAGAAGTAGCCTTGTAATGGAAATTAAGTTTGTTTTGGTTGTTACCGTTGGTAGATGATGGAATGGATATGTTGGTGCTGCGTGTTCTATGTGGAAGCTTCAATGGATTTGAAGAAGATGATGATGATGAAGAAGAAGCTTTGGTGGTTTTGTGTGGTTGTGCGAGGAAAGGTAAAGCCATGTACACGACTTTCGCCATGTTTGTATTTTGAGTGTAACCTGTAACGAAGACAGATGCAGTTTGGATATGGTACGTTTGGGGTTTAACTCTTGTACTTACAAAGAAATTAATTTGTTGAAGTTTGGGACAAGTGAGTGATTAATGGCATGTTTGGTTTCGGAATGATATATAGAAGCTACAAAAGGTAGTTTTTAATTAAACGTGAAAATTCACTGTGATTCTAAGATATTCAACACTAAATCAAACATAGTATAAGTCTTATATTGTCTTTGTTTAGTGTCTTACATGGTCTTTGAATAAGTAAAATGTTGAACTTATAAGAGAGAAAAGACATATACGCGATGTCTTAATGTTTGGGGTAGAGAGGTGGTATTTTTCTCTCTTTGTGGTCTTAAGAGTATTGATTTTATTGTTTCTCTAGTGTTTTCCGGACTCTATAACAAGTGGTATGAGAGTCTTGATTTGGCTTGACGAGAGAGATTTTGTATTCAAGTATGAGTAGTTGAATCTCACATTGCCTATGAATGAGTAGAGTGTTTGATTTATAAGAGAGGTGACTCAAATACCTAATGCATTGAGGTTTTGAATAGAGACATGGTCTCTCTCTCTCTGAATATTGGTCTTGTTGTTACTCTCATCTTTCCTAGACTCTCTAACAAGTGGTATCAGAGTTTTGGTTTGGCTTGGTGGGGGAGATGGATCAAGATCATGTGTTGGATCTTGTTACAAGAAGTGAGATGTTATACGAAGTGGAAACTCACACTTCGGGGATTTTAATTTTGAGTTATAATGTGAGAGGTTGAGTCACATATTGCATGTGAATGGGTAGAATGTTCGATTTATAAGAGATATGACTCATTATATAATTCCTCAAGGTTTCATCTCTTTCTCTCTCTCCTAGAACATTGAGCATGTTGTTGTTTCTGTCTCCTCCGGTCTCCCCAATAGTGATTTCATCCTAACTTTATTTGAACATCGTGGTTTGTAATGGTTCCAGTTTTGTCTCGATCCCTTTGATTTGTAATGCTTGAGATTTTTGTTTGTGCATGGCGTTTTTAGCTTGAACTATTTATTGTACTTGAACTTGTGATGGCCGGATTTGAATTATTGGCTTAATGAGGATTGTTCCTTTCTAGTTAGGTGATTTTATTTCCAAGAACTATACTTTTCTTAGGTCGTGTTTCATCTCCCCGTCTCCAAGTGAAAGCTTTTGAGATAGTTTTATGCTTTATTTATTTCTTGGTGCAACATGCTTTGGGATTTGTACTTTTTTTGACGTGTTTTTCTTCTCTAGCCTAAATAAAGATCTGGTTTAAGGTGCACTTTCAGATTTTGTTGATGATGTCATATATAGAACATAAGACTTTGGTCAAGAGGTTTGCATGTCTTCAAGTTAAAACTTGGTGTGAGGTAGACCAAGAGAAGTGGGACTCTGTATATGAGACTCAACTATCAAGAGGTTTGTTACTTTAATTTATGTAATATGTTTTCAAGTGTCAATGAACTTGTTGTCTTTTAAATTTTACATTTTGGTGTTGTTATATCAATATTATACCAGCGAATTTATGTAATTTTAAAACCAAATGAAATTGTTCATTTATTTTTGTATCATTTCCAACATTTGCATTACGTTTGTATCATTTTCAACATTTGCATTTTAAAGAAATAACGTGTTTTATGGAAATTTCTAGTATTATTAAGTGTTTTGACATAAGAATAGATTTTTATTGGGTATTATATAAAGTGTTTTATAAAATTTAAGTGTTTGAGATGTGAACACTTGTATTGAATTGTGTTATAGATTCGGTTCAGTTTTGATAGTATAGTTGCAGGTTCGGTTAGGGTGAAGTTTATTGAATCCATAATGGGTTGAAGAACAATATTATCTCCTTTGATTCTCATGATAACACAATGTAAGACAATGATTGTATTATCTAACATTTGTTATACATGTACATTTATTTTGATGAGATTAGTCGTAGTCTATTATTTATAAAGAGTAAGGAAGTTCTACAAATGATCTTCGAAAGTAATAGATAAAACTGAAAGATTTCATTTAACACAATGATCATTAAAAGTTAAAACATCTTGGTATTACATTACTAAAGTGTTCTCTAGATGTGCGTCATAGTGAATTGATGTGGTATAATTTATCAACGTTATAATCTAATCACAAATGTTTTGTTAGTTTTGAGTGCGCAACCTAATAGGAATGACTTAAGTTTGACAGAATATTTTGATGATGATTTGTGTGTTTTCTTATTTTTCTTGAATGATTGATGACTTTAAATGTAACGTGCAGAAAAATAAATGTTAAAATGTAAAAAATACAATGATACTTTTACATTTGTGACTTTAAATGATACTTTTACATTTCTTGGATGGTTTCTCTTTTCAACCAAGGATATTCGAAAATTTTACTATGATAAAAACTGTTATAGCTAAATCATCCTGATTCTCTTAACCTTTGTACCAATCAATCACCAACGCACCATCTTATGATTTTACAAATAGAAAAAAAGTGGAAAATTTCCTTGAATAAAAAGAAAAAGAGAAAAAAAAGAATCTAGTGACATAGATGCGCATATTGCAAAGAAGTGGGCACCAACACAACACACGAGATGTTCCCTTCCATTAAACGCGTCGTCTCCGATTCCTTCCCATTCAACGCCGTTACTCTTTCTCCCGATTCACACGTAACGTATATTAACACCGTTACATCTTTCCACTTTTCCATTTCTATATAACAGCAACACATTTTCCATCTAAATTCTCTCTTCCTTCCTTCCCTCCCTCCCGGAAATTAAATCATTCCATTTCGCCTTCATCCATGTCGGCGGTATGTCACCAAATTCTCCGATCCTATTGTCATTCCGAATTCTTCGTTGTTGATTTTTATAATGATTTTCTTCTCGTTTTAGCATTTCTTAGTTTTTTTGGTTATGTGATCGTTGTTCTATTGTGCTTGAAATTTTAGGTTCGAAAAGGTTTTGATCGGAGGTTTTTTCAATTTTCATGGTGCGGTTGGTTTCGATTATTTCTAATTGCAACTTGTTTATTTTATTATTTAAGTGTAATTACGGTAACATCCCTGATATTGTGTTGCTATAATCATAATCTAAAACTGTTATATTTGCAAAACATTGGATTCAAATTTGGATAGTTTACTTTGTATACGGAGGTTTATTATCTAAGAAGCACGAAGATGCCGAACACGATAATGACACAACGACACTTATAATAATTTAAAAAGAAATGAAAAAAATTAAAGATAATCAGATGTGTTCTTGCCTGACACAGACTCAGATACACCATACATTTTTGTATTAGTGTCGGTGCTACAAAGTTTATTATGCAAAATATTGGTTACAATAGTATGTGTTTTTCTAAAATGTGAAGTGAAAGAATAAAGTAGCTATTTGTTGTCTTCTGATTTGTCTTTTGCTTGTGGATGCTTGATAAAGTAAGTTAGATGTTTTGATAGTGTTGGTTTTGTTTTTCTGGCATAGGATATCTTTGACGCTTTCAATTGGAGGTTTTACCTTAAGTGTTCATGAATAAATTTTAGGATTAGTGGTTGATCAAAAAATTATAGTATCATTTAAATATCTTTCCGAGCATAATAAGAAAATAAATGGTTTTTAATGTAGTTGGTGTAATATGTTTAACTCTATGATTATGGATTTGATTGGGAACTTTACAAAGTTAATCATTTTTGTTTGCTATATTGTACCAAACATTATTCTTCAAGGGGCAAAGATATCAAGCTATTGTAGTTCATCTATAATCTTTTCTATAGTCATAGACAGCTTTGTTTATAATTATAATTGGTGTCAGTTTGTAATAACCAATAACAGTGAATTTTTATTGACTAATATGATTATCCCATAGGACCAGGGTAAGCCACTACCAAAGTTTGGCGAATGGGATGTCAATGATCCGGCTTCAGCTGAAGGTTACACTGTGATTTTTAACAAAGCCAGGGATGAGAAAAAGACTGGTGCCAAACCTGAGTCACCTGCAAGGGCAAACCCTCAAGCCAGGCCTCCATTAGAGAATGCCAAAACTCAAAGTGTAAAACCTCTTTCTGCATGTATATGTGTTTGTTTTTGTGTTCCTGAGTTTTTTTGTTTGTTTAATTTTGAATTTTTCGCAAGAGTGGAGAAACATTGGGATAAAAGTTTGAGGCTTGATTGACATACAAATTTTATGTATGTACATTTTTCCTAATGAGAAACTTTTTGATTTGCAGAAAGGTTGGTTTTGCTGCATACATAATCCTCAAGCGGAATCATAGCAACTGTTGGTCCTTTGTGTATGATTAAACAGAAGTGTGTTAAAAGTGTGACAATCTCCCAATGTCCTCCTCTAAGGGATATGAGCTGCTGAGCATAACGAACTCTACTTGGATTCAGTTTTTATTATGTAAAAGTGAGTAGTAGCAACGAGGGAGAGTAAAGATAACAGACAGTTTTTTTTGTATGTATTATTAGGAGCAGAGGTTGCTCCTTTTTTTGTGTGCCTTTTCTTGTTCTACAGGCTGTAGAGGTTTGCTTGTTCCATTATATTTATGAATTACAACAATACATACCTTATTTGATGAGCTGGTTTATTTCCTTTGTTTTTGATTACCTGGACAAACTTATTTGATTTTTTTCCCTTAATTCACTCCATTTTGTTACTTTACATATTTTTAATGTCTATATGCAAAGGGAAGGTTATAGGTTGGCAACAACACCTTTACTTTAAGCACACTCTTTTATAGGGAAGAAATTAATGAGGAATGGATCCCACTAAATATGAAATGTAAACCACATAATACTAAATGAAATTCAACAAATAATAAAGAGGATGGAGCCCACATGAGTTTCTCAAATCTGGCTGAAATGTAGTACATAATTTGCATTTAAAGTGCATATTAGATTGAACACAAGATAACCTCATGGAACAATGGAATGCTGTGATTTAAACAAATAGGAGGAACAATGGATGTGTGTCAATGTCATATACACAATACCTACTCAAAAAATAGTAAAATTTATTTTTAACATGAATGTTAAGTCTGTCAAAAAAAAAAAAAACATGAATGTTAAGTAGAATTAATTCAGTTTTTGAATTTGTTGTAGCCTATATACTGAACTTTAGCATCAATATTTTAGCATCAAATATGATATAAACGTTATATTTATAGTACTAGCTTATGGTGTATACCATAACAAAAATATTAACTAGCGCTAACCAACTTATTTCAACTCAAAACTAAATCTAAATCTTATCATCACTAATTCACTATCATGTAAGTCCTTTTATCATTCTTAATTTGAATATTAAGAGATGGAATGTACCGGAAGAAGCAGTTTGATGGAAAAAACCTCATTTGATCTTTGGACATTTTTTGAAGCAATTAGCCATTTGATGTTTAGAAATTTGAGACGATTTTTATTCTTATAATGACAAATTACAATTGAATTGTGTTTTCAAACAAAATTATTAATTAAGAATAAAAGAAAATTTTAGAAAGCTTAAAAAAATGTTATAGATCTAATTTACTGGATTATCCGATTTAATCGATTAATGAATTAGTAACTCCATCCTGATGAAGGGTGTGATTTTTAAAAAATTGTTTTCAATTCATCTATTTTTTTAATAGAAAAACCCTTAAAAAAATTATTTCACCTTCAAATAAAAAACACTGACATTCACCCTTCCCTTTGACGAGGATGTAGTCACGCTCACTCCACAACATCTTCAGCTCTGTTCCCCTTTTCAACTCCAGCCCACCATCATTTTCCTCTTCACAATTGAATCATCTAAGAACTAGTGCTTCATCGTTTTTTCTTTACTAATTTCTTCACGGTGAGCATTCCCAAAATTTCCACTTTTTTATATGCATATAAGGTGTTTGTAAAATGTTCTGTGTGGGTTTTCCTTTTAGAATAATTGTACATGTAAAAAATTGTGTTTTGATTTAGTTAGATGCCGTTGATACCGAGTTTTAGGATATTAAAATCCTCTCTTTTTAGTTTTATGTTTCATGTTTCATTCACTGATAGGAAAATCATTCTTGTTCATTCTATCTTGAATTAAGTTCTTATTTGTGGGTTTATGACATGTAGTTATCTGGTCAGCATGGATGTAGCACATTGCTATTTAGAAGGTAATGCAGATGCTGTGGAGTTTTGCCCACATAATGGGCACCATAATGTTTTAGCAGCATCCACTTACACACTACAAGAAGGTGATCAACCCACTAGATGTGGAAGCATTTCACTATTCAATGTTAACGGGGACACAGACAGTTTTTACACCGTTTATAGTGAGGAGACTAGTGGGATTTTTGACATAAAGTGGAATCCACCCTCAGGGGGCACAAGTCCTTTTTTAGGTCAAGCAGATGCTGATGGATACTTGAGAATTAAGATGCTGGATGATGATGGAGTACAAGGTATAGATTTATATCTTGATTCTTTCATTTACATAACTACAAAGTCTAAAAATACATTCTTTAGCACTTACCCAGTGTTGTCAAATAGCGACTTTAGCTTATCAAAATTTAAACAAATCACCAGGGTTTTATAAAAATGGTCGCGGTCGCGTAAAGGTTTTCACAATTTCGGTCGGTACAGGTGCCACAACGCTAATTGCGGTCGTCAGGGTGGGAATTAACCACAATTTGTTCTTCAATATAGAAAACAGTGACAACAGTATCGGTATCGGCATCTGCCAAAACCGTTTTGTCGCGGCCGTTTTCGCGGTTGCGGACCCTTTTTTAAAACCCTGCAAATCACCATTGTTAAAATTAAAACAAATCACCATTGTTCTGTAATACACAATTTAGTAACAAGTGTTTTTTAATAGTAGCTACAGAGGCGCTATAGCACTGTAGTAAAGCTGAATTCGAATAAACTGTTGTTTTTTGCGATCTGCAATTGACAAAAATTCTGCTTACCCTTGATAAATTGGCAGTGGAAAGCACTACGGACCACCATAAAAAATGTATTCAGTATTCACTAATAGTTAACTGCTTTTTAAAAGTAGGAAATGCCAACTTAGCATTTACATATTTTTAAAGTCCGAAAAATCCCATCATGACACTAACAGACATCCTTATATCAGGTTTGTTTCCTAATTGAAACTGGAAAGATTTTTTACCCTTATATATAAGTTACAATTGCCTTCTAATTTATTAGTGTCTATAGTTTTTAGTTATATCAAAGATTTGATTTCTCTTCATGCAAAGGATATGTATGTTAAAAGTTGATAACTAGCTGGATATGAACTTAGGCCTTTTTTCTGGTGGATTGGTTGTTTGTTTAAATATCCAATACAAAATACAACCTCCTACTTTACACTTTACAGTTAAACTTTAAGCAGTACCTTCCATTTATCAAAGTTTCTTCTTTGTAAATAAATTAGTGACATAAGCCTTGCAATGTAAATATTTCATTTTTGTCAAGAGATACTGGCATTTATTAATGGACTCAATCGCACCATCATTTTATCTTGTTTCTAAGTTTATATTTTGCTATAGAGAGCTGTCATTTATTTATTTGCTGAGTTACAATGTGTTAAAAAATTGTTATTGATTCAATGGCAGGGACTTGTCTAAAAGAGATAACAAGTGAGAAAATCACTAACTCAATGTGTTTGTACCTGGATTGGAATCCTTCATCCACGTCAATCACAGTAGGGCTTTCTGATGGCTGTGTCTCTATTGTTTCTCTTCTTGAATCCAAGCTAGAAATACAAGAGGAGTGGAAGGCACATGATTTTGAACTTTGGACAACCTCTTTTGATATCCACCAGCCAAATTTGGTATATACTGGCTCTGACGATTGTAAGTTTTGTTGTTGGGATTTGAGGGATAGTCCTTCCAATCCTGTATTTAAGAACTCTAAAGTCCACAAAATGGGTGTTACTTGCATTGAAAAGAGTCCTCATGACTCAAATAGCTTATTAACTGGCAGCTATGATGAATTCTTGAGGGTTTGGGATTTAAGATCAATCTCAAAACCTGTTAATGAAACTTCAATCAGTTTAGGTGGAGGTGTTTGGAGGGTGAAGCATCATCCCGTCATTCAAGACCTTGTTTTGGCTGCCTGTATGCACAACGGTTTTGCGATCGTTGGTATTAAAGGCAATAAAGCTGAGGTGTTGGAAACTTACAAGAAGCATGATTCGCTTGCATACGGAGCAGACTGGCAGAAAGGAGAAGTGAAGCTCATTGAAGGGAGAAGTAAACCAGTAGTAGCCACTTGCTCATTCTATGACAAACTCGTCCGGGTATGGAGGCCCAGTAATGATATTATCTTGTAAGTTCATGTTTAACTTTGAGCCCTCAGTTTTGAAATGTAACAACAACGGTTTATTTTATTCAAATCTTAGTTTCATTAAACATTGAAATATTAAAACATCATAGATTCTCTCCAATGTGCAAAGTTTGTCATTAAGGGAATTGTATGTTATTGTATTAAGAGTCATAGTTTTGGATTGCATTTCTTGAAAGAGAATCATAGTTTCATCCACTGCAATTGGCTTTTTAAGCTTAAAAATAGTAAAATTCTATGAAAAACAAATGCCCGCAAAAGCCCACAAAAAAACGGGGCGGGGCGGGCACATTAAAGAGAGTGGGCCTAAAACCTTGTCCCGCCCCGCGAAAAAGTCCGGGTAAAACGGGCTTTCCCCGCGGGCCGGACCCGTTTTACCACCCCTAGTCTTAATGGTATTTGAGACAGTTTTTCGTTTCTTTTTCTTCCTGCATCAGTAACAACAAAGCTTCATCCTTGAATCTTTGATTTTTGATTTTTTATGATAGACTTGTAACAAAACTAATCAGATAGTTTTTGAGAACCTTTTCTTCTTCCAACCGATATATTAAACAAAAATAAATAACTCCAAAAATTCTAAATCTTCATTCCTCCTCTCCATCTCAAACCACTAATTTCAACAATAAACAGTTTTTTAATCAAGGTCAAGCATAATAACCTAATAAAATAGTAAGAACTACTTATCATGACCCAATGTAGTAGCCTAATAAGTGAAATTTTAAATATAAAATTGGTCAAAATATTTTTCATAAAAATGATCATATGTATTCATCGTATTGCAATGATTATTTTTTAATAATAAAATTTATAGATATTTTGAATAGTTCCTCAAAATATCATATTTGAGACATTTACTTTGAAAACTTATGTGATTTAAACATTTTTAAAATTCAATATTTAAGATATTGAATATTAAAGTTAGTTTTTTTTTTTTAGTTTTTAACAAATTAGTTTAAAATAAATTTTCATATTCTTAAAAAAATTTAAATTAAAACCTTTTTGTTTTGAATCTATAGCAACGTTGTAGTTAGTTTATGTTATTTTTAAGTTATTGAATTATAAATATTAACAACTTGTTTATATTAATACATATATAAATATATATCACCGTGATTAAACCCTAAACTAACTGTAAACCGATTTAACCCTAATTCAATGAAACTTTAAATTCAAAGTTCAATTGGTTTGATTAACTAAACCTAAATCGTATCATTTATTGAATAAATTAATACTATGAAACTAAATTTTATAAATATGTTATACATAATCATATATTCGAATCTTAATAAAATAATATTTTAAAAATCTATCATAAAGTTAATACAACAAGATTAAGGGTACACACAAATGACACAATAACACAACATAATTTGTACAATTAATTTCAAATTTTATTTAAGAATAATTTGCAGAAATTAAAGAGTCAGAATAAAATAAAATATCAATTTAAACCAAAATTAATACTATAATAGAACATAATACCTAAAATAAAACTCAAATAATTCAAAATACCTAAAATGGATAGAATTACCAGATATAAACAAAATAATATATTTAATTGAACAACAATAAGCAATGCAAGTTGAACGAAGACAAATAAATCATAATTGAACAACAACAAATAATATTGAGTTGAATGACAATAAATAATGAGTTGGACAACATGTCTATGTTTAAAAGGGACAATGTGATTATGATATAATATGGTTAAAAGTAAAAGAAAAAAACAACTATAGCGGAATAATAGAGCTTAGAAATTTGTGTAGTTGTAGAAAAAATAAGGATTTTTTTTTTGTGAATGGTGAATGTTTTAAGTTTTGATATCGGTATTAAACTTTAAAAAAAAAAACCAATTTTATGCATTTTTTAACCAGACAGATTTACAAAACGACTTTGATTCTTTGTTTGAAAAATTTTAGATGGTTCAATCCGATTTTTCCAATTTTACACTGATTTTGACACTAATGATTTTGCATGGTGACCAGAGCGATTTCAACTCCGATTCTTGATTCAATCGATTAAATCGACCAACTTAATCTAATTTTTAAAACATTACCTATTAGAATATTTTCCTCTAAATATTTCAACAAATTGGCTCATTTGATTTCAAATAATAAATGGTGGAGATTATGTGTGAATCTTTTTTTCTCTTTCCTCTATTATTAAAATAAATGATGTATGAGAGAGAAAAAAAAGATCCACACATAATCTTCACCATTTATTTTAAAATCCAATGGTTCAGATTCATTCTCACATTCTCATATAAAAAAGGCATTCTCATATGATATGCCCTATATACGTATACTATGAGAATGAATCTGAATCATTAAATTTTAAAATAAATGGTGGAAATTATATGTCACTATTTTTTTTAAATAATGACATATAATCCCCACCATTTATTTTAAAATTTAATGATTCAGATTCATTCTCACATTCTCATAAAATTTACATATTCTCATTAGATATGCCATATATATATATATATATATATATATATATATATATATATATATATATATATATATATATATATATATATATATATATATATATATATATGAGGAGGGATCAAATTACACCCGAAGAGTTACACCACGAGTTACACTCATTCAATAACTACATTTTGAATTAATATTTTTTAAATTCAACCGTTGGATTGAAACATAATATCATATAGATCATACCTATAAAGTTTGAGCTTAATCTATAATGATTTACTATGTCATTGAATTACATCAAAATTAACGTTATATGAAAGCTCATTTTGACGTTAATCTTTGGATATCTTGATCGTATAGTAAATCATTATAGATTAAGCTCAAACTTTATAGGTATGATCTATATGATATTATGTTTCAATCCAACGGTTGAATTTAAAAAATATTAATTCGAAATGTAGTTATTGAACGAGTGTAACTTGTGGTGTAACTCTTTGGGTGTAATTTGATCCCTCCTCTATATGTGTGTGTGTATATATATATATATATATATATATATATATATATATATATATATATATATATATATATATATATATATATATATATATATATATATATATATATATATATATATATATATATATATATATATATATATATAACGTATACTATAAGAATTTGAGAATGAATCTGAATCATTAGATTCTAAAATAAATGGTGGAGATTATGTGTAACTATTTGGGAAAAAATAGTGACATATAATCTCCACCATTTATTTTAAAATCTAATGATTCAGGTTCATTCTCACATTCTCATATAATTTATCTGTTCTCACTAGATATGTCCTCTATATAATTATCTAAAATTAATCATTTATTTTGAACAAAAATTATTATTATTTTTTTTAAATTGTTGATTTATAAATATAATTAATTTATCCCAACATGGATTGAATTTTGTTACATTCGTTTTATTCAACCAACACATACCAGTTGAGTTAAATTGACTGAGTTGGAGGAATATTGTAATTAATCTAATTTTTTCTTAATTACCAATATCCATTGTATTTGTACTTGTACATGTACATATGTAATATTTCTTAAGTTTATTTTCCACGTACATTCAACTTAAACCATTTTTTTAAAGAATATTACTTTTTAAGTAATTATATTAAAATTCAAATATTTCAAATAGTTTGACTATTTTTATTAAAATATATTAATTGACATTATTATACAAATTAAATTCAAATAAATAATTTGATTGAAATCTTGGGATTGATTGTGCATGAATACAGCCTTTTTACCTTAACACTCTCAAACTGTCTCACTTTACTTGCTGCTGCAACATTTGTCTTTCAACCAATCTTTCATATTTTCATTTTCAGTGTAAGCAAATCAAGATTCTTCACCACTCTTTAATTCTTCTATTCAATGCCATAAATTCTCTTAACACTAAAAATTTTCAAAACATATTAACCAATTCCAAGCCTTTAAATTTAAGGGTCATTGTTTATTTTATCTTTTTTGGTATTTTTCCATTGTTTTCATTGCAAATTCATTCAAAGGTTGAATCTTTCTGGTACATTATTATGATTAGACTCTTGGGTTTTGATGTTTTTTTGAAGTTTCAAGAATCACGGTAATTACCAAAGCTTTTCAACCTCAAAGTTATTGTTTTTGTATAAATATTCTTCATGGTGTTTATTTGATATGAATATCTGAAATGTGGGATAATTTTGAATTTGATGATGATGATGATGATGAAGATGATATATTTTTTGTTAAGTTTCTTGATTGTGACGTTTGTAATTTGGCAGGTTGGTTTGAAAGTTCTAAGGCTATTTATTTTGTATATTAAAGAAGGTGCAATGGTAGCTAGAATCAGGAAAGGTGTTACTGAGTCTCATAATTCAACAAAACCAGTTGTTGGAGAGGTTGATACTAATCCACCGATTCAATCTGTTAAAGATGCTGTTTATCTATTTGATGAAGGTGCTTTCTCTGGTGAAAATCCTATCATTAAGAAGTCAAAATCTAAATCTTATTCGGTTGTCGAGGTAATTCTGGTTTTTGTATTTTACACCTCAAGTTTGTATGTTTTTAAGTTCTGTTAATCACTATACTAAGTTTTTTGGTTATTCTTTTCAAGTTTCTGGTTTTCAAAGTATGTTGTGAATCTGTGATCAGTGTTGTTAATTGCGGTATAGCGCTACTTCCACTATCACGCTATTATTTGACAACATTTTATGGTAGATTGTGTATCACATAACAATAGTGATTAGTTAAAATTCAGTTATAGTACAGCGCTATCGTGCCGCTATAAATTTACTTTGCAGTGTTTAATAGTACTGCATCTTCTAACTTACAAGTGTTTATTATTTCATTAGAGTGTTTGGGCAAAGGAGACAAAACTTCACTTAGCACAGAATGAGCTGAACAAATTAAAGACGCAACTGAAAAACGCGGAAACTACCAAAGCTGAATTTCTACTGGAGCTTGAAAAGGCCAAAGCAACTGTTATGGATCTGAAACAAAAACTTGGAGTTCTCGGTGAATCTCGAGAATTGGCAATTCAGGCAACAGAAGCTGCAAAGAGTCAAGCGAAGCAGCTTATAGAAGAAAAAAGTGGCAATCTTAATGTTATCAATGGTACTTCGAAAGAAGTGATAGAAACTGTGGTTCAGAGGTATAAGTCTATTATTATAGAACTTGATGAAGCAAAGCAGGAACTGAGGAAAATTCGTCAGGAGTGTTTGGAATCGGTGGAAGCAAGAGTTTCTGCTTTCAAGCAAGCTGAAGAAGCTAGAGATGCAATAGAGACAAATGAAGAACGGGCGCGTGAGCTTTTCAATGAAATTTTAGCTGTACAAGAATCAATTCGACAGTTGAACGTTGCATCTGTCGAAGACGATAGACAGAAGAAAAAGATATTAGTTGAAAAAAATGTTCTGAGCCAATCTTATAAAGCTGGCATTGAAGAATATGAAAAGAACTTGCTTGCTTTAAACAAGGATTTTAGTTCGAAACTCACCAAAAATCTTGAAGTGAAGCTTACTGATAGAATCAGTGAGATATCAGCTCCTCAGAAGGAAATTGAAAGTAAAAAGACTTCAGATTTTGAATCAGCGAAAACTCTCACCTTGGTGCTTGATGGTGCTAAGGCATCACTGCAGAAATTCTCAGAAGAAGAAGAATCTCTTAGATGCTTGGTGGAAGGTCTTAAGTTGGATTTGGAGAATGTAAAAAGAGAACACTCAGAATTGAAGGAAAAAGAATGCAAAACTGAATCCATTCTTAGGAATCTGCGTGATGAGCTCGAGAAACGCGAGTTTGAGCTTGAAATCTGCTTGGCAGAAGAATCTGAAGTTAGAGTTTCATCTCAGAGAATGATCTCGAAGTTGAATCAGTTGTCTGATGAAACTGAAAAGGCACGGCGAGAAGCAGAAGATATGAAGATCTATGCAGTCGAATTGAAGGTAGAAGCTGAACTCAGCAAACACGCGCTTGAAGATGCAGAAACGAAGCTTAAAGTAGCATTAGAAGAAGCAGAAGCAGCGAAAGCAGCGGAGGCAGTTATTCTTGATCAGATTAAAGACTTATCTGAGAAGGCTAATGCTGCTCGCAACTCAGTGTCTGAATCTGGTGCTAGAATTACAATCTCAAGGGAGGAATTTGATTCCTTAAACCGCATTGTCGAGGAGTTTGATAAACTAGCGAGCAGCAAAGAGGCTTCTGCGACAGCGCTCATCGCAGCTACAAAGGCTAGTGAAATCGAGTCTCTCAAAAAGTTAGAGGAAACTCAGAAGGAGATCGAGAATATAAAGAAAATGACGCATGAGGTGATGAGAAAGACCGAGATGGCTGAAGCAGCAAAGAATGCAGTGGAGAGTGAGCTTAGAAGATGGCGCGAGAGAGATCATGAGAAAGCAGCAGAAGCCGCGGCTCGAATATTGGCTGAAACACCAACCTCGTCTCGTCGGAGAAGCAAGTTTCGAAAGCAGAATTCAACTCCAAGAAGTATGGAGGTGAGGAAGTTGGAAAAAGGGAAGGGTTCATTTTCAAAGAAAACTCTATTGCCTAGTATTACTAGAATCTTTAGCAGGAAAAACAGCATGAAGTTTGAGAGAGGAGTTCCTTCTTACCTTCCAGGTGAGAGTCCTTTGTGAAATTTGTTCTAGTTTTGTGCAGAGAAAACATGTTGGTTTATTTATGTGAAAAGTTGAGGCCTATTGCGAAAAGTATTTTGAAATGTCAATAGTTTGGTCACATATTCAGGGAGTATGTTGCAGTAGATTGTTGTATATTGGTATTTTGTTGCTGATATTGAGGCTTCATGTTTTGTAGCTTGATAAACTTTTTGCTACAAGCATTATTATGATAATAAGCATTTGGAAAATTGTTCCCTTTATATGTATGTTGTTTTGCTCTATTCTAATGTATCATTCTTCTAATATTTTTATGTTATATCTCTAAATTCGTGATATAAAAAAGTCATAAGATATTTCAAGCACGTATCATATATCTGATTAGATGATCAGGTTAAAAAATAACGAAATTCCTTGACATTTTTATATATTTCTTCCGTTTCATATTATATGTAAATTTTATCTTTTTAAATTCATTAAATAATTGATGTATTTGAAATTATTATCATCAATTATTTCATAAATTCAAAAAAATAAAATAAAGAATATTTACAAGTGTGTCAAAATTTTAACCTTATTTTAAATTTGATGATATTGTCTCGAGAGATATCTTTTAATAAAAAATATAAATTTGTAAAATATTTATCCAAAAGCTAAAATGAACGAATGAAGAAACTCTTCGAAAATAAATGAATGAACTTGAGAATATTTTGAAAGAAATATAATTGTAAAAGTTGGTTTTTAAAATATATTTATTTAATAATATACTCTTAAAGTTGCATGTCCACGACAATATAAAATAATTCAAAGCGATTTTGTTTCTCTATTGTAATAGACTCGACATTACTTCCACAACTTGATCTTCCCGAAAATTATATAGTATTCATGTTTGGAATGTTAATGACATGCATATTGCAAAATAAATTTACCTCATCCAATAAAGATTTCCATCCATCATCTCTTAAAGCTTGTAACTATTGCTTTGTGATGCTAAACAATTTCATAACATTGACGATACCTTGATCTTTTCTTTGCGATGCTTGTGAGAATCCATTCGAAATACCCAAGATATTTTTCGTGTGCAATGTTAGTGCAAAATTAAAATTATCCATCAAAAGTATGAGACTATTTGCTTCAACCTTCTGTTCTCTTAGTAATATTAAATATTTTTTCAAAATCTCAAGAACATCTGTTACAAAATCATACATCGATATCAAATTAGTCAAAATAGCTTAATGAGAACTCCGTCGAGTATCAACAGCTCATTTAGGATTAGTTTCTTGATTCAGACCTTGCCCACTAGCAATTTCTACTTTTCCTAATGCTTCCCTAATATTCTATATTTGTCTTTCACGAAGCATGTCTTGTTCTTTGCAAGATCCCTCTTACAACATTTATTAAAGTAGAAACTAAGTTAAAAACACCACAAACTTGAAGATGAACTTTGACAATAGCAACTAATATAAGTTGCAATTGATAAGCAATATAACGTACATAAAATGCATATGAATTTTCACTTAAGATCAAACTTTTTAGACCACCAAATTCTCCTTGCATGTTACTAGCACCACTGTAACCTTGTCCACGATTTCTTGAAATAGTAAGACCATGTTTACAAATCAATTTTTCAACAACCACTTTCAAAGCTAGTGTTGTTGTACCTTTAACATGAACAATACCAAAAAAAGTCTCAATAATAATTTCATTTTTGTCGATGTAACGCAAAATAACAACCATTTATTCCTTATTAGATATATCATGAAATTCATTAACAAGAATGGAAAATAATTCATCTCCAAGATCAGTTAAAATAGCTTTAGTAGTTTCTAAATAAGCTGCCTTGACAACAACATCCCTTTGGATTGATGGAGACATTATTTTTTGATTTTACAGGAGAATTTGGTATTACAATTTGTCTTACTTTCCCCCCTCTTAGCATACTATTTAAGCATTTCTAGGAAGATACCTTGATTCCTTGATTCTATTGATTCATTATGACCATGAAAAGATAATTCATGATTTAATAGATAACAAATACAATCAATAGAAGCACCTTCTATATAGGTCACAAATGCTTTTAGATTGCTTTCATATCACAACTTTAATATATTGATTTTGATTAATCAAATATTGACATTTTTCCAAGTGATATTATGAGCACTATTTGGACCTCCAACACGTGATGAGAGTATCTTTCTTATTCCAATTAGTGAATCCATCAGTTACAAATGTATCGCCACCAGATTGTTTTCCAAAATCAGGTTGAAAAATATAATAACATAAACAAAATGTCACATCCTTTTCTAGTGATACTCTATCCAATTTCCAAATTTATTAAACCAATAAGAACATAATCTTTTCAATGAGTATCCAATTCGTCTTTGGGAAAAATTATGTTGAGTAGGTTGACACTAACTTTTTTATATATATATATCATGTGAATTATCTCTTGATTATTAGGATAATATGCTGACATTTTGAGCCACTTTCCAGGGTCTAATTGTAAATCTTCCAAATCAAAATATTTGATTAGACAAGAAATCACAAAGTAAATCGTAAAACCACACACGAAATTGATACAAAATCACAAGTGGAAGCATGAGTGAGTATGATGCACTGTTGCAGATGGAGAATACCGTGTGAGAATGAAAGGAAAAAACTAAGATTGGAGGTGGTGGTGTGGGTGTTCCGTTATCGACAATGGTGGTGTGGAAGTACTTAGAAGCGTGAAAGAAAATGAGATGAGAGAGTCAAGGGTTAGAGAGAGAAGGCAAAAATTAAATTATGAGAGTAAATTTGGGAGTGTTGGGCCTAAGGTGCAAAAAAAAAAAAAACTCAAGGTGGTCAAAATATGAAAATATTTTGATAATGGTGCAAATTTTAAAATTTTAAGGTGTGCGGGTGCACACTCTCATGCTACACTAGATCTACCCTTGTCTCTAATACCAAATGCCCATGGTAGTACACAAATATACCATCAACATCTATATAATACAAAGGCATAATTAATGTGGGGTCCCTAGGGATAGTATCCAAAACTCGAATTGCCTAAATACTTGCTCTAATAGATAGGTGTCATACCCCAATTTTTGACCCTAAGATCCTATATCATTCATATCCCAATCACTAATCAAGAGCTTCACTTGGAAGTTTGTTTATGGTGTTGCACTCACCTCATCAATGAGAGGGACCATCAAGCACCAATGATTGTTTATCTTTTATGCATATTATACTAACCCAAATACCAAAAATATTGCTTTGTTCCTTTGTAGGCTTTTGTTTTGTAGGTACCAAGCCAAGACATGCAATGAACAAGGCATTTTTCACTTTTCTGACTGATGAAATCGATTTCCCTACTGGGTAAATCGATTTCCCTGCAGCAATCTTCACCAAAATCACATTCTGGACAGCATGAAATCGATTTCCCTCCTGGGTAAATCGATTTCCCTAGTGTATTTTGCGCCAATTTCTCTTCTGGAACAGAGTGAAATCGATTTCCCTCCTGGGTAAATCGAGTTCCTTCAGGCAAAATTCAAAAAATATAAGGAGGGAAGCTTGACATCATTTTGGCACCTTTTTTCTTTGATCATTTTACCAATTTTCCACCTCATCAAAAGTAAACCCCTTCATTAAACCCACTTAAACCTCATTTTACCTTTTCTTATCATTTAAACACCACTTTAATCACCAATTAAACACAAGCTAATTACCAAATGCAAAAAGACCAAATTGCCACTACTCTTGCTCCAATTCTATAAATAGAGGCCTTGCCTCTCTCATTTCTCAAGCTTTGGAGAGCCAACAAATCCCTTGCAATTTCTCTCCTCATCCCTACCAAATTCACCAAAGCTCTTATTCCTTTCATAAAGTTTGTGAGTCACATCTTGAACCTCACAAACTTTGAGCTAAACCACCATCCATTTCACTCTTTTTTCTTCCATTGTTGAGAGATCAAGATTTGTGTTGGTGATTCTTGAAGTAGATCCAAGTTTGTGCAAGATTTGGTAAATTTTCTTCATCTTTTTTGTGTATCATGATGTAGATCCTTTGTGGTTTGTGTTCTATGCATCTTTGATGCTATATTGGTGCTATTTGTTGTTGATTTGATGGAAAATTCGTGCTCCAATTGATGATTGATCATAAGGTGTTTGTACATTTGTTCAAGTCAAGTTTTATGCCTCTAAATGCTGTTTTTGCTGGATTTTGCACTGAGGAAATCGATTTCCTTAAGGCTGAAATCGATTCTCCTGCTGAACGCAACTTGTTTTTTTTGAAAACTGCACTATGGAAATCGATTTCCCCCTGCATGAAATCGATTTCCTGCTGGCAGAATGTGGTTTTTTGCTTCTTTTATGCTTGTTTTGGTCTCCTACTTCCTCCACTTCATTAATATCATTGGATCTAGGATGTTGATAGGTTTGAAATGACCTAATCCATAATATTAGATGAATGCTATTAATGATAGTGTGAGTGGATTATCTTTTGTGTTTTCATTTCTTATGTTCATCTTATTTTTCTTTTGATCGATGAAAGTCTTAACATCTTGAGAATTCTATGGATTCCTTCTTGATCGAAGACTAGATCAATTTGTTTTCATTCTTATGATTATCTTTTGTGAATTTTATTCTTATTCCTCCATTTCATTAATATCATTGGATCTAGGATGTTGATAGGTTTGAAAGAACCAAATCCATAATATTAGATGAATGATATTAATGATAGTGTGAGTTGATTATCTTTATGCATTTATCTTCTCCTTCTCCTTTTTTTCTTTTGATCGATGAAAGTCTTAATACTTTGAGAATTCTTATGGATTCTTAGTGAAGACTAGATCGTTACCTATTTTCTTTTCGTGCGGTATTGCTTTCGGAAGGCGATCTACATATCGTTCTTCTCGCATACATTAGCACATAAAAGTTTTGACCGCGCCTCGTTTGTAGGGTGATTTCTACATAAATCACTTGGCGATCTGCTTAACATAGCGCAATATTTCGTGTCCCGAATCAAAAAGATCAAACATGGAAGAGAATTGTATGCGGTTGATTTAAGACTTGTGGAGGTTTTTATCGTGTAGTCGCTATGATTTTATCAAGCTTCTGATAAGCCCCATTGACTTTAAATCCGAGTACATCATTCACTCACCATAGATCTTCATACTAACTTTGATAACATACTTGACAAGTTTCAAGATGGTTATCTTTAACATTTAACAACTAACTTTAATTTCCGCACCTTTACTATACCGCTCTTTATATTACCGCTCTTTATATTTCTCGCTTTATCGCTTTATTTTATCATTTCATCATATTTACTTTCCGTCATTTTTCTTTTGTCCACTTGGACCATACTCTATTTTTCTTGCTAAAACACTAATAAATAACAAAAATCTAAAAAATACATAAGGCTCTCTTTGGACTATCAGTTACTATCCCTAGCGCTTTGGAGATTCGGACTTATGGACCTAGTACCTCTGGACTCATTCTATTGCTATCCTGTGATTGTTCTGTCTGTCTGGCATTGTTCTGTTGTATGTTTATGTGTGCAGGTATTTCCTTGAAAGCCCTTGATGGTGAATTCCAAGGCATTGAGATAAGGATTTTACCCCGAAAACAGCCGTTACTCTGCCCGATTTTCGTCAGAATCGTTAATATGTTTAATGCAAAAATGGTGCTAAGACAATAAGTTCATCTGGATCCCCAAGTGTTAATGTGTTGGTACTGATAAATCCAAAGGATGGGAAAACTACCTTGGCTCTTAATGTCAAGTGTTGCGCTTCTTATTTGGTTAGACCGTTTCTTTCCTTAGCTTTTATTTTATGCATTAGGTTAGCCTCTTCATCTCCTCCCATTCTTAAATTTTCAAAATCTTCTCCCTTTTTCCAAAACATTCTTATGTTTTGCAATCTTTTCAAAACCTTTTTCTTAAAAATATCTTTCGCCCTTAGTGGCTTTTCTTCAAAAGTTTAGACACCAGTAAATTGTCGAAACGAGTGGTTATACCCCACGATTTTGAAATTGATTGATGAATAACGAGATCTTTTCCGCGGTGAGAGAGCTAGTGGCATACTCGTTGATTTTATCCGAGTTGGAGCCCTTCTTTCATTTGCGATGCAAAGAACTTGTTTGTTCTCATGCTCAAGATCAATGGCTGAGTATTTCTCTCTAACGACAACAAAGTGTTTATTCGTTTTTAAAAACGTTTTTCCCAAAAGCGGAACTACATTAGCTCTGACTTCTCCATTGCACCGAGGAGGTATGTAGGCCCAAAGCTTAACGCTTTGCCGAGCTTATTTTAAAAATAAAACAAACTTTTTTTTAGCACCACACAACACAGATTTTCAAAAAGGTTCCCGTGGAGTACCACGGATATGAGGGGTGCTTTAAACCTTCCCCTCATATAATCAACACCCGAACCTGAGTTCTCTTTCTTGTTTTAAAAACAAAACTTTGGGTTTTTCGTTCTTTTCCCTTTTCCTTTGAAAAAAATAAAGCGCGGTGGCGATTTCAAAACGGAATATTGATTCGAGTCAATCCCATGGCTTCGATATTCAGATTTTCCCCGCTACAGAAAAATGGCGACTTCACTGGGGATCCAGTTTTAAGTGTGTTAAGCCTATTTTTGTTTATCTGTGTGTTTTTATCTGTATATATTGTTGTGTGCTTTGTTTGTTTATCTTCTTTTTTTTCTTTTTGGTGCTCGATGGTTCCTCTGTGATGAGATAAAGTTCTAACCCGAACTTTGGTGAGTAACTTGAGATAGGAGGTGGTAAGACCAATAGTCGCATGTCAGGAGCAATCCTTACCATGAGCGTCATATGGTGGAACCCCAATCAGTGGAGGGCCTCATGGAAGGTAGTAGAGGTTGTTACGAACCATCGTGATAACGCTATTACTTTCAATAGTGAGTGTCCGTAGAAGCTGAATGACCTAGAACCCTTTTAACCAATCTAAGCCTTTTTAGGATGTAGTGCAGAAACAAGATCAGAGTACCAATTTGAGCTTGTTGTCATGCGATACTACGCTCAGACGAGGTCTTTTTAGGCATATTATTGGCGCCCATGAGCAATTGTGCGTGCCGGTAATATCCGATAGAAGATTGAAAACTCTGGCAACCTTTGTAGAACCCGACTGGCAGGTACAAAATTCCCCTAGATCACTCCTTGTGGGATGGGTAGACCCATGGCTCCATGCTCGTGACGTCGAACCTTTGAACCTGGACTGTGTGATTTTGTGCGATTTGATGTGATCTTGTGTGCTCTTGATTGTGATTGGGTGCATAAACCATGCATTCATGCATTCATAAAAATGACATTCACAAATGGTTTTCAAGGAACTTAGAGACATTTTTTGTAAACATCACAGGTTCCATGGATCAAAAGAGAAGCATCAAGAAGTACACTTTCAGAAATTCAAGTGCAAAAGAATTGAAAGAGCTAGCAACTTTGGTTCCTAATCTTGACAACTTCAAAAGCCGTTATGGGAAATTGATCTCTATCTTGAAGACTAAAGTGGAAAAAGGGATTCTTGAGACTCTTGTGCAGTTTTATGACCCGGTTTATCATTGTTTCACCTTTCCTGATTATCAGCTTATGCCTACTTTGGAGGAGTATTCTTATTGGATTGGTTTGCCCGTTACGGATGATATACCGTTTAGTGGTTTGGAGAAAGAGCCTCAGGTTGATGAGATAGCAGAACTCCTTCATTTAAAAAATATCAGATGTAAAAGCAAACATGACCAAAAAAGGAGGAATTTGGGGGTTGACTTCTAAGTTCTTGATTGGAAAGGCTTCTATGTTGGCTAGTAAAGGAAGTATGATTGCTTTTGAGACATTTTTGGCCTTGCTCATCTATGGTTTGATACTCTTTCCCAACATTGACCACTTTGTCGATGTTAATGCTATTCGGATTTTCATGATTGGGAATCCTGTGCCTACTTTGCTGGGGGATACTTATCATTCTATTCACCATAGGAATGATAAGAAAGGTGGACTTATCAATTGTTGTACTCCTTTGCTCTATAAGTGGTTTATTTCGCACTTACCTCAAGCTAAGAGTTTCCTGAACAATCCTGATGGTCTCTCATGGTCTCAGAAAATCATGCCTCTTACTAATGGGAATATCCATTGGTACAATCCTGCTTATGACATTGGTGAGATTATTGGTAGTTGTGGAGAATTCCCTAATGTACCTCTTCTTGGTATACAAGGAGGGGATTACCTACAACCCCCATTCTTGCAAGGCGTCAATTTTGTTATCCTATGAAGGAGAGACCCGCTAGTATCCTTGTGTCAGGAATCTTCTATCTTAATCAAGATGGAAAATTCGGATATGAGAAATCGGTTTGTGCGTGCTTGGCACCATGTTGATAGGAGGAGACATTTAGGAACGAAACAATGTGTTGCTCTCAAAGACTACACTGATTGGGTTCAAGCTAGAGCTCATACTTTTCAGATGCCTTATTTGCTTGAAGAGCCTTCTCTACCCATTGTTCCATCTTTGCCTCTCACTACTCCTGTTGAAAGTAGTGAAGAACATCTAGAGCTCGTGGCTAAGTTGAGAGCGGAAAGAGATGCTTTGGAGTTTGAGAACAAAGAGTTGAAGATACACTTGAAAGAAAAAGATGAAATGCTTGATATCCAAGATGGTTGGTTGATGGAAAAGGAAGATCAGATTCGTCATCAAGAAGAGTTGCCTCAACAACATGGTGAAAAGCGAAAGAGACCACAAGAAGATTCAGTCGCATGGAAAGAAGTTGCTGATAAGCTGATGGTCGAGAATGCTCATTTGAAGGCCTTTTATGAAGATGAATTGGAGAAGCTCCGTAGGAAGCTGCAGAGAGGAGTTGGATCTTCATCAGAAGTGTTCCCCTTCTAGTTTTTAGCTTTTCTCCTTTGTTTTGTAATTTTGGATCTTTGAATCCTTTTGTATGCTTTTCCATGATTAATGAAAGAATATTGTTATGTTTTATGATGTTTTTTGCTAATGTTTACAATTAATGTCTTGAAAGTTCCTTGAAAACCAAAAATAAAAATCATTTGCATTGCATTTCATGCATCATTCTGCATTTTGGTCCTGCTTCCGAGAGTATTCCCGAGGTCTTATTCAGTGTTCTTCATACAGAATCAAGCTGTCTCACCGGTATAATACTCGAGCTAACTGCAAGAAGAAGATGGAAGGTCTTGAACAAGAGAATCGTGAGCTACGTGAAGAGGTTGTTACTTTGAGATCTGGTGTGGATCGTCTCACTGCTCTGGTTGAGACATTGATGGCTGCTCAGAATCAGAATCAGAATCAAGTTCCTCCCCCCCAATGCCCAAGCTCAGGGTCAGACCACTGTGATTTCTGAAATTGCTGCTACAACCATTCCTGCTATTCCTGTTGGTGCTACTCAGCAACGTATGCCTAATGGATACCCCTGGGGGCATGCCTGAAGGTTATTTGTCTGTTCCTGAGATGACTCGCCCATTGACTCCTGTTATGGTCAACACCTCTCCTATTGTTCATACTGGTCCTTTTGTCCCAGAGCCCATTTATGATGCTGCTCCAAGTGAAATTCATGACAGAATGGATGGTTTCCAAGATCAGTTTGAAGAATTGCAGAAAGAGATGAAAGCTCTCCGTGGGAAAGAACTGTTTGGAAAGAATGTGCATGATCTTTGCCTTGTTCCCAATGGTGAAAGTACCTGCTAAGTTCAAGCTGCCTGAATTTGAGAAGTACAAAGGAAATTCCTGTCCTCAGGCACACCTGGTGATGTATATAAGGGAAGATGTCCACTCACACTGATGATCAACGTCTGTTGATTCACTATTTCCAAGACAGTCTGACTGGAGCTACTTCTAAAGTGGTATATGGGCCTTGATAGCACCCATATCCGCACTTTCAATGACTTAGCTGAAGGCGTTTGTGAAGCAATACAAGTATAATGTGGACATGGCTCCTGATAGGGATCAATTGCGAGCTATGATGCAGAAAGAGAAAGAATCCTTCAAGGAATATGCTCAGAGATGGCGTGAGGTTGCCGCCCAAGTGATTCCTCCGATGGAAGAAAAAGAGATGACTAAGATTTTTCTGAAGACTCTTGGTCCGTTTTATTATGAGAGGATGATTGCTAGTGCTCCTGTAGACTTCACCGAAATGGTGGGTATGGGTGTCAGATTAGAAGAAGCTGTGCGAGAAGGTCGTTTGGTTCGAAATGACAACTCATCTGGTGGTGCGAAGAAGTACGGTTCTTCATTCCAGAAGAAGAAAGAGTCAGATGCCAATGCTGTTTCTCATGGGGAGGAATAGTCGAGTCAGGAATCAATCTCAACAAGTGGCGTCCAGTAACTCCTGTTGTGAATTCAGTGCCTGTAGCTCCTGTTAATCAACAACCAGCAAGGCGGAATCCGTATCCTCGAGTTAATGTTGATCCTATCCCTATGACGTACACTGAACTGTTATCCTGCTCTAATTCATAAGAAGCTGGTTCAACCAAGGTCACCACCTCCTGTTCCAGAGAAACTCCCTTGGTGGTACAAGGCTGATGCCAGCTTGTGCTTTTCATCAGAATGCTCCTGGGCATGATTTGGAAAATTGTTGGCCCCTGAAGAATGAAGTTCAGAGATTGGTCCGTTCTGAATGCTCTCTTTCCGTGATATTGGCCCAAATGTGAAGAACAATCCGTTGCCAAATCATGAAGCGTCTGCTGTGAATATGGTGTATGGATGCCCTGGGAAGTATAAGATTTATCGTGTGGAACACATCAGAGGATCATTGGTAGAGATGCATGCCACTCTGTGTGAGTACAGTCATTATGAACATAATCATGCTGCTTGTAGGATTTGTTCAGTCAATCCTCGAGGATGTTACATTGTGAGAAGAGATTTACAAGAGATGATAGATCAAAGGCTCATTGAGATTCTGAGGGATAGAGATGAAGATGATGTCAATGTGATTGAACCATGCTTTGAAATCCCGGAATGTGTAGAGATTGGTTATTATGGCAAAGCTGGCTGTGGAACCTCTTGTGATATGTTTGCCTGGATCTGTACCTTATAGTTCTGATAAAGCTGTACCTTACAGATATAATGCCACCATGTTGGAAGCTGGAAAAGAAGTTGAGATTAAGCCTCTGTCTTCTGTTGAGAATATAGCAGATGTCAGTAGAGTGACTAGAAGTGGACGAGTTTTTACTCAGCCCCAAACAGTTGTGGATGTCCAGAGGAATCCTACTCAAGTGCCTGTGAACAATAATGATGTGACAAAAGTGAATGCTGGGTCATCTTCAGAAAAGGAGATGGATGAGATTTTAAAGCTTATCAAGATGAGTGATTATAAGATCGTGGGATCAGCTGCATCGCACTCCGTACAAGATTTCTATAATGGAGCTGCTGGCGAATTCTCCTGCTCATAGGGATTCTCTGATGAAAATACTTGATCAAGCCCTTGTGTGGATCATGATGTGACGCTGGATCAGTTTAATGGGGGTTGTGAGTAATATCACCCGCATGTAATAATTTGAGCTTCAGTGATGAAGATTTGCCTGAGGAAGGAAGAAATCATAAATTTGGCTTTGCATATCTCTGTTAGTTGCAAAGAGGACTCAATGTCCTAATGTGTTGATTGATACTGGATCATCTCTGAATGTCATGCCAAAATCCACTCTTGCTAAGTTGTCTTATGGTGGCACACCAATGAGATTTAGCAATGTGATTGTCAAGGCTTTTGATGGATCGAAGAAATCAGTGGTTGGAGAGGTTGATTTGCCTATTGGTATTGGACCATTTGTCTTCAAGATTACTTTTCAAGTGATGGATATTTTCCCTGCGTACAGTTGCTTATTAGGACGCCCGTGGATCCATGAGGCTGGGGCAGTTACTTCAACTCTTCACCAAAAGTTGAAATTTGTGAAAGATGGAAAGATGGTTGTTGTGAATGGAGAACAAGCTTTGCTAATTAGTCATCTCTCTTCATTCCGTACCATAGAAGCTGATGAAGTGGTCATTGGAACTGCATTCCAAGCCCTGTCTGTTAATGATGAAATCAAAAAAGATGAAGCTTCCATTGCCTCCTTCAAAGATGCTCAACTGGTGGTTCAGGAATGGGGACATTCAGGAGTCTGGGGACAAGTGGTGAGTCTTCAAGAGAACAGGAATAGAGCTGGTCCTGGGATTTTCTGCCTCAGACAAGTCTGTGATGAAGTCTGAATCTGCTTTTCGTCCTTATCAAGAGATGTTTCATAGTGCTGGGTTTCTACATCCGACTCTTCCAGAGGTGAACGCTATTGTTGAAGATGAACCAGAGCCAGAAGTGCCAAGCTTTGTGACCCATGGAAAGATGATTAAGAACTGGATCACCATTGACATTCCTGAGTGTACTCATGTCTCAAAGTAATTTGCTTTTATGTTTTTCAAAATCCTTTCATTCTGCCCAAGATGAAAGTGAAGTTGTTGGGGCTGTTTTCTGTTTGTTTTAAACATTAAAATCATCAATAAAAGTCATTTTGTTTCTGCATATAAATGCTTTTTATCTTTTTGCTTTTTTCTGGAAAGTGGTAACACAAAAAACCTTAAAAAATGTTTTCAGTTTCCATAATCTGCACGATTACATGTTTGCATATATCTTTCCTTTTCCTGAAATAATAATCATTTGTGCAGATTAATCAATAAAACCGTTGAAAGTAATGACCCTGCGCCCTCTCCTAACTTCGAGTGTCCTGTGTATGAGGCGGAAGAAGAGAGTGATGAATGTATTCCTGATGAGATTTCCCGACTGCTTGAGCACGAGGAAGACACTATTCAGCCATATAAAGAGCCATTGGAAGTCATCAACTTGGGTTCTGAAAAGGATAAAAAGGAAGTCAAGATTGGGGCACTGCTTGGTCAAGATGTTAAGAAGAGGATGGTAGAGCTTCTTAAAGAGTATGTTGACATTTTTGCGTGGTCCTACCAAGATATGCCTGGGTTGGACACCGATATTGTGGAGCATCGTTTGCCGTTGAAACCAGAATGTCCTCCTGTCAAGCAAAAGTTAAGAAGGAGTCATCCTGATATGGCAGAAAAGATTAAAAAAGAGGTTTTGAAACAGATAGATGCAGGTTTCCTTGTCACTTCTGTATATCCTCAATGGATTGCCAATATTGTGCCTGTTCCGAAGAAAGACGGAAAAGTTCGCATGTGTGTGGATTATAGAGATTTGAACAAAGCCAGTCCGAAAGATGATTTTCCTCTACCTCACATTGATATGTTGGTAGATAGCACTGCAAAGTTTGAAGTTTTCTCCTTTATGGATGGTTTTTCAGGATACAATCAGATTAAGATGGCACCTGAAGACATGGAAAAGACAACCTTTATCACACCATGGGGGACATTCTGTTACAAAGTGATGCCTTTTGGGTTGAAGAATGCTGGTGCGACATATCAGAGAGCCATGACTACTCTTTTCCATGATATGATGCACAAAGAAATTGAGGTTTATGTGGATGATATGATTGCCAAGTCCCAATCAGAAGAGGGGCACATGGAGGATCTTTTAAAGTTGTTTCAGCGTTTGAGAAAGTATCGTCTCCGCTTGAACCCAAACAAATGTACTTTTGGTGTCCGTTCTGGAAAGTTATTGGGTTTTGTTGTCAGTCAGAGAGGAATTGAAGTAGATCCTGATAAAGTCAAAGCAATTCAGGAAATGCCAGCACCAAAGACTGAAAAACAAGTGAGAGGTTTCCTCGGACGTCTGAATTATATCTCCAGGTTCATTTCCAATATGACTGCTACCTGTGAGCCAATCTTCAAAGCTGTTAAAGAAAAATCAGGGATGTGTGTGGAATGAAGATTGTCAGAAAGCTTTTGACAACATCAAAGAATATCTGCTTGAACCTCCCATTTTGCTCCCTCCAGTTGAGGGAAGACCTCTGATTATGTACCTCACAGTGCTTGAAAACTCAATGGGATGTGTGTTGGGTCAGCATGACGAGTCTGGTCGAAAAGAGTATGCAATATACTACCTTAGCAAAAAGTTTACCGAGTGCGAAACAAGATACTCGCTGCTTGAGAAAACTTGCTGTGCTTTGGTGTGGGCTGCTCGCCGACTGAGACAGTATATGTTGAACCACACCACCTTATTGATCTCCAAAATGGATCCAATTAAGTATGTATTTGAGAAACCTGCATTAACTGGAAGGATTGCTCGCTGGGCAAATGTTGTTATCAGAATATGATATTGAATATCGAGCTCAGAAAGCTGTGAAAGGAAGTGTGTTGGCAGAGTACCTCGCTCACCAACCAATTGATGATCATCAGTCTATCAAGATGGACTTCCCAGATGAAGATATAATGTATTTGAGATCTCAAGATTGGGATGAACCATTGCCAGAAGAAGGGCCAGATCCTGAATCCAAATGGGGTTTGATTTTTGATGGAGCTTCTAATATTCATGGCCATGGAATTGGCGCCATTATCATCACTCCACATGGATCACATGTTCCTTTCACTGCAAGGATATGTTTTGACTGTACAAATAATATTGCTGAGTATGAAGCTTGCATCATGGGACTTGAAGAGGCCATTAATCTGAGAATTAAGATTCTTGATGTTTATGGAGATTCTGCACTTGTGATTAATCAGATTAAAGGAGAATGGGAAACTCGTCATCCTGGTTTAATTCCTTACAAAGATTACGCCAGAAGGTTATTGACATTCTTCAACAAAGTTGAATTCCACCACATCCTTCGAGATGAGAATCAGATGGCTGATGCATTAGCCACATTGTCTTCCATGTACAAAGTGAATTTCCATAATGAGGAACCTCAAATTACAATCAGGCGTCTTGATAGACCTGCTCATGTATTTGCAATTGAGGAAGCAACAGATGAAAAGCCTTGGTATTTCGATATTAAGCACTTCCTCCAGACTCAAGAGTACCCACTTGGGGCATCAAATAAAGATAAGAAAACTTTGAGGAGATTGGCTGGCAGTTTCTTCATCAATGCTGATGTTTTGTACAAAAGGAATTATGACATGGTTTTGCTCAGATGCGTGGATAGACACGAAGCAGACATGTTGATGCATGAAATTCATGAAGGTTCTTTTGGTACCCATGCCAATGGACATTCGATGGCTAAAAAGATGCTTAGAGCAGGTTACTATTGGTTGACAATGGAATCTGATTGCTACAAGTTTGTAAAGAAGTGTCACAAATGTCAAGTGTATGCTGACAAGATTCATGTGCCTCCGACACTTCTCAATGTTATTTCCTCTCCATGGCCTTTCTCTATGTGGGGTATTGATATGATTGGCATGATTGAACCCAAGGCTTCGAATGGGCATCGATTCATCCTGGTAGCAATCGATTACTTCACCAAGTGGGTAGAAGCTGCTTCATATGCTAATGTAACAAAGCAAGTTGTGGTCAGATTTATCAAGAACAACATCATCTGCAGATATGGTGTACCGAGCAAGATCATCACTGATAATGGCTCGAATCTGAATAATAGCATGATGAGAGAATTGTGTGAAAGCTTCAAGATTGAACATCACAACTCTTCGCCTTATAGGCCAAAGATGAATGGAGCTGTTGAAGCAGCAAATAAAAATATTAAGAAGATTGTGCAAAAGATGGTTGTCACGTACAAGGACTGGCATGAGATGCTCCCATTTGCTTTGCATGGGTACCGTACATCTGTTCGTACTTCAACAGGGGCAACTCCCTTTTCTTTGGTTTATGGCATGGAGGCAGTGCTCCCTATTGAGGTTGAGATTCCATCATTGAGAATTTTAATGGAAACCAAGTTATCTGAGGCTGAATGGTGTCAGAGCAGGTTTGATCAATTGAATTTGATAGAAGAAAAGAGAATGACGGCTTTATGCCATGGTCAGTTATACCAGAAAAGAATGAAGAAAGCATTTGATAAGAAGGTTCGACCACGTGTATTCAGAGAAGGCGACCTCGTGCTCAAAAGGATCTTGTCTTTCACCTCCGATTCAAGGGGCAAGTGGACTCCTAATTTTGAAGGACCATATGTTGTTAAGAAAGCCTTCTCTGGCGGTGCATTAATTCTTGCAACTATGGATGGAGAAGAGCTCCCACGTCCCGTGAATGCTGATGTAGTCAAGAAATACTTCGCCTAAATAACAAAAGAACAGCTCGCTAAGTTGAAAACCCGAAAGGGCGGCTTAGGCAAAAAAGAGCGTCTCGGTGGATTGAAAACCCGAAAGGGCGATCCAGGCAAAAATTAGAGACATAAACAGAATAAAATACCCGGTGGACTGAAAACCCGAAAGGGCGGTCCAGGCAAAAGTTAGGGATTCATGGCAAGTAACTACATCAGACAAGACTTGATCATCAGCAGTCCTCTGTTTATCATGAAAAAGTTCGACACTTCTCAACGGAAGCCTTTGCTCAGGAATTCCCAGTTGAGAGAGAGGATGGGGTCATTACATTTCAATGTACCTTTTCCACAAAATTACCACTTTCCAAACTTTGTAATAATCCATGGGGTCTTGCCTTTTGCAGACTACCATTCCATTAAAAAAGTTTGAGCCTTTATCTTTTATTGGCAATCTGATTTCTTTCATATCTCTCAAAATGTCATTTATTGTTGATAGTAATTTTTGAAACAAAGAGAAAATTGATTTCAACAAAATCCTTTTGAAAATTATAAAAGAATTTTTACTTTGATTCATGAGTGCATTACAAGGAATGGATATGTTGATGTATTCATATGCAGAAGAACGTATTACACTTAATATACCTTTGGCCTGGTTCGAGTTTGGTTTAGAACTCAACTACGGTGTTCTCTCAGCTTCAATGTTCCCCAGTGTTGGGTAGCATATATTTTTGAAACCATCAAAAGATTGATAGCAGTTTCTGCTCTGGTGTTCAGCTTGGGACATGCTTGATTATGTCATCTTTGTACACCATCTCTTTTATATCATCAGTGGTACGGTGGTATACCTTCTTCAATACCTTCAGTGGGACGTTGGTAGTTCACCTTCAGTGGAACGTTGGTGTATCTTGTTATCTTCATCGTCAGTGGTACGTCGATGTATATCTCTTTCTACCTCCAGTGGGACGTTGGTAGTTCACCTTCAGTGGAACGTTGGTGTATTTTGTTATCTTCATCGTCAGTGGTACGTCGATGTATTTCTCTTCAATACCTTCAGTGGAACGTGGGTATGTGTTATCGTTAGTGGTACAGCGATACATCTCTTTCTACCTCCAGTGGGACGTTGGTAGTTCACCTTCAGTGGAACGTTGGTGTATCTTGTTATCTTCATCGTCAGTGGTACGTCGATGTATATCTCTTTCTACCTCCAGTGGGACGTTGGTAGTTCACCTTCAGTGGAACGTTGGTGTATTTTGTTATCTTCATCGTCAGTGGTACGTCGATGTATTTAGTTCACCTTCAGTGGAACGTTGGTGTATTTTGTTATCTTCATCGTCAGTGGTACGTCGATGTATTTCTCTTCAATACCTTCAGTGGAACGTGGGTATGTGTTATCGTTAGTGGTACAGCGATACATCTCTTTCTACCTCCAGTGGGACGTTGGTAGTTCACCCTCAGTGGAACGTTGGTGTATTTTGTTATCTTCATCGTCAGTGGTACGTCGATGTATTTAGTTCACCTTCAGTGGAACGTTGGTGTATTTTGTTATCTTCAACGTCAGTGGTACGTCGATGTATTTAGTTCACCTTCAGTGGAACGTTGGTGTATTTTGTTATCTTCATCGTCAGTGGTACGGTGGTATATATCTCTTCATATCATCAGTGGTACGGTGGTATATATCTCTTCATATCATCAGTGGTACGGTGGTATATCTCTCTTCATATCATCAGTGGTACGGTGGTATATCTCTCTTCATATCATCAGTGGTACGGTGGTATATTTCCTCTTCATGCCTTCAGTGGAACATTGGTATGTGTTATCATCAGTGGTACGGCGGAACATCTCTTCAATCATCAGTGGTACGATGGTGTGATTTCTGTTAACGGAAGATTGGCGTTCTAATTCAGGATGCATACTTCCTCATCCCCAGTGAAAGAGGATGATCCCCTTTTCTCATCCCCAGTGAAAGAGGATACTGTAATCTCTCTGACGCGGAGTGTTTTTCCAGAGAAGTTTCTTTTCCCACCAAAGTTCTGTCTCTCCAACAAAGTCCTGCTTTCCCCAGTGGAGTCTCTACTTGCAAGACATTTGTTTTCCCAGCGGAGTTATAGCAAGACATTTGTTTTCCCCAGTGGATCACTTGTTACTCCCCAATCTTGTCATGCTGTATTATCATCGCATGCATTCATTAACATTGCATTGCATCTTAGGATCAAAAATTGTGTCTTATATATTTAAGTCTCTTCGATTTTTGTCAAAACGAAGATTTCCAATCATCGTATTTCCAGATCGAAGAAACTTAAATAGGGGCATCTGTCATACCCCAATTTTTGACCCTAAGATCCTATATCATTCATATCCCAATCACTAATCAAGAGCTTCACTTGGAAGTTTGTTTATGGTGTTGCACTCACCTCATCAATGAGAGGGACCATCAAGCACCAATGATTGTTTATCTTTTATGCATATTATACTAACCCAAATACCAAAAATATTGCTTTGTTCCTTTGTAGGCTTTTGTTTTGTAGGTACCAAGCCAAGACATGCAATGAACAAGGCATTTTTCACTTTTCTGACTGATGAAATCGATTTCCCTACTGGGTAAATCGATTTCCCTGCAGCAATCTTCACCAAAATCACATTCTGGACAGCATGAAATCGATTTCCCTCCTGGGTAAATCGATTTCCCTAGTGTATTTTGCGCCAATTTCTCTTCTGGAACAGAGTGAAATCGATTTCCCTCCTGGGTAAATCGATTTCCTTCAGGCAAAATTCAAAAAATATAAGGAGGGAAGCTTGACATCATTTTGGCACCTTTTTCTTTGATCATTTTACCAATTTTCCACCTCATCAAAAGTAACCCCTTCATTAAACCCACTTAAACCTCATTTTACCTTTTCTTATCATTTAAACACCACTTTAATCACCAATTAAACACAAGCTAATTACCAAATGCAAAAAGACCAAATTGCCACTACTCTTGCTCCAATTCTATAAATAGAGGCCTTGCCTCTCTCATTTCTCAAGCTTTGGAGAGCCAACAAATCCCTTGCAATTTCTCTCCTCATCCCTACCAAATTCACCAAAGCTCTTATTCCTTTCATAAAGTTTGTGAGTCACATCTTGAACCTCACAAACTTTGAGCTAAACCACCATCCATTTCACTCTTTTTTCTTCCATTGTTGAGAGATCAAGATTTGTGTTGGTGATTCTTGAAGTAGATCCAAGTTTGTGCAAGATTTGGTAAATTTTCTTCATCTTTTTTGTGTATCATGATGTAGATCCTTTGTGGTTTGTGTTCTATGCATCTTTGATGCTATATTGGTGCTATTTGTTGTTGATTTGATGGAAAATTCGTGCTCCAATTGATGATTGATCATAAGGTGTTTGTACATTTGTTCAAGTCAAGTTTTATGCCTCTAAATGCTGTTTTTGCTGGATTTTGCACTGAGGAAATCGATTTCCTTAAGGCTGAAATCGATTTCCTGCTGAACGCAACTTGTTTTTTTTTGAAAACTGCACTATGGAAATCGATTTCCCCCTGCATGAAATCGATTTCCTGCTGGCAGAATGTGTTTTTTTGCTTCTTTTATGCTTGTTTTGGTCTCCTACTTCCTCCACTTCATTAATATCATTGGATCTAGGATGTTGATAGGTTTGAAATGACCTAATCCATAATATTAGATGAATGCTATTAATGATAGTGTGAGTGGATTATCTTTTGTGTTTTCATTTCTTATGTTCATCTTATTTTTCTTTTGATCGATGAAAGTCTTAACATCTTGAGAATTCTATGGATTCTTGATGAAGACTAGATCAATTTGTTTTCATTCTTATGATTATCTTTTGTGAATTTTATTCTTATTCCTCCATTTCATTAATATCATTGGATCTAGGATGTTAATAGGTTTGAAAGAACCAAATCCATAATATTAGATGAATGATATTAATGATAGTGTGAGTTGATTATCTTTATGCATTTATCTTCTCCTTCTCCTTTTTTTCTTTTGATCGATGAAAGTCTTAATACTTTGAGAATTCTTATGGATTCTTAGTGAAGACTAGATCGTTACCTATTTTCTTTTCGTGCGGTATTGCTTTCGGAAGGCGATCTACATATCGTTCTTCTCGCATACATTAGCACATAAAGTTTTGACCGGCCTCGTTGTAGGGTGATTTCTACATAAATCACTTGGCGATCTGCTTAACATAGCGCAATATTTCGTGTCCCGAATCAAAAAGATCAAACATGGAAGAGAATTGTATGCGGTTGATTTAAGACTTGTGGAGGTTTTTATCGTGTAGTCGCTATGATTTTATCAAGCTTCTGATAAGCCCCATTGACTTTAAATCCGAGTACATCATTCACTCACCATAGATCTTCATACTAACTTTGATAACATACTTGACAAGTTTCAAGATGGTTATCTTTAACATTTAACAACTAACTTTAATTTCCGCACCTTTACTATACCGCTCTTTATATTACCGCTCTTTATATTTCTCGCTTTATCGCTTTATTTTATCATTTCATCATATTTACTTTCCGTCATTTTTCTTTTGTCCACTTGGACCATACTCTATTTTTCTTGCTAAAACACTAATAAATAACAAAAATCTAAAAAATACATAAGGCTCTCTTTGGACTATCAGTTACTATCCCTAGCGCTTTGGAGATTCGGACTTATGGACCTAGTACCTCTGGACTCATTCTATTGCTATCCTGTGATTGTTCTGTCTGTCTGGCATTGTTCTGTTGTATGTTTATGTGTGCAGGTATTTCCTTGAAAGCCCTTGATGGTGAATTCCAAGGCATTGAGATAAGGATTTTACCCGAAAACAGCCGTTACTCTGCCCGATTTTCGTCAGAATCTTAATATGTTTAATGCAAAAATGGTGCTAAGACAATAAGTTCATCTGGATCCCCAAGTGTTAATGTGTTGGTACTGATAAATCCAAAGGATGGGAAAACTACCTTGGCTCTTAATGTCAAGTGTTGGCTTCTTATTTGGTTAGACCGTTTCTTTCCTTAGCTTTTATTTTATGCATTAGGTTAGCCTCTTCATCTCCTCCCATTCTTAAATTTTCAAAATCTTCTCCCTTTTTCCAAAACATTCTTATGTTTGCAATCTTTTCAAAACCTTTTTCTTAAAAATATCTTTCGCCCTTAGTGGCTTTTCTTCAAAAGTTTAGACACCAGTAATTGTCGAAACGAGTGGTTATACCCCACGATTTTGAAATTGATTGATAATAACGAGATCTTTTCCGCGTGAGAGAGCTAGTGGCATACTCGTTGATTTTATCCGAGTTGGAGCCCTTCTTTCATTTGCGATGCAAAGAACTTGTTTGTTCTCATGCTCAAGATCAATGGCTGAGTATTTCTCTCTAACGACAACAAAGTGTTTATTCGTTTTTAAAAACGTTTTTCCCAAAAGCGGAACTACATTAGCTCTGACTTCTCCATTGCACCGAGGAGGTATGTAGGCCCAAAGCTTAACGCTTTGCCGAGCTTATTTTAAAAATAAAACAAACTTTTTTTTAGCACACACAACACAGATTTTCAAAAAGGTTCCCGTGGAGTACCACGGATATGAGGGGTGCTTTAAACCTTCCCCTCATATAATCAACACCCGAACCTGAGTTCTCTTTCTTGTTTTAAAAACAAAACTTTGGGTTTTTCGTTCTTTTCCCTTTTCCTTTGAAAAAAATAAAGCGCGGTGGCGATTTCAAAACGGAATATTGATTCGAGTCAATCCCATGGCTTCGATATCAGATTTTCCCCGCTACAATAGGGGTACATAGTCAGTGAACCAGATGCCAACCATCAAGAGTACTGACAATATAAAATAAAAATTATGTTTGACAATGCTCGTCGTAATGGGTGAAAGAGATGTTTTCCACTAGAATATGGTCAATAATAGTTGAAGCGCCCCCTATGTGGATTAGTCGGGCAAGTACAAGGTAAATTTATTTGCACTCAACAACAATTTGCCACTAAAAAATTTCAACAAAATGATTGATGATCTAGGACTAAAAAAAGTTCAAATAAAAACCATTAGTATTTATGTACAGAATTTTCATAAATAGTATAAAAGTATTAAGCTACATGTATATTACCTGAAAGAGACGGTTGTTTCGTAACATTTATCTTGTATTCCACTAACTTGTTTTATCTAGCTTAAAATTAAAGTAAATTAAACAAGATGCTCCCCAATTATACTCATAAATTCTCTCAAGGTCTATAAAGTAACAAATATATAACATCTACCTAGGTCACACTTTTTCCATTGATGTGCCAACCAAATATATAAAAAAATTCCTCAATGCATATTGTCTATGTGAATAAATCAATGCATCATTATTGGAATTGATAACAATTGTAGTCGTGTGGCCCACTTATGTTTCCTTAAAAAATTAAAATCACGATGTTATTATCATGTATGTGATATCTTGCGCTTGACCTTACCTCGATTAACTCTTAAGTATGTAACCATTAGGTACAACGCCTCAAATCTCTGAATGGTAGAGTGATCCAGCAATTGACTTGTGATAGGAATACGTAGAAGGCATGATACATTGTCCAAATTGATGCACATTACACCAATGGGTAGATGAAATGACAATGTTTCTAAGGGTCATCTCTTAACAAATGCAGAAAGATGTCCGTCGTCTATGAGTTGGAAACAAATCCTATAAACATCCTTAAGTCTGGATGCTACTAATATGTATTGAAACCATGGTTCATTGGACTGCACTAAGTGTGTTATCTTACTACCATGTTTGATACACTTCAGTGTCTCATAGAATTGAAAATTTTAATTCTTAAATGTCAAATGATTAATGTCATTTTAAATATGATAAATTAAATGTTTTAGGTCAATACAAATATGATAAATCAAATGTTTTAAGTCAATATAAATATGATTCATTATAATTATATATTTTATTTACCTATTCGTTCCAAATGTGAGCAGCAATATAGTATGTAAATAGTGGAAGAAGTGGCATGTGTATTGGCTCGAGGAAATCCCTCATGTGTTGGAGTAATTACATGGACATAGGGTATGTCATGAGACCAAGACCACAACTATGTCATGACGATCCCTTAACGATTTCATAAACTTGTCTTACTTTAAGAAAAGAGATAAGATCACACACTAACTGAGTTATTAACATAAATATTTCTTATTAAATTCAAACCCTAATTTATGTATTGCTACTTGATCTTAGACATAAGTACACATGATTGAAATATATCAAAACTATACAAGAAATAAGTCATATCAAAACAACACCAAAATAAGGACATATAAATATTATATCATGTCATGGTATTTGCGATGTTCAGAACTTAACATTCGGATCGATGAGGTATCCATATAGTGATTTTTGGACGTACTCGAACTAGAAATGCATCCAACCAACCTTAACCCCAAATATAACATAATCTCAAAACAATCAAACTCATGAACGTACTAATCTTGAGTAATATAAGGAATATAATGCACATTAAGTCAAAGATAAAAAGGACATGAATATAGGTCGAGGCTAATCAGAAGTGATGCGAGGAAGTGAGGAGATTAAATACTACAACCACATGCAAGGAGTGTTCGAAATTGATTTCATATGTTATATCAAGTAAATACTCAAAAAGTTACTTTCTATAAAATGTATTTACATATTATTATTATTATTATTATTATTATTATTATTATTATTATTATTATTATTATTATTATTATTATTATTATTATTATTATTTTTATTATTATTATTTTTATTATTATTATTAATTAATTATTTTTTTTTATTATTATTATTATTATTATTACTATTATTATTATTATTATTATTATTATTATTATTATTATTATTATTATTATTATTATTATTATTATTATTATTATTATTATTATTATTATTATTACTTACTCATTTGATCTTTGTCTGATTAAATTCATATGTACAAAATTATACAAAGTACGTTCAAAGATACAATTTGAGACGTTCATAGAGAAAATTTTGTAAACTCGCATATTTAAAAAAAATAAGTTAAAGTTTATAGTCTAACATGGCTTTTTTTAATTAGTGAATTTATTCACAACATTAATTAGTGGATTTTATGCAAAAAAATATTTAGAAAATATATACAATTTAACTTATAATATTTTTTTACAAATCAAAGAAATTTGAAAATTTCAATTAAATAAAGAAATACAACTATAACAAATAAATAATTAGAGGCTAAAATTACATAGAATAATTAAAATTGAGATAAAATTTGATCACGTAACATTAATATACATTATTCTAGATTAATACATATTCATAATAATTAAAAAAAATTAAAAAAAATTTCAAAAATAATTTTTACCAAAAACTTTTTGAATTAACTTTAAATTTAAGCGATATTTTGAAATAAAAAATAGTAAAATAATAAAATACTTAAAATAATAATTTAATTCAATTTTCGATTTAAAGTTTTTTTAAATTTTTTAAATAGACAAAAAATCATCAATCATTAGTTAGTTAACTTAGTTTAGTGATAATAAATGATAGACTGATACCGAAAATCATAATTTGATCTAACAACTCTAAATTGGAGGGAGTTGAAACTACTTAATATTAATATATTAAAGTGTCTTCCAAACTAGATTAATTTAGCAAGATAAATATTGGTGGTGAAAAAAATAGACAAGGATCATTTTTAAAAAAGGTAAAATAAACCGGGACAATATTTACCCCATTTTACAATTTAATTAGATTAAAATAACCATGATTATGTCCATTTACCTATATGGTTATGCATTTATATTATCACATATGAAAAATAGAAAGTAATAATACGCAAGTGAGACATATACAATTAGGATGATAAAATGGGTCGTGGCTCGCCGGACTGACCCGTCCACACGCAAAAAAATGATAGGTTGGGTCGATATTTTAGATCTGCCGTTCGCCATAGTCCGTCTCGCCAAAATCTGTCGTCCGCCATAGTCCGCCCCGTCAAAACCTGCCACCCGTCAAAATCCGCTGCTCCGTCAAAATCCTCTATTTTTTAAGTTAATTCTACTGATTCTAATTTTTGATGGTTTTATTTTATATATTTATTTGTGAATATATATTTCTAAATAAAATTTTTTAAAAAATACTTTATAAAAAATTATTCTAAAAACTATGTGAAAAATTTAATTAAAATATAAAAAAATCTATTAAAAAATAAAAAATAGACGGGTAAGTCTGCCGTCCGTCAACCCGCTACCTTGACGGGGCGGGCTAGGTTTTTATGTCCATTTTAATTTGCGGGTTTGCCCGTTCCCGCTCTTTTTTTTTTTGCAAACATGACGTAGTTGGACGGGCCGCCCGTTTTACCATCCTTATATACAATTAACTAGATCACATAATTAAAAAATAAAATCAAAATTGTATTGAAAAATAAAAAATAAAAAACATTTTGAAATATTTGTTTTTTAACAAGTATAACAAATATTCTAGAACAAAATAAAGTAAAATGGGAAATAACATAATGGTATTGGATGATTTTAAGCTGGCCGGCAGATTAAACAATAAACATACTCATCTAACATCTTGCAGGACATAGGTGTCTTCCATTATTTTAATTTCTTTTTCCTTTTTATACTCAAAAGTATTTCTACATTAGAAAATTAAATAATTATACCTTATATAAAAAAAAGAAGAAGATAATTATACCTTATATAAAAAAAGAAGAAGATATAATAATTAGACCATAAAATAAGAATAATAACAAGGCCCCACTAGAAATATTAATAAAATGAAAAAGTGTTAAAAAAATATAAAAAACAATTTGAGTCAAATAAAAATATAATATAATTTTATTTTATTTTAATACTTAAATAAATAAATCAAGATAAAACATAGCGTGGGTTGATTAGGCAAAAAAAGCTCATATGGTCGGTGATTAGGTAGTTTAATTAAAAATAATCTCATAAATGCCACGTGTCATTTGACCCGATAACTGACCCGATCCCACAAACGAGTAAAATAGTTTCGGCAACAGAGTAACACGATCTCTTCCAACAACATCATCAAACCCCTCGAAAGAGGAAACAAAAAAACACTCACACTCACTTTGTTTCTCTTCTTCTTCTTCATTTCACTCAAAAAAATCGAAACTTTAACGCTATAAACGATGATGGGTATTACCAGAGACAGAGACGAATCCCTCACATTCACAATCCCTTCATCTTCTTCTCATTCTTCTCCCATCACTGTTTCCGACACACTCGACAGTTACCTAGTCGACCCAAGAAGTGCTTCTGGAAGTTTCCAGAACGAGGGTCTTCTTTCCGGCGGAGATGTAGCCGATGCTGAGTTCGGTTTCTCAAGACCTGATTTCCGACAGAGTTCGCTTGTTGGTACTGTTGAGTTGTACGAAAGACACGTATTTCTGTGTTATAAGAATCCGAGGTTTTGGCCTCCGAGGATTGAAGCTGCTGAGTTTGATCGGTTGCCTAGGTTGCTTTATGCTGCTGTTAAAGCGAGGAAGAATCATATGAAGAAAGAGGTAGTGGTTTAGTTTGATTTTTGAAACGTTTGTGTCTTTGTTTTGTTGTTATCTGTGTTGAGTTTGGGGTTTGTTTTTGTGAGATTGTGGTGATTGATTGGTTTAGCTTGTAAAAATTTAAGCTTTTGGTTGTTTTTTTTTGTGGGGTTGATGAACTATGAATGAATGATAAGCTTGAAATTAGTGAGGTTTGAATTCTTTAAGTAAAGTGTATGATCTGTTTAGTGCTAGTTGGATGTGTTGTGAAAATGTGGTAAATTGGTAATTGATTTTGTGATACTTTTGAGTTTATGTTGATTGATTGGTTAATATCTTGTAAAATTTTAAGATTTTTTGGGTGGGAAGATGAATTATGTATGTATCAGTGTTGTCGCGGATGGGGCTCTCCATGGTGGAGAGCCAAAATCCCGCCATACCAGCCGCTTTGCGGCGTCACTATAACGGATTATGGCAGAAAAACCCGCAATATCGGCCGCTATTTACTATTGCAGCAAGTCCAAAAACTGCCATGTATATCTTCGATAGCGGCCATGGCGCCGCTATTCGATAATACTGATATGAATGATTCACTTGGACTCGGTTTTGTGCTAATTGAATGTGCCGTGAAAATGTATGATTTTTTTTGTTTTGGAATTTGTGTTTTGATGATTGTTTCTTTACTAGACCCGGTTGACGATATGCGAGGGTCATGACGGGACTGAAACATCTAATGGGGATGTGTTAATTTTTCCTGACATGATCAGATACAGGTTAGTGTGAGTTTTTGTTTTGCGTTTTTTTATTCTCTTGTGAAGGTTTTTCTGATGTTTTCCTTAACCTAGATTGTTGTCGGCTACAAAACCTTGTGTTAATATTGCAGGAGATTGACACATTTTGATGTTGAAACTTTTGTTGAAGAAGTTCTCGTGAAGGATGGAGAGTGGCTACCAGGAACACCTGAAACGTTGAAAGGTTCGTATGTTTTTGTGTGTTCACATGGATCGCGTGATCGTAGATGTGGAGTTTGTGGACCTGTTTTGATAAGTCGATTTAGGGAAGAGATTGAGTTACATGGTCTACAAGGTAAAGTATTTGTTAGTCCGTGCTCGCACGTTGGAGGACATAAATATGCAGGAAATGTCATTATATTTGGATCAAACATTAATGGAGAAGTCACTGGCCACTGGTAAGGAGAAGACCTACACGAATATCGAATTTCATGTTTGTCGTAGAAATTTATGTTTATTAATTTATATATTGAAGTATCATTGTTTAGCATTTTGATTATTTAGCTGACGTAAATTCTACTCAATTAATATGACCAGGTATGGATATGTTGCTCCGGAGGACGTACCGTTATTGCTTCAACAACATATCATGAAAGGGGAGATTATAGACTCATTATGGAGGTGATTATTATTTTTTAATTCCTTATTTTGTTGCTGTTTTGGCTTAAAGTTTTTGTTTCTTTAAAAGTTTTATCCTATAATAGCTGGTTGCTCTCCCCTGCCAGATTTTTGCTTGTTTGTCGGATTAGAAGTTAATTTTACACAAGTTTGGACGAGTAGGCCAATAAAAGTGAAGTTTTAGTTATATTCATAAGGCTTATTGCCATTTCAAGTAAATAATCTAGAAGTTCTAAAACAAATGAAAGATTAATACTTGAGCATGATATGTCTAGTCATGGGCGTGACGGACGTGTGTTATGAGGTCCACGGTCCACGAAATGACTGGAACATATATTTATAAGTGGAGACAATCTTTGTCTTACTAGCCTGTTTTATTAGGTCTGAGTTAGACCCAACTTAAAATTTAATAATTTTTAAGACATATTTTCTAGTTGAAATTGTGTTCGAACACCAACTTACATGTTCATTCATACCCTTTAGCGGATGGTATGGTGGTATGAATTGACAGCTTTGCTCCGGATGCATTTAAGTGGCATCTTTCGCTTGCGAGTTTTGTGGACTGCTTTCAAGTTATACTTATGGTGGGCAATTCAACTCATTGGTATTGCTCATGATCATGAATTTGAGATTCAAATTCGGAATCAGAATACCTATTTTCCAAATTGCAAATTGAATCTTATTATGAATTGTAAAATACATTACCAATAAAAGTACGACATTTTTTAGTAAAAACAAATGACATATCATATCTTTTTGCCGCCTTTCTTGTGTCTCCAGTCCCCAACTTCCGAAATAGGATATTTGCTGACTATAACCCGTGATTAAATGTCAATACGCATCTGGCCGATGAGTATAATCCGATTTGTATTCATTGTTACTTCTTTGAATATTTCCATCAGGGGCCAGATGGGTTTATCAGAAGACGAACAAATAACAAAGCAAGAACAAAGACTTCTGCTGAATGGCATAGGAAAACTAGAAGAAACCTCTGCATCGAATGGATCTCGAGACAATTTTGCAAGCTGCTGCCAATCAAATGGTGTAAGCTGCTGCCAATCAAATAGTGTAAGCTGCTGCCAAGAAAACGGAGACTCTTCATATTGCCAGAGTCAAGTGCAAGTGGATAACAAAATGATCCCCGACGTCATCGAGACCGAGGCAAATCTTTCGGCTGCTAGTAATAAGAGCAATGGTGCGGTGATTTCTCGGATCAACAGCGGGAAAGGAACTTCACGCAAGTTTCATACCATGACAGCATGGCTTGACGGCTGGGAGCAAGAAGATACTTATGCAGCTCTCGCCGTTGTATGTGCTGCAGCATCGGTCGCCATTGCCTATAACTGCTACAAACAGCTGACATAATAGGAATCAGCTATTGCATTGTTATTATTTAATCGGTCAGTTTACTTAAGCTTTAACATATTCTAATATCGCCTTCATGTTTTCTGACACCTGTGCTGTTATTTAGATGAATCCTTATTCGACATGCAGGGAACGAGTGTGATCTCAATCATTATTGTGAAAGTGCGTGCTTTACCGATCGATTGTGGAATATTATTGGCTGTAGCATTTATTATTTGCCAGTTAGCTTAATCTGTATATATGAAACATTAGCCTCAGAATTTGATTTGTAACATTATGTAATGTAATGTAAAGCTTTGGTGTTTCCTCAAACTTGCTAGTTAATCCAAGATTTGAGGTGCACACAGAAAGAATATTCAGAGAGTACCTTACTATGTTCCTAAAAGAATAGAAAGCAGTTTCTTATGTGAAGGGTAACAAAGAATCCTATTCTCTCTCTACCATTGTCCAAGTATTTTGTAATTTGTAGCCTGTTGTTTAAATTAATTTATCTCACATTTTCTTAAAATTTTTGCAGATGGTTTTAAATTTATATACCAAATAATATTTTCAGTCAGTCTAATGTTTAGCAAATAATAGTCGATAAATTAATTAAACGAAAATAATTTGAGAATTATGAAACAAATAATTAATTAAAAGAGTGATTTTTTATGAAACACTACAACAACATTTAATTATATGTTTTTGAGCTTCCATGGAACCAGGTCATATTTAGAGAAAGCATGTGTACTAGTAAGGAGTCTGTTTTTAGCCAAATATGTTTACAACTTTTCTGATGAGCAATTCTTATTCCAAGCATAACTCTTTGAGTTTAGCTTGAAAAGCATTACTATGACCAATGTGATAAGAGAAGCTACCCAAATAGTGAGCGTTTGAACTTCTAAAATTGTCACCACAGACAAATAACATATGTTGTGCCTAAGGATCCAAAATAAACTTGGACCAATTGACAGGCTGTCTAGGCTTGGAAAAGAAGCAATAGCCAATTTTTAGGGTCAAAACACCAGAGTCCAAGGGCCCTTAACATCTTTGGTTAGAAATCTCCACAGTAAAGATGTGGCAAGAATGAAAAATATTGCTGAGGTTAGAAAAAACCAAGAGGAGATTGTCAATAAGATTCCACCTATTATTGCAGATGAAGTCACAAAATTTGGAATTTAGGATGGAATGGTTAGTGTTATGCATGCCGAGAGTTTGAGAAATTGATTGACCACATCAACTGTCCATCAAGAAATTTATGTACTTACCATTACCAAGGATCCAAGCATAATTATTGGTTACATCATTAAATTATTTTTTTAGGTTACTACATAAAGAAGAGGGGATGTTGTGGTTGATTGATCTTTCATGTCAGTCATACTTCAATTTTTGACCCTAAGATTATACATCATTTGCATTTCAATCGTCAATCAAGATCACAATCTTGAGGTTTCATTTTTTTGGTGTTATGCTCACTTCATCTGTGAGGGGAACCTTCAAGCACCCATATTTGTTTAATTTGTTTTATACTAACCAAGATAAAAAAATATGCATTTTTTGCTTCTGTTGTTTGTGTTTTACAGGTAAAAGATCGATCCAGAGCCAAAGCAATTCAAAAGAATTTTTTTGGAAAATTGGTTAGGGAAACCGAATTCTCCATATAGGGAAACCGATTTCCATCGACGAAAATTGAAAAAAAAGAGTAAAGCATGACATCATTTTGACACTAATCCCATTTCTTTGATTATTCTTTACCATTACCAATATTCCACATCATTACCATAATTAATTTCCTTCATAAACCCCATTTTAATCTCATTTTTACCAATTAAATTCAAATTAATCTCCAAGGGACAATTACCAATTTGCCACTACCCTCACTTCCAATTCTATAAATAGAGGTCTCTTCCTCTTCATTTCACAAGCTTAAAAAATCAAAAAAACTCTTGCATTTTCTCTTCTCATCCCTTCCCAAATCACTCAAAACTCTCTTATTCCATAAAAAAGTTAGTGAGATTCACATTGAATCTCACTAATCTTTGAGCTAAACCTCCATTCAAACACTCCTTCTTCACACATTTTGGTAGATCAAAGCATTTGGTGGTTGTTCTTGAAGTTTGTTTAAAGTTTGTGCAAGAATTGGTAAATCTCTAGATCCATTCCATATTCCAAGATGTGATCCATTGTTGTTTGTGTGTGATGCACCTTTGGTGCTATATTGGTTCTATTTGATGGTGATTTGATGGTATTTTCGTGCACAATGGTATCCAAGATTATAAGGTGTTTGATGTTATGTTTGAGCAAAGTTTTCTCTCTTAAAATGCTGAATTTCTGAAAATTTCGTGCAGGAAATCGATTTCCCTGTTTGTGGAAATCGATTTCCCTAACTGATTTTTGCAAAAAACGTGTACAAGAAACCCCTTTCCCTGTTTTGGGAAACCCGTTTCCTGACAACATTATGTTGTTTTTGCCTTTTAAACTTGTTTTTTGTATCTCTTCTCCCTCTACTTCATTAATATCATTGGATCTAGGATGTTGATAGGTTTGAAAGAACCAAATCCATAATATTAGATGAATGATATTAATGATAGTTTGAGTGATTTTATTTTAATATATCTCCATCTTTCTTCTTCTTCTTCTTCTTCTTTTTATTTTGGTCGATGAAAGTCTTCAATATCATGGGAATTCTCTTGGATTCTTGATGAAGACGAGACAGCTGCCTATTTTTTTTCGTGTGGTATTTCTTTCGGAGAACAATATACATATCATTTCTCTCGCATGCATTAGCACAAAAATTGTTGACCGGCCTCGTTGTAGGACAACTTCTACATTAGTTACTTGGCAATTTGCTTAACATAGCGCAACATTCACTGTCCCGAATCGAAAAAGATCAAATATGATAGAGATTGTATGCGGTTGATTTAAGACTTATGGAAGTTTATCGTGTAGTCTCTATGATTTTATCAAGCTTCATTTAAACTTTCATTAAATTTAAATCCGAGATCATCATTCACTCACCATCGATCTTCATTACTAACATTTTAATGATATACTTGACAAGTTTCAAAATGGTCATCTTGCTAACAATTAACAATTGACTTTACTAAAATGAAAATTATGCAAGACCTCTTGATCCTATCAATCACATTTTGAAAAGGGTTGAAGAGTACAAGCAAACTATGTATTTGTATAAGAAAGTTAGAGAATAGGGGAGTGGGAATATGCATATAGGTTGGAAACCTCCTACTAGAAACCTGATTAAACTTAATACGAATGATGCAAACAAATCTGATAATGTTGCTAGGTGTGGGGTAGTGCTTAGGGATCATAAAGGTGAATGGAGAGGATGCTTCTCTAAATATGCGGGGAGTTATAGTGCTATCTTGGTGGAGTTTTTGGGAGTTTTGGAAGGATTAAAGCTTACAAAGTTATTAGGCTATAATAAGGTGATTAATGTCGATTCTATGTTGATAGTTAAAGCTATTGGGGATGGTGAAGTTGGGCATGTTGATTGTGTCTCCATTCTCCAACGGATTATTTGAGACAATTTCCATGATGGAAGTAATAGTGATTTTGCATGTTTACTTGAATGCTTATGCAGATTGCCTGACAAATCGAGGGTGCATGGAGTAGAAGTTCGCGTTATATATGATGAGGCGCCAAATTCCTTGAAGCCTTGCTTGAATTCTCATGTTTCTGAGATTGTTTATCCCATTGTTGTTTTGTTGTAGTTGCTTTTCTGTTTATGCTTAAACCCTCTGCATTATACCAAAAAAAAGCCGAATTAATTTAATAAAAAAACTAAGATGATTGTTAATTAAATTATAAAAAATCAAAAAGTTATTCACTTGATAGAGATATAGATATAGTTGTATGTTATATTATTATACTTTGAAAATAAAAATTTTAAAATATTTTATAACTTTGAAAATAAGAGATATTTATATTTATAAAATACAGTTTTATACTAATAAAATAAAACCAAAACTTGATTCCCTCTCCACGAGAGTTAAGAGATATTTATATACCATTAGAATTTGACCCAACCCTTGCTGCATCAAAACTCTTGACGTTAGGATGGAGAAACATGTTGCTGAAGTTTTGAAAATCCAAAACCCAAAGGTAACATCATATATACACAGTGATATTGCATTCTCAATTCTTTTGAAATCATCTATTAAATCTTTGAAACGTTTTGCATCTGTCTGTAAACCATGGTCTCTCTTGTTTGATGATCCTACTTTCATGAGTGCCTACCGCACCACTTTCTTATCAAAGGACCATTCCTATTATTCTGATAAGTCTCTTCTTCTTCATAAAGAAAATGGCGACACATGTCAGTTGTATTCAGTTTCTGACGAGAGGTTTGAGAATATAGTTCGATTAAATTTGCCACAAGTCACGTTGAAGTTGGATCCATCAACTTATGATCTTGAAATTTTAGGTCCAGTTAGTGTTAATGGTACTCTTTGTCTTACTTGTCCGAGGCAGAAGAATATGGCCTTGTGGAATCCATCTACCGACGAATATAAAGTCATTCCTCCTAGCCCTTTTTTTTATTCAGGATATAGGGTATATCATAGTGGATTTGGTTATGATAGTGTCACGGATGACTTTAAAGTTTTGCGTCATTTGAGAGTTTCTCAAATAACTAAAAATAAGTCAATATGGGAGATATATAGTGTAAGAAGTGATTCTTGGAAGAAACTTGATGTTGATATTGATATGTATCATGATCGGATGGAATGTCATAATTTGTACATTGATGGTCTTTCTCATTGGCTATGTATGACTACTCCGGATAATAAAGCATGTTTGTTGTCATTTGACTGGAGCAATGAAGTTTTTCTTACAACACCATTACCCTCAAACATGGAAGTTTTTACTTGTTCGGTGAAGAGTTTCTTGGTGCTATTAAATGGTTCTATTGCTTTGGTCATACGTTACAAAAAGACCGATCCATTTCACATTTTAATTTTGGGTGAACCCGGTGTAAGAGAATCATGGACTAAGATTTTCAATGTAGCGTCATTACCCTACTTTAAGCGGGTAGGTGGAGGTGGAAAAAAGGGCCGTATTTTGTTCGAAAAAAAAGGCCAGCGTCTAGCTTGGTTCGATTTAAATACTCAAATGGTTGAAGACCTTGATCTTTCTTCAAAGGATATTAATTGCAACATATTATTTCATAAAGAAAACCTTCATCCATTTGAAGGAAAAAATCTTTGATTTTTTCTTCTTCTTACTCTCACCCTGGAGTTTAGTTAATTATTCTGAGAGTAGCAGTTTTGCATTACATATCTAGTGGAGGAATAAGTTTATGTTTATCTGATCTATTAAAATTTGCATTTGTTTGGTAAGAAATGAATTTGTATTTTAAGAATACATTGGGATTCATGTTTTATTTCCAGTTTTCTCGTAATGCATAAATTTGATTGTTTATGAAATTATGTTTGAGTATACTACTGTTATAACCAAAATTTCTCAAACTGTTGAGTTTTGAGGATGTTTTTTTTTGCCAATATGTATGCAAGTGCATAGGAATAAACAAGGCTTTTATAGAAGTTCAGAGCCATTCGAAGGGGTAAGGATTGTTATAGAAGATAGTAACAATTAGACCGTTCGAGTAGAGCATATTTCTTTGGCTAATAACAAACAGTTTTGTATTGCCCTTTATGCTATTGCTAGCCGAATTCCTTCTCATTGAGATAGTTTACGGTAGCATCTTTGTAATGTTAAACGCGGCTGGAGCGGCCTCAAAGGCAATATGGTGCAGGGCTGGAAATATGAGTTCACTACTCCTAGTCGGGGACAAGTGATATTGTGGGAGCGGTTAAGATGGCGGGCACTGCTGCAGTCTCTGTTCATCTTCATCTCTTCATCCAACATTCTAAAATAGTTGGGGATTTCATGTATTCTATGCAAATGTTGTTCAATTTTGCAGCCCTCACACACTTAACGAAGAGACACACACATCAGTGTTTTGAAGTAATTCTTCTGATAGCTAGCATTTGAGTTAGTTATCTACAAAGATAGAAATTCTCTCATGATGGTAGAAGTTTAACACCTATGATGCATAGGTACGGGTACGGTACCCGGTACAGGTACCGGTACGGTATACGACATTTTCTAAAAAAATCACGGTACGGGTACCTAGTACCTATACTTCACCATTTTAAAAGTATGCTTCAGAGTTTAAGACACAAGCAATAAAAACCACTTATAAATATGAAAATGTAACTCACTTACACAACTCTACTATTACTAGAAGCAATTCCAAATAATTTTTCTATCTTAGACAGTAAAATACTTCTTGATGGCATCTAGTAACTTATCAGCTCCTTTTGGACCAAACAACCTTGGAAAACATGTACCCAGATCAACTTCAATAGTCTTGTTTATAACAAAACCATCTCTTTTTCTCAGATAAGCTCTTTCTTTCTAACATAAAGAAGTGACATATTTTCATGTGATTCAAGTCAAATTATAACTGTGATTCGAGTAATGAAAGGTCATAATTCGAGTCATATAGATACTGTGATTTGAATCAAATTGGACAGCTCCCAACAGGAAACTGTGTGAAGCTCTGGGATTCGATAAAATTGGTTCCTGATTGATTGTTAGCCTAAGTGTAGATAATATACCGTTATCATTCATATTGCATTGAGTTATGGTATCAAGAAACAAGTTAGCAATATTTATATCTATATGGTTGCCTCCTTGTTTTTCATTAGAAGATCTGATTAAGTTAAAATCCCCACACAGAATCCAATCATTGAATTTTCCAAAACCCAAAGGTAACGCACAGATCACATATACACAATGATATCGCCTTCTCAATTCTTTTGAGATCATGTATTAAATCTTTGAAACGATTTGCATGTGTCTGTAAATCATGGTCTCTCTTGTTTGATGATCCTACTTTCATGAGTGCCTACTGCAACACTTTCTTATCAAAGGACCATTCCTATTATTCTGATAAGTCTCTTCTTCTTTTTTGTCAACATCTTGACGACACATTTCACTTGTATTCAGTTTCTGACGAGAGGTTTGAGATTTTAGTCCGATTAAATTGGCCAAAAGTCACGCTTGATCAGCCAGGTCCACCTGCTTATTATTCTGGTTTTGATATTTTAGGTCTGGGTAGTGTTAATGGTATTCTTTGTCTGATTAGTAAAACTCTGCAGGATATGATTTTATGGAATCCATCTACCGAGGAATTTAAAGTCATTCCTCCTAATCCCTTTGATTCCGGAGTTTGGGAAGATCATACGGAATTTGGTTATGATAGTCTTAGGAATGACTTTAAAGTTATGCGTCATATGCATGATTTTCAAAATAATGACTTTAACGAAATATGGGAGATATATAGTGTAAGAAATAACTCTTGGAAAAAACTTGATGTTGGTATGCGTCATTATCCGATGGAAAATAAACAATTGTACATTGTTGGCCTTTCTCATTGGCTATGTAAGACTAAACCGGATAATAAGCCATATTTGTTGTCATTTGACTGGAGCAATGAAGTTTTTCTTACAACACCATCACCCTCAAACGTGGAAGGTATTTTTACTTGTTTGGTGGAGAGTTTCTTGGTGCTATTAAATGGTTCTATTGCTTTGATCATATGTTACAAAGAGACTTATACATCTCACATTTTAATTTTGAGTGAACTCGGTGTAAGGGAATCATGGACTAAGATTTTCAATGTAGGGCGATCATTATCCTACTTTAATAAGTGGCAAAACGGAGGTGGAAAGAAGGGCCGTATTTTGTTCGATAAAGATGGCGATCGTCTAGCTTGGTTCGATTTAAATACTCAAATGGTTGAAGACCTTGATATTTTTACAGAGGATTTTTGTTGTTTCTTATTATTTCATAAAGAAAACCTTCATCCATTTGAAGGAAAAAATCTTTGATTTTTTCTTCTTATTTTCACCCTGGAGTTTAGTATTACTCTGCAGAGGATATAGTTATTATTCTGATCTATTAAAGTTTGCATTTGTTTGGTAAGAAATGAATTTGTATTTTAAGAATACATTATATTGTTGGGATTCATGTTTTACTTTCAATTTTCTCCTATTGCACAAATTTGATTGTTTATGAGATTATGTTCGATCTGTGAAAAATCCAATACGGAATAGTTAAAATTTTCAAATATACTATTGTTATAACCAAAATTTCTCAAACTGTTAAGTTTTAAGGATGCTTTTTGCCAATAAGTATGTGAGTGCGTAGGAATAAACAAGGCTTTTATAGAAGCTCAAAGCCATTCGAGAGGGCTAAGGATTGTTATAGAAGATAGTAACAATTAGAGCATATTTCTTTGGTTTATCACTTAGAAGTAAATAACTTATGTTATAAGCACTTAGGTTAGTTACAGAGACTTGTTTGACTTAGTTATGGAGCCTTGCTGAAGAAGGAAGACTGTGATTGAGTAATGTCTGAATAATGCCGTTACTTTCTTATTGTTTCCAAGTGGTTATGTTAAGGTTATAATTAAACCAACCAATACTAAACACCATTTCATTATTCCTGAACTTGTCAATATTAGTAGAAGAAGTTTAACACACAAGCACTAAAAACCACTTAATAAAAATGAAAATGTAACTCACTTACACAAACTCTTTCAGAGTACAAACTATTACTATATGCAATACCATATAATTTTTCTATCTTAGACAGTAAAGTACTTCTTGATGGCATCTAGTAACTTATCAGCTCCTTCTTGACCAAACAACCTTGGAAAACTTGTACCAAGATCAACCTCAACAGTCTTGTTTCTAACAAAACCATCTCTTTTTCTCAGATAAGCTCTTTCTTCCTCTCCAACTTCTCTCTCAGCACAAGCACAATGATCCAACCAGATCCCCAACACTTGCTTCGAAATCGGGCCGATATGATCCCTAAGGATCTCGTCTAACCGCTCTCCTCCATCATTTTCTGTCTGAACGCGAACATATATTGCGGTGGGAGATGCAAAGGCACGGATGAAAAGTGAAGAAGAGAAATAAGGTTGAACCTCGTGAACTTTCTCCAAAGCCTGTCTATGTTTATCAAGTTCAGTGTCCTCGTAGAACGTTTTAAGATACTCTGGCGAAAGAACTAGGTCTTTTCGTGGCGGTAAATCGAGAACAAGAAGTAGCATAGTTGGACTGCTTCGGATCAAGTCGAACGCGAAATTTGGTGCATCGTTTGAAGTTTTGAGATAAGCTGAAATAGATGTTATATCTAATGATCCTCCTGTTGGTAGCTCAGAATGCACCCAGCTTCCAAGCACAAAATCAACCTGAGACATACAAATAAAATGGACAAAGAACAAATTCAGAATAAAACAATAACAAACCCTCTCTGAATAAACAACCAAGGTTTTAAATAACGGTCGCAGTCCCATAAAGACTTTCGTGATTTCAGTCAGTAGTACACATGCTGCGATACTTACAACACTAATTGCGGTCATTGCAGTGTAAATTAATTATAATTTATTCATTATTATAAAAATGGTGAATAACAGTAAGTATCGGTATCGCCACCTTCTGATACTATTTTGTCGCGGTAAGAAACTGTTTAAAACCTTGTAAACAATTGAACTGAACATTAATAGACTTATCGCATAAGTGCTTATTAAATAAGTGCTTGTGTATAAGTTAATTCTATAATAAAACATATAAAAAAGTAAGATTTTTCCATAAGTTCTCAGAAATAAGCTCAAATTAATTAATCAAATTCATCATTTTTCTTCAACATAGATAATTAAGTAAATAATTTCCTTAATAAGTAACTAACATAAGCCAAACAACATACAGAACAAAACCCAAAAATCATGATTAAGGAATTGGAGAAGAAGAAAAATTACAGGGGAGTGAGTGTTGCCTGGTGTAATATGCAATGAAATCTGAGAACTTCCACTGTTGTTTTTGTAGTATTGAACATCAGGTGGAAGTGAACAAGGAAGAAGATGAGATTGAAGTCGATCTTCAAGTGTTGAAACAAGATCAAGCATGAGATTCTTGTGTGGTGCTGAAACGAATGGAAGTTCCAAAAATTTGCTACGTCCTTGGTTGTTGTGGGTATCCATCTGAGAGCAAGAGATAGAAAAACGAGAAGAAGAAGAAGAAGAAGAAGAAAGTTGGAGTCTTGAAGAAGAAAAGATGGAATGTGGTGTGTGTAGGAAATTGCCACAAAACATCATCACTTCAATTGTGTAGCCAAGACACATGTTCTTGTTTTCTTCTTTCAATGTTGTTTTGTTTTTGTTAATAATGTTTTTATTATTTGATGGATAAAACATGAACAATAGGCCCAATATCACCACCATTTGAGCCTTATGCACCCCTAACAAATATACTTGCACTCTTACAATTTACATGATTGTTCTATTTTGCTTTCATATACATCTATATTATATTCTTTAATTCAACTATTTTTTAATTAATTTTAATATTTTATGGACTATATTGAGAGACTTTAAGAGAGACTAAATAGGTGGGTGAAAAAATAGATTAAATATCTTTTAATTAATTTTAATAGTTTATGAATTATATTGATAAGAAAGCAATAGTTTAAGTTAAATGTATTGGCGGTTTTTTGTTTTTTTTAGTGTTTTAGACCCATTACATTACCACTTTCAAAGATGCAATGAGTTTGTTAGAAAATTGGTTAAGTCAACTGTATTTTCTTCTTCTTTAGTGGTTTTAAATCTATTGGTTTAAATGTTAAGTCAATCTTTCTCTTTCCTAACACGGTATACTCAAATCAACCTATAAATTATCCGAATTTGTTTATTTATGGGTATACTCAATCCAACCCACAACAACCCATATAGTTTTGGTTCAGATATTGGATTTGAGTTTTGCAACCCGCAGATCCGTTGACCCAACTCATTGACGTGACATTAGTAATTTTTTATTTATTATTATTATTTTAAATAAAAATATAAAATTATCATCTCAATACTAACCATAATTTTTTTTTAAAATTATTTTATTCTCCACCAATAATACTACTAGATCAATGAGTTTACGTAATTCTAAGACTAAATGTTAATTCTTATTTTCTTTTGTATTATTTCCAACTTACGTATTTTATTAAAATGTGTCTCATGGAGTTTTATACTATTATTCCGTGTTGTGTCATGTTAATGAATAATATTAGATATTATATGTTGTGTTTCATCCATTTTGTGTGTTAGAAATGAGTATAAATGTATTGAATTCTGTTACAATATTTTTAAATTGAAAAAAATTATTATTTTTTAATTTGAAACACAACCCATGAACTCAACCCAACCTAACCCTAAATGAACGGGTCGGTTCAGGTTGGTTTTGATAGCGAACTCATCCCATTGAAGTTTGGACGGTTTAGGCCAAACTCAGTCCAACCAACCCATGTACACCCCTACACAGATGTGATTTACATAAAAAAAATGAGTTTTCACCATTTCAACTTTTTTTGTTGCACAATATCAACATGATATCAGAGCATGCATGCTCGGGTAGTCATTGTTATCCTTCTTCAACCCTTATCTATTTTCTTCTAACTCTTTTATGGTTAACCCGAGCTACTATAATTTCTCAACTAATTCTGCAAATTCTTATTACCTTCCCCCAAATAAGAATCCAGCTCTGGTTCTAGTATCACATTTTTTCGATGTCAAGAATTATTATACATGGTTAGGATTGATGGAAATTCCTCTCATTTCAAAGACCAAACATCATTTCATTGACGAAACCCTTCCTACACAACTCCATACCAATCCACTACATGCACCTTGGACAAGATGTAATACAATGGTTCTTATATGTCTTTTCCGCTCAATATCTAAATCCATCGCAAAACCTTTGCTTTGGATCAACACTGTTGTTGGGATTTTGGAGAATTTGCGCATGCGATTCTCTCAAAGCGACATTTTTCATATTTATGCCATTCAAGAAGATCTCTACAAGCATCAGCAGATACTTTAACCATTTATTAATATTTCACTTAACTCGATTTTTTTGGGATGAATTGGAGACTAATCCACTCTTGTTCTTGCTCAATACCTTGCTCGTGTGGAGCTATCACATTTGTAAAAAATTATCGAGAGCAAGATTATGTGATTTGATTTCTAAAAGGTCTTAACAAAAATTTCTCATACTCTAAGTCACAAATAATGATGATGAATCATTTACCAAATATTGATTATGATTTCTCTTTTGTTATTCAGGAGGAACGAAAAACAAATCCTCCTCCATATATTGCCTTTCCCTATATTGATGAAGTGGTTCTTACTTTTTGCGTTGCATGCTAAATCTAACTCATCCCATGGTAGAAAAAAATGTTGGAACCCTAATTTCAAAGGGAAACCCCATTCTTAAAACCTACTCGTGTCTACACTCATTGTGGTCGTACCAATCACACAATTGAGACATGTTTTGTCAAACATGGATATTGTTGAAAGTATATTGGAGTACTTTTTTAATTATCGTTTTCACACGGATTGGTGAGATATTACCGTCGTTCTACATTTTACAATTGTTTTGAGCATAAGTTTCATAAAAGGTTTTGGTGTTGGTTTTAGTAACGGAATGGTTTGATCTCATAATAGTATCGATAAAAGAGAGTTTTGGTTTTAAAACGATTGGTAAAAGCATGTCAAGATTAGGTTTCAATAATATTTTTCATATATATTTTCTTAATAGAGCATGTGAACTCATCAATGATCAATATAATCACATATCATCCCAATATGTTTCATCTCAAAACCATATTGTGAATTTTACCATTTTGATCCTTAGACGATCTCTCAATCTAACTATCAAAATGATAACATTCAAAGCTTGATATTAGTGAATATTAACTCACAAAGCTATTTCTACATTTTATTTGTTGATAGATGAAAAGCCTAGTTCAAGACTTGAAAACTATTTCAACTCAAATAACATATATGTATAAACACAAGGTTTTTCACCATATATTAATCATCATTTGTTCACATACAAAGTATAAAGAGAAATACATATTACAAGAAAGATTATATACCTCTAATCTTGACTCCAAGAAGGATTTAGCCATCCATTTTCATAGGAAAGTTCACAAAAATCTTCTACTTGCTAATGAAGATAGTGTCTAGCTTGGATGTTAGCAATCTTTACCTTACAAAATTACATCTTTTATCTTGAACGTCTCTCTTGTAAGAAATGACCACCTCTGAGCGTACATCTTCTTGTCTCTGCACTCATTCGGTATTAAAGTGAAGAAGAAGGTTGTGAAACCTGCTGAGTTCCCCTTTCCGCGTATTGTTTTTTCGTTGTCCCATTGAAAGTTCTTCCTTGTGTTCCACCTTCTGTTGATGACTTTCTTCCATTCCTTTTCTAATTTTCCCTCTATGCTCTTCCATAACATATATTAGTATTGAAATTAAATGATCATCGGGTAATTAATTAACCAATTTGTGGTATCACTCAATATTTACTAAGGACGACAAAATTTAAAAGTGCTCATCATATAATTGTTTTTTGATTTCGTATCATGCTACCAATTTGAAAATAATTAGTATCACTCCATAATTTGAGAAAATTTGTTTCCTAAAAAAAAAACATGTAACGAAAAAAATTAGAATAAAAAGTAGGGATTAGAGAAGTCTCTTAATACTCAATTTCTTTTGTTGGGTGAAACATGCGTAACTCTTTCATTTAAAAAATAAGTCTTACATAAAATAATATTATGACATACATGTATTTTGTATAAAAAAAAGTATTGGAGAGGATTGAAAAAAGAGTTTAATTGTTATGCGTGTTAAATTTTTTTTATAATCATTGCATCATGACCATTCAATTGTATTACTTTTAAAAAATTAAAATAAAATTCAAACATTACTAATTAATCAACGGTTGTGATTAATTAACAGTGTAAAACTTCTTTACACTATCGGTGCATTTTAATTAAATTCTTGAAAAAAATGTTATTATATATATATATATATATATATATATATATATATATATATATATATATATATATATATATATATATATATATATATATTCAATTATGTTTCATCATTCTAATAAATTAAATTTAAGGGCTCGTTTAAAAGAGCTTTTGTTTTTAATTTTTAAAATTATTTTATAAAACTATTTTAAAAAATTGTTTTTAAGAAGAATATAGAAAAAAAACATGTTTGATGAGTATGTTTTTAAAATATGTTTTATACTTGAGTCTTGATTTTTTTTAATTTGATTATGATTACATATATTTTTAATAAATTACTATTCATTATATTAAATAAAAAAGATAAAAATGATTTAGCAAATATTTTTCAGTGAATCCATATTTAACATTTATATGCCATGCTACTTAATTAAACAAAATTAGCTAAAAATGTTTAGATGAATAAAAAAACTTCTAATTTTTTATTTGTATGAATGTATGACATAAAAGTTTCATTGTACCATCAGAAGAAAAAATAGTTACACTACATAATACATTTAAATTTTTAATATATTATTGCATTAATTTTTTTAATAATAATACTACATAATTTTTTTATGAACTAATATTATTCTTGTTAAAAAAGAGAATATTATTTTATTTGTATTTGAAAATCTGAAGTCTTTTTATTTAAAAAAAAATGAAGCCTTGTCATTTTTTACTTCCAAAATCCATTGAAATTTGGGAATAAAATATGCACCAGATTTCTTTTAAAATTGCAGTAACAATATGTGTATTTTTTTCTTTTCAAATTGAGAAATATTTCAATTATGCCATTAATAAGAAGTACTTACTTTTCCGTGTTTTCTACGAAAGTTAAAATTGGAAAATTTAAAACCAAAACTCATTTAAGCTGTTTCAGTATTTTAGTTTTTAAAATTAAAACAATAAAACTACAAACAGTTTTCGAAAATAGATTTACAAAATTTTATATTCAAACGAGTTTTTAATTTTTTAATTTTTAAAAGCTAAATTTTTTTTTTTGAAAAGTAATTCAAACAGGCCAAAATCTCCTCATTCACTTTTTTTTTTTCAAATTTTCTTTTCTAGGGTTAAGAAGGAGAAAAAGTTTATCTATTAAAAGAAGTTTTGACCATGCCGCATTGTTGGGATTAATATAAACTAATTGTATTTGCTTAATCAAATATTAATAATAGTTAATAAATATTATTACAGTTTGCTAATAAGTATTATTACTTTTGTTAATAGTAAAATGTAAATGAATTGATATTACAAACTATTCTATTTTTATATGTAATATTCGTGTTGCAAACTACTCTACTTTTAGATATAACAGATTTCTTAAATTATGGTTTCTTAATATGTGCTTGTGATATTCAAACTACTCTGTTTTTAAAGTAATGATTTTCTTTTAATTATTGTGTGTTATAATTTACGGTTCCTTAATAGCAGTTTTATTATAATAGAATCCTTAATGTATGGTTCTTTAATATCAATTTTTTATTTCTATTTCTATTTCAAAAATAAAATAAAAAATTATCATAAATTAATTATCATTTGTAATCTTTTAAATTCTCCCAACTTTCTATATGTGTTACAATTTTTAATGATTGAGAAATTAAAAAATATGAAATGATGGGTTATATTTTTCTAATATATAGTATTTTTTAAGAGAATTTCTTTTCTGACCTCCCAACCTTCTTGGTCACCCCTAGCGAAAATACTAAAATATCCCTAAATTTCGGAAATGCATTTCCGAAATTATTTTTTTTAAAATTTTTCCAAAATTCGGAAATGCATTTCCGAAAACATCAAATAGGGGTGTTTTCGGAAATGCATTTCCGAAAACACCATTTTTTAGAGTTTCGGAAATATACTTCCGAAAAAGCTCTTGCTTTTCCCTATTAAACACTCGCTATGTGCTCCCAGTTTCCTTTAACTGATGCTTGTGCCCATTTAATCTTTTTAGTATCTCTCTCAAACCAGTGAAAAAATCATTGAATGTAGTATTACAGTAGTTGATAATAAGTATTAAAGATTATATCCCCTTTTTCTTCTTGCTTTGTTTCTTGTTTTTACTAATTCTGTATTTATTTTTTTCCTCTTCAACAGACAGTTTCTCATAGCAATCATAGCAATCGGTAAAAAAAATTCTATTAAAAAACTTTTGGACATGGAAGCATATATAGTCTCCTTTATACTTTATGAAAAAATAATTTAGAAAAGGTATTTCATAGTGAGGTTCAGGTTTGGTGAGGAAGAAAGGTTTGTTACTACTTTTTTTTCCTTCGGAAGTATACTTCCGAAATTTCCGAAATTTAAAAAAAGGGGTGTTTTCGGAAATGCATCTCCGAAAACACCCTTCATTTGATATTTTTCGGAAGTGCATTTCTGAATTTTGGAAAAATTTTGAAAAAAAATTATTTCGGAAATGTATTTCCGAAATAGGGGTATTTTTGGTTTTTCGCGGGAGGTTACCCCCATAGGGAGGTGAATAAAGAAATTCTCTTTTTTAATTAATTACAATTAAAAGTCTCCACTTGTTATAATTTTACAAACAATTATTTTGAGAACTTATTGAAAAATAGTATAAATTATTTTAAATGTATTTTGCTATATATTTAAAAGAATATTTTTGCTATTTATTTATTATACATTAGAATATAAAAACCATCATAAAGGATTATTTAAATGGAAAAATAGTATTATATATATATATATATATATATATATATATATATATATATATATATATATATATATATATATATATATATATATATATAAACTTAGAGTGAGTAGAATGTGCATGTATATATTATTCAAACTCTACAATCCTTTACTTTTATGGAATTCCCTTCGATTCTCTACTCAAAATATACTTATGTCATTATTTATTTATTTTTGGATAACATTGATTTACATAATTATATACAATTACACATTATGTTCATTGTGATTTTGGTTAATGATAACAACTAATTATGGTGGAAATTGATTCTTAACAATAAAAAATTGATTAAAATTGAATACAAAATGGAATATTTTACCATATTTCCTTTTACATAGTCAAAATTCAAAATTAAAGTCTATTGAGATTCCTATATATACATGAATACTGCCAATAGTTATTTTACATCTTTTGTCACAAACTTAAAGTTGATTCTAATTTGAGTTTTGTTGAGAAATATGGTTTCTACCATGAATTTTGTGATCTTGGGTTTCTTGATGATAGCTGTCTTGATTCCTACTAATGTAGTAGGAAGGGATTTGTATGAGACCTCATCAATCTCTAAAACAGGTCCATTTTCTTTATGTTTTTTTCACAGATTTAAACTTGCTTTATTATAGTTGAAAGTTGTTAGCAAAATTACTAATTGAGCTGATTCAACGAAACAATTTTTATTACTTTTTTAATTTTTTATACAATTTTAGTTTAATACAATTTTATTTAATAATAGTATTTTAATTTGCATTTGCATTATTTATGAGAAATTATATATAAAAATATTTGTTGTCATAAGATAATATTTTTATTATAAATTTTTTTAATATCGGTTAAAATGTAAAATTATTTAATTATTTTAATTTTTGATTTCTTTATGCAGCAAGTGTATCTTCACATCTTGATGAAAATTGCGGCAAGTCTAGTATTCAAATAAATCAATCTCCAACTGAACCACTTCCAAGTGGTATTCCAACATATACAGTTGAGATTGCAAACACATGTGTCTCTGGTTGTTCCATCTCTAACGTTCATGTTGCATGTGGCATGTTCAGTTCTGCGACACTTATCAATCCAAACACCTTCAAGCGTCTCAGCAACAATGATTGTTTAGTTAATGGTGGAAACACTATTCCTAATGGAGGTGTTATTTCCTTCAAATATGCTAACACATATTCTTATCCTCTTTCTGTCTCATCTGTGGATTGTAGTTGATCCTCTATCATTTATTTTAAAATGTAAGTTAACTTATAATAATGTTTATCATAATAAACATTTTAATGTCTATGTTAGGGTTTTTAACATGATTGCCTGAGTCATGTTTAAATGTTTTCTTATAGTAGTACTGAATAAAGAGACTATAATTTGTGGTCAATATCAAAAATTTAATTTATTTAGGAAAAAAATTATTTACCATAAAAAGCTTAAAGAATTTCATTTATGATGATATGTTGAATATCAGTCAGAATATCAATAAAGGTATTGGAACTAACTAAAAATAAGGTCACATTTATAATAGAATGAGAAACTTAATTAACTTATCTCCAAACAAATTCAGCTTGATAGTTTTTAAAATTGTTTAAAAAAGATATATATGTATATAATTCAGTATGATTCACTCAATTGTAAGTTGTCTGAATTTGAGAGTGACTTTCTCATATCTAAAAATTTAATATTGTCTCTAATAGGATTATCCATGAGGAACCTCTTAGGAACTAAAGTTGATTGATGGCTAGAAATGATGTTATTCATGACTTTTTTCAACCGATTTGCAAGAACTTTTGCAACCACCATATATAAAACATGTACACAAAAATTGGTCTCCAATATTTCATTTAAGTTTCAATTTCAACTTTAAAAATCAAGGCAATGTTTGTTGGATTGAGATTAACAATAAACATGATTCTAGCAAAAGTTGAAATCAGATTATCATTACCTTCAACAATGATAATATTTAATATGGCATGAGTATACTAGGTCACACAAGCTACTATGTTTTTGAAAGAATTTTAAAAAAAAAAAATATGGAGGCAAGGCAAACATTGTTTTAGGCGTTAGTCTAAAACTTTGATCCGCTCAACATCTTTTAAGATTAAATATTAAATAATATCTTGTCAATGTTGTCACCTGCAAAAATACATGTAAAACAGGCATGTTTGTGTCCTGTGCATCGGACCGGCTTTGTCACCCTAATTACACATACCTCCAGAAGTGTCGCAAACATCTCCATTTTTATTCACCAATGATGTGACTATATTTACTTTTTACTAGTAGTGGTGCAGCATCAATGCATCATAGAAAAACCAAGTATCATTTACTATTTATTAATCTATTTCTTCTAATTTGTTTATTTCTTATTCACCTATTATTAATGAAAAATAAACTTTGTAAAAAGAAGAACTCATAATTTGTTTTTATCATATATTAGTAACTACCTTTTTTTTTTAATTTATGTGAGCTTATCAAAGTGACCAATAATCTAGAACAATAATATATTATTATGAATAATATTTTAAAGGTTAAATACATTTTTTAAAGATAAAATAATAATAATAATAATAATAATAATAATAATAATAATAATAATAATAACAACAACATTAATAAGGTGAAAAAATTTTAAAGTACAAATAAGTTAAGATGATACAAGGAGTACCAAAATCTCTATAAAAAAACCAACCGACAACAACAAAGAAAACTAACTTCAAGAGAGACTTCCACCGAGAATCACAAGCCAAAGGAGAAATAAACTAGATCTCAAACTCACAAAAACACCAAAATCAGATCAAAACAACCAAGAAAAAGAAAAGGTACACAACATTCCCAATCGTGATCGAGATCTCGACCCGCTATTGTTGAATCTAGATGATATGGTTCTGAATCTAGTATATGAAAGTGCAAGAGCTCTCTCTGATCAGCCCAAAAACCAATTTCAATCCAAAAAGACACTCCTTTTTTCACTTTTTTCACGTTTATTGTAGAGACATAATACTCAATCTCATTCCAGGCATTCCATATGGTCCACATCATGATATCAAAGATTATAAAATACCCCCTAGATCTCGCTCTACCTCCTAAGGGGAGAAAAGTCTCGAAGAGGATTTTAGAATTCTTGTGAAGGACTAAATACCAACCCAACCAAGTAGAAATCATATATCAATCAGTGCTAGCTAAATTACACGTGACAAACAAGTGTGGCGCCAACTCAACAAAACCATCACAGAAATGACACAAAATAAGACTGGATCAACAATCACATTTCTCTTGTGTAAGTTTTATCTAGTAGGGAACCTATCCAGAAGAAGCTTCCAAGAAAACATAAGATATTGATAAGTGGAGGATATATAGAAGGAATCATCCTTAGCAAATTTTTAAAGCCATCTGCCTCTGACCAAAGAAAAAGTATGCCTTTGGATAACTGAGGGAAAGTCAGCAACAATTGGTTTCTCACAAATGAAGAACGACCCCCTCCACCAAAAGTCCCAAATAAGAGTCTCATTATCCCACCTACTTATCTAACCCACACTCCCTTCAGGATAATCAAATATTAAACAGCCTAGGGAACCTATCCTTGAGGGGAATATTTTTAACTCTAGGGTCAAGCTAAAAAGAAGTTTGCAAACTAAATTCAACTTCCTAGAGATACCATCCATAAACGAGTCATATTAACCTTGTATCTTAGAACCAATAAGGGATATTCCTTTCCACCATGCTAGGCAATTCTGAAAGCTTGAATTTATGCCGCCCCTTAGAGAAAAGACAATAGAGTTGTCGTATTGGGTACAAAGGATATCTCTTCCAAACCTAAGACGCCTAAAATATGGGGACACCTCTATTTAGTCAAAAGAGCTAAATTGACCAGGCGAAGATCTCTAACTCCGAAGCTAGCTTTTCTCTTAGACATACAAACATCACTCTAACTAACTTAAGAGATTTTAGCTTCACCCATAATGCCAACCCACAATAAACTTATTTGACTACGAATATTTTCCTCTAAACCTTTACAAGCATTTTCAAAAAGACAAATAGAAAATAGGGATAGTGTTAAACACAAAATTGAGCAAGATCACCCACCCCGAGCTAGCATATATATGTTTCCAAGAATTAAGCCTCTTATTAAGAAGATGAATAAAGGGATCCCAAGCCGCTTCACGGATAGGAGAAGCTCAAATTAGAATTCCTAAGTACTTAAAGAGGAGGGGAATTTATTTTGTAGTGAAGGAAATCACCAACAGAAACCAAAAAAGTAGGATCCATATTGACCTCGATCAAACTACTTTGGAAAATGTTACCTTGAGACAGAAGTAGGGATGGCAAGAAGACCTAAACCTGCGGGGCCCATACGCACTCAAATCCGAGTCAACGAGTGAAAACTCAAGTTGACTGAGTTTGGGTTCGAATTCGGGTGCGGGTTTGGGTAGTGTGAAACCCGCGCTCGAAACCTAAAATCACACCCGATATATATATATATATATATATATATATATATATATATTGTGGAAAGTGGTAGAAAAAAATATATTTTATGTATTTTGCTGCGGGTTCGGGTGGCGATTTCAGGTGTGGGTTTGGGTAATATGAAATTCGCACCCGACCCATTGTCATCCCTAGACAGAAGCAAGCTCGAATCGTCTAAGGATAGCCCAGAGATTCGGAAAGAATGGCTCAACTAAAATTAGAGTGTCATCCGCATTCTGCAAATAAGAAACCATCAAATCTGAGGCAACTATCCTAAACCCTATGAGCAAACCCAACTCAATGACCTTATTAATCAAGCCACTTAAATCCTCCGCCATAAGAAGAAAAAAGAATGAAGCTAAGGGGTCCCCTTGCTTCAGACCTCCTTTGAATGTTAATTTTTTAGGTTGGACAATCATTAACCAATACCAACACCGCAAGATTCCTAAGGAAAAACACAAGTCCTAATCCAAGACCTCCACTACCATTTATCTAACAAATAGTTAAAATTTTCAACCCTCCAAACAATATAATGAAATTATCGACCTCTTAATTTTTTTTGAAAAAAATGCAAGTTCTCTATTCTTTATTCTCCAACACACAAATTATGGAGCAAGCTAATCTCTATTCTCTATTCTCTATTCTCTATTCCATCACACAAATTGTGGAGCAAGCTAAATATACAAGACCAGCAAGTAACATTAGACAACTGTACGAAAACAATATTGAGAAAATATTGTATTATCTAGACTTAAGATTCGAAAAAATTTCTTGTCTTAAAAGAAATTTCAAAAACATTATTTAATTCGAGACACTAGTTTACCCATATGTAAAACACGTGATGCAGGGTCCACAGTTAAACCATTAAAGGCCCAAAAACTATAGCAAGTGGGAAAATAAAATGTGAGGCACAACAAATATAATGTAAGGATCTTGACTTGATTTCATATATATTTGTAACTCTTGTAAGTTGTATATAAAGGGTTTTGTTTAAGGCATGTTTTTTTTATTTTTTTTATTTTTTTATTTATTTATTAATATGTAGTTTGTCTCAGACACTTTAATATAATATAAGAAAATAATAGGAAACATTATTTTGCCTTTATGTTATAATTTGACAGCAATGTATACTAAGGGTAAAATTGGTCCAAATTTTATTTTATTTTCTAACTAGATTGAGCTACTGCAGCATAGAGAAAGAAAACGTAATAGCTGGAGAGAGAAAATAATATCTGGGTCATAGTGTGCTGTGTAATAGTTACATTCGGATTTTTATAAATTATTAAATATTTCTTTTTTTTTTTACAATTCATCATCATTTATATTATTATTATTATTATTATTATTATTATTATTATTATTATTATTATTATTATTATTATTATTATTATTATTATTATTATTATTATTAGTTAAAAACAAAGATGTAGTCAGTAGTGTTTTGTTATTTATTCCAAATAAATTTGAAACTGTTAAATTCTGTTTTGATTTCAAAACATGTCAACAAAAAAATTTAAAGTTTAATTTTGGTAGAATTATTTTAATTAAAATTAAAATGAGTTAAAAAGTATTTAAGATTAACTATATATTTTTTTAAAATTTGTGTATGCACTAAAATATAGGTAACAAATTAGGAGTGCTTGTAAGAAGAGAGATGAGCTTAATTTTCTCACAATATCTTATTTTAATGAAATAGAAAAGTAATATTTTGATGTTGATCGTTGTATATTCATATATTTATTTATTGTGTGTTCTTATGTTGACTGTTGTATATTCTATTATTCTTTTTTATGTTGTTTTTATATCTGATTATTTTGGTGTAAATGCTAAAATAATTAACTATTTTTGGTTTCTACTGATATCCCACAAAAAAAGTGGTTTGGTTCTCATATTAAATAATTTAAATCAATAATATAGTAACATTATTTTTAATTTTTTGTTAGAAACCTTAAATGACAACAACTTGGATGATTTTTTTATACAAATATGTTAATTATATATGATTGAGTTAATTAGTCATAGAAAAGAAAATTGATTTCAATATATATACTGATGTATATATGTCGGGTAAAAAATACACTTTTTGAGACGTGTGGGGCAAGAGCAGTATGCTATCATATATGTGTGACCCGATGTGGTATAGGATAAATGCCTTTTGAGAGATGTAGGTAGGTGTGTTGTATGACAGGAAGATTTCTCTAAAGCTTTCTTTTCTTTAAATGATCTTTTTTTTAAACCAAAAAGAAAATAATATTAAAATGAAAGGAAAAGAGATACGAAAGAAGAGGGGGACCAAACCAAAAACTTCTTAGAGAAAAATTCTAGTCCTAGGAGTATCTTCCATATCTAACAAATAATCTTTTCTAATGCTCCTATGAACATGTTGAAACCAGTTAGGGGAGTTACAATCTAAGCCAATGCTAGCGAGAATATTCGCACAAAAATTGGTTTCTCTAAATATGTGTGTGATCATAAATTCAATGTTCATCATATAAGACTAACAAATAAGCCAACGAGATCGGATAGTCCAAGGAACAAGAGCATGGTTATAGAAAGCTTTAACTACTAGAGTGCAATCTGATTCCAACCAAAAATTCTTTAAATGTAATTCCATAGCTTTTGCCATGGCTACACTAGCAGCAAACAATTCAGCATTCCAAAGGAATGCTGAAACTAAGAACATGCCTAGCTTCACTATCCCTAAAAATACCACCACAAGCTGATTTCCAAGGAGAGCCAATAGCTACTCCATCAACATTGCACTTAGTCCAACCATGAAGAGGAGGAGACCAAAGAACATCAGAGGTAGCTGTGTTTCGAGGATTTATGTTGACATAGAGAAACTTGTAATTGAAGAGTTTGATTTTCTGCCAGTAGTGTTCCCAGCAAGCTTTGCCTGGGCAGCAATAATTGTAGCACAAAATTTCTAATGTATACTTGCATTCTCTTTCCAAGCCTTGTTGCGAGACCTCTAAATGTGATAGAATATACCAACAATGATTTCAAGAACGTGAAAATTTTAAATTAAATGAAAGAAAGTATGGTTTTTTTTCTAGCAAGATAAATACAAATACAATAATAAAATAGGAATAAAATAGAGCAACTCTAACCCCACCCCTTTCTCTCTTTGGCATCATGCGCGTTGTTGAAAATGTCCTCCTGTTTATGTAGATGTACCTCCGAAAGTACTTTTTTTGTTTCTAAATTATTTTGTTCCGTAGGTGCATCTTCCATAGATACATCTACAGAAGCATTTGATGTTATATTCGCGTCAGACTCTTCTTCTCCCCCATTCTTCACTTTCTTCTTTTTCAAACTCTCAAACTCTCTCAACCTCAAAAATCAAAATCCATCAAAGTTGTTTAATTTCTTTTGAGTTCGGTGGTAAACGTGTGCATCTACGATCAACACATTCCAACAACTTCAAAACTCAATTTAATTGGTAAAATTTTGAGTTATTTTCGAGTATTTTCCTTAATAGAGTTTGAATACACTTTTAGGTATAAAAATCATTGGTTAGTTTTAGAAACATAGTTTAGAGACAATGTAGGTATTGTTTGATGTGTAAAAAGACGATCAAGCCACCAAAATGGGGTTTTTAAGCCTATGGAACAGTGATATACGCCATTGTTTGTTGCGTCTTTGAAGTTTCAGAACGTATCGTAGGATCATCTACGGAACAAATGAAACGTTAGGTAGTTCTGTAGATGCACCTACGGAACAACCCCAGTTTTTTGAAATGTTAGGTAGTTTCGTATTTGCACCTACGGAAGTAAATTTATTTTTTTGTTCTTTTTTTGTTATAACTAAATTGTATCTAAATCGATTTTATTTATAATACAATGCAAATATTATGGCGATCATCCAGACCGCATTATATCTGGAAGGACTCCACAACATGTTTCCTTGCGACGTGCACGAATGCAGGTACTGTCATAGGTGACTGATGAATCCGTCGTTCCAGCAAATGTACCTGATACATCTGTTGTAGCAGAGGTACCTGTTACATTCGTTCCAGCAAAGGAGTCTTCCACATCTACTACCTCATCCTGAAAGCCTCGAAATGTTGGTGAGGGCTTCTCACAGACGCCCTCCGCCTGCAGACGTCATCGGGACACTTCTTTTACTCCGCTTTCGGATATCACTATCTTTGTAATATTATTATGATTTATTTTATGTGTAATAATATTAATAATATTATTATTATTTTGTATTATATATCAAAATACAGTTTATTATGTATTAAAAGTTATAGTATTTATGTTCATATCTACACATTCAAATATAATTATAGGTAACAATTTATGCATAGTGCATATAAACAAATAAATTTAAAGAAATACAGGAGACAAAACAAAAATAATTTATATATATAGAAAAAATGTACCATTGATCAAAAATATTTTTATAAACGGTATTATTTGTATACGCAGAAAAAATTATACAACTGACTCAAATACATTTATAACTTGTGTCAAAATAAAAAACAATATTTATATACAGAAAAATTACAACTGATCCAATGACAATGACAATTGAGAATATTTCAATATTTTCGGATGTAGTGAGTCAAACATAATAAAATTTAAATAAACTTTATTTTTTTATATTATAAAAGTTATATGAAACAGAAAAAAATAAAACTATTAATTAAAATATTAAAAAAATAAAAATTTATCAACTATTTTTTAAAAGTATTTGAAAAATATTATAGGAGTTTATAATTATAATAAGAGTGTAAGTAGATATTTTAAAAAGAATTTGACATAAGTCCAGCTCACTATATGATGATTTTTAACGCGTACCTCAACACTATCATAAATAATGCTTTTCATGACGAAGCTTTCACGTCATCCGAAAAAAATTGAGATATTATTTCAAGGCTCTCTCTCTCTCTCTCTCTCTCTCTCTCTCTATATATATATATATATATATATATATATATATATATATATATATATATATATATATATATAAGGTGATATACTATTCAGGACATGCTTCGAATATCAGTTAATGCACTTTATGTTTTTATTTTTTAACAATTGTAAAATAAAAGATAACCCTTCGGTTTCTTAGATAAACCGAGAGATAATATGAACAAATTTTACTATAAATACTCGCTGAACATATTTTACCCTAATACTATTTTATTTGTAGTCGCCCCACCGACAAATACATTTTTTTATGAGTTGCAAAACTGAAAAAAAAAAAAAGTTCTTCTACCTTAAGCAAAATATTTTTTCCAGCTTTTGCAATCCATCTCAAACAATAGTGTTGATGTTGTTGAAGGTTTTGAACAACTATGATTTATTCTTAAAATTCCCTACTGATGGATTACAAGTACTGAAAAAATATTTTTCAATTTTTGGAACAAACACCTGATTAGAAGTTGGATGCATTTGAAACATGCAAATTGTATAAGCTAGTGAAAGCAATGACAATGATAGCATCAACAACCAATTTTGGTGAAAGCATGTCTGACATTCAAGACAGATTTCTACCACCTTGTATGGGACCTAGACATGATGCATTTTTGATATTCTAGGTAAACAATCTTGATATTCTGCGAAAATTTGTTGCATCAATGTATTTTTTTATATTCTAGGTAAACAATGTGACCATTTAAAAAAAACTATAACCCTCGGTTTTGTTTTAAAACCAAGGGGTTAGAAATAATTATTTTTTTACAAAAAATGATTACATTGTTTACCCAGAATATTAAAAATACATTACATGCAATAAATATTGTAGGAGGCCTTTGCTTAGGCTGTAATTTTATTATTCTGGGTAAATAATTTGATATTATGCGAAGATTTGTTTCATACAATGTATTTTTAATATTCTGGGTAAACAATGTAACCATTTTTGAAGAAAAAAATTATTTTACTCTAACCCCTCGATTGTTTTAAAAACCGAGATGATAGTTAAGTGTTTTTTTTCATATTTTCACTCAACGGACTTAAACAAAACTTTGTCATCATTTAAAGGTTATCAACGCTTAAGAATCCACCATAAGTGATCCGCGTGAAACCTGAGGGACATCCATTATATAAGTTCTCTTACGAATATGACATCTAACGTTTCTTAGTCCATCCACTTAGTTGAATTATCTTCCATTATGTTCCCAGATCTTGTGCTGGAGTTATCCATCTTAGAATTTCAACCAACACACAAAAAAGAACTATTATGGGTATAAGCACAAGAATGAGATTTCAACCACCGCCTCGCTTTGTCGTCTATAGGTTCACAACCAAAAGAACAAAGGTGCAATTTGATATAAGTCTGAGCCTTATATTCTTGTTTGAAATCATCTACAATTGTTGGGTTTATCAAGGCAAAGAAGGAAAGGATAAACCACCAACAACCTCTCTAGGAGATAAGCTACCAACTATCTTTCCATTATCATCAGCAGTTGGTTCCTTCAAATCCTCCATTATACCTTATCAATAAAACCTAATAAAGGAAAAATAGGTAGAGAAGGGAAATAAATTTCAGGTTGTTATCTTGAAAGATATGAATTTGATGATTTACGCAAGGTAATATACACCATAGGAGGTGGTGCAAGGTAGGGCTGACCATTGGGGAAAGCCACCAAAGCTAGGGCCTTAGGCCCCCTAATATCTTTAGGCCCCCAATTTTTTTATCAAAATAATTAATGTAAGTAAATTGAATGTAAATTAATTAAATGTAAATTAATTAAATGTAAATTGATGATTAAGGCCTAGAAAAAGGAAAAGGCCTTTTGTTAGTAACGTCACTTGCATGAAAAAAGAAAAGGAGTATTCCATTTTTTTTACTGTTCTTGAATCTTGACTCTTCTTCCTCTTCCCAATGTTCCTATAATAAATTAGTAAAAACTTCCTACCATTAAATCCATAAATTTTTTTAAAAATTTCTCCTATCATTTCCAATTGAACAATTTTTCAATAGCAAAAAACTTTGCAAGTGCAATTACACCAACTCTGCGGATTTATATATGTGATTTGCCGATTTTACAAACTCTAAATCTTTGTCTGTGATATTGTAGCGCCGCCGCATCACATCAGAGTCACTTCTACAGAGACAAAGACTACTTATTCTCCATCTCCAATCGCTGGTTTGTTTTGTTGTTTCGGTTGACGACAAACTAGTTGTTCTTTCTTTTATTCTCTTGTTGGATTTTTTTTTGTTACTATTTTCGTAATCTATATTTTTTTTGTTATTGTTTGATTGTTTGATCATTGTCTTGTTTGTATCTATTGGTTTATTCTCTTGTCTAATTTTGTCGGCAAACATCTTTTATTCTATTTTTTGTATATGTTAGATCATGCAATTATATTATTTCGAAGTAGATTTTAACAATTTAAAATATATCAACATATTTTTTGGTTTTTTATTTAGTATTGAGAAATTAAGGTCATTGGAAATTGAAAATTTAAAAGAATATTCTCTTAGTTAAAACATAAAGACAACTCTGATATTGATGGATTAGACTTGTTTTCATAATTGAAAATATTAAGAGAAATCATACATGTTCAAAATGATACACCAATTGATATACTTAATTATATAATAAGACTTAACTCCTTCCCAAATGTGTTAGTAGCTTAAAGAATAATGTTAACGATTCCTATAATTGTTGCTTCAGCATAAAGAAGTTTTTCAAAATTAAAATTAATAAAATCTTATCTAAGATCAACAACGTCTCAACAAAGATTAAATGTGTTAGCTTTATTATCGATTGAAAAAGAATGTTAACTGAAATTGATTATAATAGTTTAATAAATGATTTTGCATCTCAAAAAGCTCATAAAATAAATTTTAAATAAATATTTTATTTATTTATTTTTTATTAGAATATAAAATGCTTCATTTCAAAGTCTGCCTTAAGCCTCATGTAGTGTTGGGTCGGCCCTGGTGCAAGGACGTTTGAATGGCGGCTGAAGGGAGACTGTTTACAAAGACAAGGAGTCACTCCATAAAATAGGGGAAGATGGGTAGCCACTTCAAAAAACTGTTCGATCCACGACATAAGGCGTTGGAAAGTGTGACCATGCCACCAAAAGCGTGATTTCCTATTGAACTTTTCATAACTCTTGAGTACCATAAGATTAAAAGGTATCATTACTATCAATCCTAGGGTCATGCGTAACAACCCTCAAGCAAAGTGTTGCAAGTTACAAGGAAGACATTCAATGCGCTTGTTCCCAATGTTACCAGAGACACCACTATCTCACTCCCTTCAACCACGGGCATGACTGGAAGCCAATACAACAAAATCTTCTTTACGTCAAGCATAAACAAGGATTTAGGGGAACATATTATGGGTCGCTCACAACGCCCACACATCAAGGCCCAAAATAAAGTGCTACAAAAAAATATGAGGAATAGGTACAACCTTACTCAAACTTGGATCACATAATTTTGACCTTCTGTCAATCTTCCACCGCTAGATCTAATTAGACAGTGATTCGCATAAAATGCAAGATTAAACGGAAGCAATTCCAACTTCCCTCTCTCTATATATAAAGCTCTACAGTTGCCAAGATTCGTGTATTCTACTCATTGTCACACACAAACTACTTGTAATCAACTATTTCTAATTCTTAAATGACAAAAAATATATATAAATCTTAATTTCTACATTTGCATATTCTTTTGGAAGACAAAAATATATAGAACACACACACACACACACACACAGAGAGAGAGAGAGAGAGAGAGAGAGAGAGAGAGAGAGAGAGAAGCAATGTTACGAAAGATGCATAAGATCCGAGCAAAATCATTAAAAAAAGTCATAATAACAATAGGAACAAATAATACTCATTAATCCTACAAAGAAACTAATAATAGAACGATAAATAGATATAAGAAATTCCACTAACAACCACACCACCATAATCAATAGCCTAGCTCTAGCAACATAAACCATCGTCGACAAAACATAATCCTTCAAAAGCAATACTAAAAAAAACACGTCATTTAGAAAAAATTGATAGAAAACACTCAAACTGCTATTAGCTCAAGCATATAATAAAGTTCTCAAACTAGTTGAAGAAAGTACACGAGTAAGCGAAAAACCTACAAAGATACAATTTTGCAGGTAAAGAAAATGATATTATCTTTGAAGTCCTCTTCGTTTATAGATGTACTTGGAAAAATAGAAACTTCTAAAAATTTTTGATAGACCGGACCACTGAATGACAAATCATAATAAGATCACCTCTAATCCTAGCCAAAATCCCTAAAGAAGAAAATTTCTCAAATAGGGATGTAAGATCCGTAAGTAGGACAAAAGATCACCCAGTCCATTTGAAAATCCTATACCACAAGTTAGCCACCACATCACAAGTACCAAAAAGGTGGGAAACTGACTCAACCTGACCAAACAATAACCATAGGAAAGACCGCTCGAATCAAGAATGACCTATAACCAATCGATTATATTAGAGATGCTGGTTCGAGTAACGGATCAACTTGTATTGAAAGTCTTCCACACAAGGTAGTGGTCAAGCAATGTGTCTTGTTGAAGTATTTGTGGCGTGGTAAGGGTGTCCATGGCATTACAACTGTATATGAATGAAAGAGGTTTCGTTTGAAGGGTAGTATATAAGTGGTTGGACACACACTTGTGCGAGATTATATATTGTGATATAAGTGTAAGTTAGAAGTTCCACATTGTAAAATTTGATCACTTTATAAATGAAATGACTCGTATACCTAATGCTTAAGATCTTAGTTGAATAAGTGGTACATCTCTTATTTGATGGTTGCTCTTTATCTAATATAGATGTTCACTCTTCCAACCCATCGCGAAGAGTTGTCTAAAGAAAACCACTACTTAAAAAAACTCAACAGCCTAAAATTAAGGGCAAAAAGCTACTTAAGGGGGTAAACGAGACTATGATTGGCTTTCAATTAGAGAGATGTAAATCCATGCCACATAGTAAGAACCGTCATTCCTATGTAGTCTTTCTCTCCAAACTAGCCAATCTACCAACTTCTACCTCGTCACTTAATTCCCATGTTGTCTTTCTCTCCAAAGATTTCTCCAAAGATTTATTTGTTATGGTAGACCAAATGTAGATAGATAGATCCACTAGCCTACACACCATATTTCACACCAATTAACCCCAATATACGGTTAAACTAAATTGCGTCTAGTGTGTACAATATCCTCCCTTGGTTATCTTCCAAAAGTCAATATTGGCAACCTTGACAAACAATATTATACTATCAACTATCCAAAAATAAAAACACATAGAAATTAATGTGGCATGTGATAGGTCTTAGAGAAGTGGTAATTTTCCCAATAGAGTGGAGATATGAACGTGTTTCTATGGCCATGAAGAAGAAGGAGACACATTAAGTGCGAAAATTCAAACAGACAAGACATGCAATGTTGATAATGATAAATAAAAGCATGTAAAAGATAAATTTTCTCTTTCTGGATTTTATTGTAGAAAATTTAGGTTCAAAGTCAAGTCTGATACAATATTTAAAAAATAAAGCAAAACGTATAGACCCTATTAAAATACTTATATGGTATCTCATAAGAGAATTTCTTTGCCAACCTCCCTACCTTCTAGTCCACCTCTGGTGAAAACCCCATACTACCCCTTATTTCGGAAATGCATTTCCGAAATGCAAGAAAAAGGTTTTTTCGGAGATGCATCTCCAAAAACGCCTTTTTTTTTGAAAAAATTGTCTTATTTCGGAAGTTCATTTCCGAAAACAGCATTTCGGAAATGAACTTCCGAAATACTGCGCGTTCTGCAGATTTATTAAAACATTCCCCTTCCCCCATTCATTTACCCTAACTCAAATAAAAAACAAGCAAAGGCGAAAATTTGTGCAAACACACTTCCAAGGCTGCATCAAGGCTCCAATCACATTGCTATACAACATTCAAAAGCCCACAAATCACTCAATTTGTAAGTTTTAAATTTGTTAGATTCATTATTCAAATGCATCTTATTTAGGGTTTCAATTGCATAAATGATATATGGACTGGTTGTTAGTAGTATTTAGGTTGTTTAGAAGCTTTTTGAATTGGTTTTATGTTTGATTTTGGGGTCTGCCATGGAAGTTTCAGAAAACCCCATCGCAGGGATGTTTCGGAAGTTCATTTCCGAAAACACCTCCATCCCAGTTTTCGGAAATGAACTTCCGAATTGTATCAGAAGTTCAAATTTTTTAGTTTTTTATTTTGTCTCGCATATTAATCGATTTCAATTATTTACAGGAACATGTCAGGCAACCAACCAGCACGCATCAGACAGGGTAGGGAGACCCAGACTGCGTCAGCTACACAGGGTAGGGAGTGTCCGTTTTAATTTGCAAGTACTTTATTTTTAACGCCTTTGTTTATTGTGCCTGTTTCTTTGAAGTTTGTGTGCATGCGTTATGCTTCACCTCCTTTGTTCTTTAATGACTTGTCCGTTTCCCAAGCGTTTTTGTCCGCTTTCTTCTTTTATAAAAGGAGATCTCATGGACCTTTCTTTCTTCATTTTTACGCAGGAATGGGTGGCGTTAAGGGAAAAAAGGAGGTGAAGGAGAAGAAGAAGGTTTCAACCGGCTCTACTTCGTGCTCTCGCGGAGTGAAGGAGGTGAAGGAGAAGAAGAAGGTTTCGACCGGCTCTACTTCTCGTTCCCAGGGGGGCCGGGGCCCGGATGCTCAAGCTCAACTATCTGGCGTGAGAGTCGTGGTTGATGTTGATGGTTCTGAGACTGAGTGGGATGAGGATTGGTATCAGTATCTTCATTCGGAGGAGTTCGCTCGTCGGGCAGAATAATGTGTTTTTGTTTTGTTTGATGTGTATTTTGTAACGCTCGTCGGGCAGAATAACGTGTTTTTGTTTTAATTGACGTGTTTTGTTTTGATTTCGGATTGTATCTTTCGCACAGTGTTTTTGGATTTTATTTATCATATTAGTATTTTCTGTTTATATGTCGCTTATTTTATTTGCCGTTTGCGTTTAATTAAAATGCGAGACTGTTTAAGAAAAAACATAAAAAAAAAAACACAGTTTCTGCATAATTCGGAAATGAACATCCGAATTCACCCCCATGAGGTGTTTTCGGAAGTTCATCTCCGAAGACACCCCCCATGAGGTGTTTTCAAAGATGCACTTCCGAATTATGGAAATTTAAAAAAAAAAAAAAAAACGCTTCGAAAGTTCATTTCCGAAGCAGGGGTATTTTTCGGATTTTCGCTGGGGGTGACCCCCATAGGGAGGTGGCTAAAGAAATTTTCATCTCATAAATCATAATAGTTTATGTTAAAAAAGACTTTGACTTTATAGTTTTAGTTAGTTTTAGTTTATAGTTTTAGTTATAGTCTACCAATATTCTATTATATTTTTCAATTATATTTCACGTAAAAATTTGATTTTTATAATAAAAATGGAATATTAAATTATTGTAAATCAAAGTAGTGTATTTGAGGTTTTTCAATTACTTTGATTTACTATAATTTGACGAAATGTTTCGTTTTTGTTAAAAAATTGGAGTTTAGTAGTGAAATGTAGTTGATTTGAAAATATAACAGAATGTTCTGTAGTATATCTTCGGAACACTCTATTTTCAAAACTTTCCATAAATATAAGTACGGAAGATTTCATGAACTGAATTAATTTGAATTTTTTAAAAGTTCACTATGTTTTTAACGCTTTCTTAGATGAACCTCAGAAAAAAGCTGAATTTTAGAGAAAAAAATTATGCTTTCGTAGATATATTTACAGAAACAAGAAAATATTTTTGGCATTGCGCATACACACATAGGATGAGATAAGAGATTTCCGTTAATACAAATAAAGTTTGCTAATGTTCTTTATTTTAAAGATTTTGCTATTAAATTTTCTAATTTTATCGTGTAAAATTAAAATTCTAAGTGTTAAATACGCAATTTGTCTCTATAAAAAAAAAGTTAAATTTTAGTTTTTCAGCCGGTGTCTTTCTAAAGACGTGCTAATATTTATTTAATTTTAGTTAAAGGTTGTGGGTTGTTTAAGGCTTACCAATTTAGTGGGTGGCCCCAACAAAAAGTGACGTTTATAATGGAGACATAGAAACTTGGCTTTCCATGGAGACAAATCATCATCTTGCTTGATTGTAAACAAAAAATTCCAGTTTTCTCTTTCTTGGAAATTTAAAATTATTTTTTCCATGTTCTTTTTTCTCTCATTTTATCTAAAGAAAATCTTTATTGTTCAAAGTGGTTTGCAAGTAGGGGTGATCAAAACCAAACCAACCCAATAGAAAACCGCAAACCAAACCAAACCAAACCGAAACCGCAAAAAACCGCATTTGGTTCGGATTAGTTTGGGTCATCTTTTAACAAAACCGCACGGTTTGGTTCGGTTGGCGGTTTGTATTTTGTAAACCGAACCAAACCGAATCAAACCGCATTATGTTACAACCTAAATTTTACTTAACTCACATCCAACCAAAAATTAAACCTATTATACCTTATCCTTATGATTACCAACAATTTTCTCATCCTTACACATATAATTTTAGTCCCGATCTTCTCAAATCTCTAATAACATTATCGCACCTTCATTGCCGCATACATCTTCCTTCTTCTTCTTCTATAATCTCTACTCTCTTATATTCTTTCTTTTTCACCTTCTATTTTTATGTAAATGTTCCGTATTTTAGTTTCGTTTTTATCACACATTTTCTTCTCTAATCTCTCAACACATTTTTTTTCTTTTTCACCTTCACTAATCTCTTGTCTCTTATATTATTTTGTTTCATTATAATATTTTTTATATTTTTTTATGTTATTATTTTATATTTAATATTCCACTTTTTTCTAATTTAATTTTTACATATTAAATGAAAAATTGTTGTCAAAATATGACGAGTTTTGTTGTTATTTGATAGTGTATGAATGTCTAAAAACAAAATTATGTTGTCATCTATATGTGTATTATGGCTCAATAAAATATTTGTAAAAAAACCGAACCAACCGAACCGAACCAAACCGCATTAGTTTGGTTTGGTTTGGTTCGGATTTTTTTTAAAAGCCAACCGAACCAAACCAAACCGCACGATTTTTTCTCTTGCGGTTCGGATGATTTTTTTCTTCAAAACCGCCCAAACCGCACCGCGAACACCCCTAGTTTGCAAGTACCATAGAGACCAAATTTCGAGTAGAAAGACACATATAATAAGTAGACATTCGTTATAATTAAAAGGAGACAATTATATTTTCTAATGCACCAATCACTGTTTGATCCAATCTGACAGTTGTTAGCACAACACACCACGTCACATGTGAACAATTTCAATCTGACAGTTGTTAGCACAACACACCACATCACATGTGAACAGTTTCAACTGCTCTTGATATATAAGAGTAAAGCGTAACATTTAAGGTATTTAATTTTATTCTCACTCATATATTACTTCTGATTTCTCTCACTGATTTGGGCGTCAGAGTGTTAATCTTGCAGTTTTACCCCACTTTGTCGTGCTAGAAGTAATGCTCTATTGCAGCAAGACACAACTCCACCACCTCATATTTCATTTATAGTTCCTAACCGAACAACGACACTGTGTATTCGAATTAACTTTAGATTCCTGCTAATTTTCACAAAAATCATCATTTCTTCACCAAAGATCCAGATCACTGAACATCTTTCTCGAAGTTTTGACCTCCTTCTTAGACAGATTTATTTTCATATTCATCTAGCATGGTGAAGTCCAAAATCACTCAATTTGCCATTCAATGACAAGTTGTTGTTGTTGTAGTCGCTAAAGCTGCCAAAGTTTTGCCTCTTCCTCCCCTCCTTCTTTAGTAGACAATTCGGCTATGGTGGCATATTCATTTGGCCCTACGCAACAAGATTTTGCCCTTCCAAAAGTTGGTCAAGGAGCATTTCAAGTTCTCCCATTTTTCAGATCTACACAACAACCTTGCCATGGCGAACCATCGGATAGACCTCTTTCACAACCTGTTATACCTATATAGAAAATTCTCTCAAGCCTTTAGTTGTTGCAAGGAAAACTTGAAGTATTGGGAACCACTGACTTGTTGAACAACATTTACAACCAAGTCCACCAATAAAACTCATAATTCTAGGCTGATAGAATACTCAAGATTGAACAGAACATTCAATACACTCCATTAAGGGATAATTTGATACGGGAGGCGACCTCTAGAAGAATTCAGGTCCTCACACTAGTGCTAGTTCCCGTTGACATTAGGGATGGCAAGCACACCCAAATCCTTGGGGCCCACCCGCACCCGAACCCAAGTCAACGGGTGAAAACCCGAGTTGACTGGGTTTGGGTTCAGGTGTCACCCGATATTTCGGATGCGGGTTTGGGTAGTGTGAAACCCGCACCCGAAACCTGAAATCACACCCGCTTATATATATATATATATATATTGTGAAAAGTTGTAGGAAAATGTATTTTATGTATTTTGTTGCGGGTTCGGGTTTGGGTGAAAAAACCCGAACCTAACGTGTGTGGGCGTGGATGTTATTTTTCCATCCGAACAACCTTTGGGTTCGGGTTCGCGTGCCGATTTCAGGTGCGAAACTCCATCCGATCCGACCTGTTGTCATTCCTAGTTGACATAGCTACGCCATAGACAAAAGTCTTGAGCTCTCCAGCTCGTAATCAGCACCGAGGACATAAAACTTCCCTGCTCTATTCTAAAGGAAGGAATTATAGTCATACTCCTTTCGAGGTTAGTTGTCCTTATCATTCACCGACATGTTATTCTCGAAGAAGGGAAATATATGACACATATGCTCCAACTCCAAAGCGAAAGAAGAACCTGTTGTTTATCTGCATACTCGACAATAGAAACTTAAGGTCTCTAGAGAATCCTACAAAGATATAGAGTTGCGGTTGAACCAAATATCCAAAGAAATATGTTGAGCATGTAGATTCATATTGGATTATTACCACGTTCAAAGGACAGTGAAGTGTAAGATTTTTGCCTTAACCCTTACCATATGATGTGGCTCAAAACCCTTATATATGTGAGTATAGATTTGTGGAAGCATCTATGTGATGCCTTCATTACCAAGTTTACCACCCAAAAGAGGTAAACCTAACCATGGATGTACTCAGTGGGGTCACTCTGGAAAAGAAAGAAACCATGTGTGACTATACTGGTTGTTGCACAAAAATGGAAGTAGAAGTGTGGGGGAACGCATAACATACCAAAATGATGGATGTTCAAGAATGTGATAAGGTTGTATTGCATGTTCTGAGAAAAGTTGGGCCTCAAGGGAGCCTGTAATCTAAGTGATTTTTTTAAATAGGGAACAACCATATATCAATTACAAAGAATAGCTCCTGATTGAAGAAGGAAAAGAGGGCGGGGAACAGGGAACTCCAAATACGACCAGGTATCAGAAAGAGATAATAGACACCATATAGAAGACAAATTACATACTTCGATCAAGTTTTTCTACCTACACCCTCTTGAATACTTCAAATGAGAAAATCTGGAAAGGGTGTGCGAACATCAAGTTTAAGGAAGTCGGGATCAAGAATCCTTTCTCGGTAAGATAATCATTCAGGATGGACCAATCCAAATATTATCATTTCCACAAAATTTACGTCCATAACACCAATGAATGCGTCCATTTGAAAAATGCAGTAGAATATCAGATTAAAAAGAAACTGCTTATTAAGTACACTTGGGATGGTGATCGGAAAGGTGGTTAAGACCATAAGAGAGTGTATAAAGGATGAGAAAATTATCCAAAGAATAAACACTGTTATCTCTAAGAGAATTTATCCCCTAGAAAGTTATTGAAGTTATGATTATAGTCAAGGTAAAAAAGACAACAACAATGAATAAAAGGAAGACCAGAAAGGAAAACACAAAGAACCCCTTCCAAGGGGATGATGAAGAGGAAAAGTGATGACCTAATGGTTATAAGCAAAGAGGGGGAAGGCTTCGATCAGGGAACCAGAAAGACCTATCCTCAGATTCTGAGATAGTGAAAATATGGTAAGATCCTGAAAAAGATCTTTCCTTTAGTCATAATGGATACCATATCAAATTTGATGTGTCCAAGATTCTAATTGACGGTGGAAGCTCTTGAGATATCATGTACGTAAAACTTTTTGAAAAGGTAGGACCGAAAGAGAGAAGTTATGGCCTTACAAGGGATTTGACCTATAAGCTTTCAATGAAACTGTAACCTTTCCCTGGGTATATGTAGAGTTGATGTTCACCTTAGGAGAATGGAGAGACATGAGGAAAATTTACCTAATATTTATGGTGGTTCCTTACAAAATTGTCTATGACTGTATTTTTGGCAGACCTTTTGCACTAATCTTAGGCATAGTTACTTTTCTAGTCTATATCAAGTTGATGCTTTCACAATGTCTAAGACAAGCCAACGACAATTGCATCAACTTTTCTGGGGAAAGAAGATTACACAAGGTCCCCCAGTGTGATAAAAAACAGAACAAAAGAAAGGTGATGAAAACCAATGTTGCCTCCTACATCATGTAATTATGAATCATGGGTTGTTAAGAAACTTGTCTGTTAAGCCCTTAATATGCAAAATGAATTATAACTTAACAACTATAGGGAAATATTTAGGATGGGAGTTGAAGTCGGCCACCATGCACCCATCATATTCCTGAAGTGGCCAATAAGCAGTGGCTACAACCGTTTGATTAAATTTCCCCTTATTTAAGTAAAATGCACGTATTGACAGGATCAAATGCCTTTTTTTCTAGTAAAAGTAAATGAATTTTACTAAACTCTTTTTATTATGATTATAAAGTATAGCCAAGAGTTTGGGTGTTGCCGACAGCACAGACACACGACTAAAGTAGTCAAAACTATAACATCTAAGGCCAGCAAGGGTGGGGAGTGGTTGTCGGTGCACGAGGCATGACAATGAGGTATTCCCAAGGCCGGAGAGGGCAAGGGGGTCGCCACATCGGAATGAGAGGGATCCAGAGACGCTGAAGTAAGGCTTATAAGGATTGGTTGGTACTATTTATACCAACAAGATTCATCTTATTTTCGGTAATCTGAAAGATAAGAACTTCACAATTAAGCGTGCTTGATTTGGAGTAGTATTTATTACCTTCTGAAAAGTTTCCTAGAATCTATGTAAGTGAGGATAAAACACGCTGAAAAGATATGTGTTGATTTGTGGAGTTAGTTGATAATCCTAAAAGTAGATTGAGACGTTACAAAAATCCTATAGTGCAAGTGCACACATAAAGACAACCTACCATAATATAGTGATTATGGGCTCAACCCCTCTTGATAGCTAGTCATTCTATAGGGAGAGGTGAGTCTTCATCAGGTCAATCTCAAACTAGATTTTTACTTAAGAAGGGAAGAGAATAGACCCTTGGTTCTTGAAGAACGGGCATTGTCTAACTTTTTTTTCATTATATTTACCGATGCCACAAACTATTGTTTTATTATAAATGACACAATAGAAATAGTTTCAATAGTATACTTTTGTTCTAGCTGAAACTAACTCTTTTTCTTCTAAATTTAAAAAAAAAAAAATCGAAAGGTCATAGAAAACTCGCATGTCCATTAATTGCTTTTGGAGCTTTGGCTTTGAATTTTTTTAATTTTTTTTACTGAAATGGATGCAATAATTGAAAGCTCTTGAATAAAATATTTGGAAGTTTATGAAATTTATTTACATTTTAATGAAATTAAAGCATGTTTTCTATTTCTGAATATAAAACAAAAAGAGAATAGTTTGTTCAATGTGATACGATTGTTTATTCTGAGATAAGCTACGATTGGAAGTTTATAAAATTTCTGAAATTTGTATTTATTATAATATGTACGTTTTTGGTTGTAATCGAAAAAAGAAAAGAGAATTTTTCTATTATTATTATTATGAATTAATAGATAAAATAAATTACTCGGTACATATTAAACCTTTGTATTTTTTTTCTATATAGTATTAATTACTAGTACTGTTTTTGAGTTGTATGAAAGTGTGAAGACATTGATGAATATATGCATATTAATAAGTGGTGGAGTATTTTTTTTCTTCATGATGGAGCATGTGAGCTAGGTTGAAATTATAGACCATTTATTCATTAAGTGCTCTTTATCTTTATAGTACGTGGATGTCAATTTATAGGTGGTTGAGTTTCGAGATGGACAGAGAGAATCACATTTTGTTCAATTTGAAGTTTCTTTATTTAGGTAAGAAGAGTAAAAGAAAAGGGTTATTATTTCAATTTTTAGTATAAATTGCAAATAGAGTAAGAGTGAAAAAAGTGATTATTTCTTTTTAGTATAAATCGTATTTTTTTAGTATATTGAATAGGACAAAATTCTCGATTAACAAGTTAATAATATTTTACTCTTAAGATGAATTTATAATCTCTAATTAAGATAAATATTTAATTATTATTGGTTTGGTCTATTCTCTCACTTCCATAAAAATGGAGTGCTTTTTTTTTTAAGAATTAGATGTTTTGATAAATAAAAAATGTTGAACATTTAAAAATTACTACTATTTTGGTTATATTATAAATAAAAACTTAATACTTAAATTTAATTAATAATTGATAATTGTTCTCTAAATAAATTACATACATCAATTATGCAGTGAAGAATATATAAAAAAAAGTTAAATGATTTTTTTATAATCGTTGATTTATAGATATCATCAATTTATTTATAATAATATATAAATATAAATCAATATTATCAATGAAATTATAAATCAACCGCTTACATCATTTAACCCACTTATCTCATATCACTTGAGCTATCTAGACGAGACCACCTTCTTTTAGATATTTTTTTTATAAAATGTTATTTTTTTCATAGAATTCTATTTTAAGTATTTCATTTTTTATTATAATATTTTATCAATATTTTAAAAAATTATTTAAATTTAAAACTATTTTAAATAATTTTTTATAAATATCATTTTTAAAATATGTGTTTGTGAAAAATTATATAATTTTAATTTTAATAATTTATATTTATATTAGTGTTATTAGTTGTTACAATTTTCTCTTTTAAAATTAAGAATAATGGACATTACAATTTTCTCTTTTAAAATTTGACATTACTATGTATAACCTTTGATTAAGTGAATGAGATCTCTTATCATTTAATTTAAGTATTCATGAATATATTTTATTTTATTTAAACACACAAATAAATAAAAATGAAAATAAGATTCATTTTTATTATTAGTGAAATGGTTAAATGATTGTAATTTTTGTGTGTACGGTGTGTGCCTAACTAATTTATGTCTATGTTCAGATAAGAATCTTCCTTTGTTATACGAATCATGAAGAGTGATCAACGTGAAAACATTTATTATTTTTTTAATTATAATTTTAGTTTTGAATCTGTGGAATATTTGCATTTGTGGTGATAGTTCAATGTTAGTATGTTACTAGCTTAGTTCCTAAAAATTTGTTTGAAACTTTTTTTTTTTTTTTGTGTAAGCAAGAATATATTAACCGGAGAACTAAGGGTTCTTCAACCTTGATACACAGAAAACGGAATTAAACCGTCAAAATACAATATTACACACCAATTACAATTACGACATACAAGACACCGGGTCCTTGACAAAATCGTAAAAACAACAATTGGAATGAGCAATATCGCCTATAGAAGACCATCTCCATATCAAAATCTTGATATTCCAAATCATATTATTAACATTCCATGCCTCATTCTTAAAGCAAAACCCATTTCTTGTCAACCAAATAATCCAAGAAGTGGCTAACCAAAACACCCCCAATTTTCCTTTTTTAATACCTTTCCTACGGCTCATCGAATACCATTCCATAAAAAAAGGAATACACTCCTCCGAGTTCCAACCCGGAAAATCCACCCACTTAGCAATTTCATTCCAAACATACTTAATCACAACGCATTTGAAGAAAAAATGGTCTCTATCTTCCAAATGCAAATCACAAAAAACACACTTTAAATTAGTAGAAGTTAAGTTAATACCTCTATACACCAAAAGATCCTTTGTGGGGAGCCTATTCACAAAAAGCCTCCAACCAAAACTTTTAATCCTAAAAGGAATCTCCAACTTCCAAATCAACTCCAAAGCCTCATCGTACCTATTAACCGGGCCAAAGGGAATGCGCTTTTGAGCATAAAGGGAATAACAAGAAGATACCGAAAATCCTTTCTCCAAATCAAGAGACCACAAAACACAATCCTTCCCTTCTTGAATTCCAACAAAACTCTCCAAAAGATTGAGCAAAGCCGAGTACTCCAAAGCAATTTCGGGCTCAAGTAACGCCATCACCGATACCCCTAAATCCCCCCACTTCCAAATCCCCTCACACCATCCTCCCATAGCCGCTACCGAAACTTTTTTCAAAGAAGACAACACAAAAAAATATTCGGAAAAATCTCCATCAAAATACAATTGTTTAACCACCGCACCTCCCAAAATGGTGTATTAAAACCATTTCCCACTTTGAAACAACAATTAGCTCTCAACGGATCGGCGGAAGAAATAGATGAAATAGATGAATTAAAATAACCAACCTTTAAAATATCTCGCCACCAAAAAGAAGATGATGAACAAACGTGAGCACCTCCTCCACAAAGAATATGCATTGATAAGTCACCGTAACGAGCTTTCAAAATCTCATACCACAAAGCATTAGATCCATTAATAATCTTCCACCTCCACTTATTTAAAAGAGCTAAATTGAAGTCGGTGATATTCTTGATAGCTAAGCCCCCTTTGGAAAACGGTAAAGTCACAACTTTCCAACTAACCCAATGAATTTTCCTTTTATCCTCCGCTCCTCCCCATAAAAAATTGCTTTGAATCTTATTGAACTCCTTTACCACTTTAACCGGCATCTTGTAGAAAGACAAGGTGAAGATAGAAAGAGAGCACACAATAGATTTCAAGAGAGTGATTCTACCTCCAAGATTGAGAAAACGATTCTTCCATCCCGCCAAACGCTTTTTTGACTTCTCCAAAAGCGGGTGCCAAGAGGAGACCTTCCTAGGATTTAATCCTATGTGAATCCCAAGAAAAACAAAATTACTTTCTTCCATTTTGCAAGAAAGATAGAAAGCGGCGGCCTCCAAAAAATTATGCGACACATTAATTCCAATCAACTTGCTTTTGTGGAAATTAATTCCAAGACCCGACACCAACTCAAACGCTCTCAAAACAATCTTAATTGCTTTCACATGATTCCACGTTCCCTTACCCACCAACAAAGTGTCATCCGCAAATTGAAGAATATCCGCACTACACCTTCGATTAATGTCAAACACCTCAAATCCCCCTAAATCCTCGGATTTTCTAACCATCCTAGCAAGAGCTTCCGTCACCAAAACAAAAAGAAAAGGTGATAAAGGATCACCTTGTCTAAGCCCCCGTTTGACAACAAATTCCTTGGTTGGGCTACCATTAACCACCACCGACATGTTGCTATTAAAAATTAATAACTCCATCCATTTCCTCCATTTATCACCAAACCCCATTTTAACCAACAAAACCCGAAGAAAATTCCAAGAGACTTTTTCATAAGCTTTCTCAAAATCAACTTTAAAAAGGAGGCAAGAATTACCTACTTTTCTAGCAAAATCTACTACTTCATTAGCCACAAGGACTCCGTCTAGAAGTTGCCTTCCCGGAACAAAAGCGCTTTGACAATGAGAAACTATCGGATCCAACACAAGTTTCAACCTTCCCGCCAAAATTTTTGCTATCACCTTGTACATACATCCCACCAAACAAATAGGCCTATAATCATCAAGATCTAACGGATTAGATGATTTCGGAATCAAAGCCAAAAAAGAGGATGTCACCGCCTTGGACAATTCACCCCCCACAAAAAAATGATCAAGGTACCGCATGAAATCGGTTCTAAGAAAAGACCAACATTTCTTGATGAAATGAAAAGTGTAACCGTCGGGTCCCGGGCTTTTGGAACCCCCACAACACGTTAAAGCTTCCACAACCTCTTCTTCTTGAAAAGGCCGTTCAAGCCACCTTTTGTTCTCTCCACTTATGCTATCAAAATGAATCCCTCCTAAAGACGTACCGAGGCTCCCCTCATCTTCGAATTTGCAAGAAAAATGCCGAACAACTTCATCTTTAATCTCCCTCACCGAATGCAAAGTCCCGCCCGGAGAAAATAACGGCCCAATATGATTATGTCTCCTTTTATCTTTCAAAACTTTGTGGAAAAAACCGCTATTGGAATCCCCCTCATTTAGCCACTTCAATCTAGATTTTTGTAACAACATGTTCTCTTTAATTCTCAACTTTGTCCAAAACCGACTAGTAGCCTCACTCCTATTTTGTAGAAACTCGGATTGAAAATTTCCCTCCAACTCATCCAACACCTCATCCCCATAATTTATGTCCCTAACACCCTCCTCAATCTCCAAATCAATTCTACCAAACACCTCTTTGTTCCACCAAACAAGTCTTCCTTTAAGGAGCCGAAGTTTTTCTTTCAAGACAAAATCCCCTCTACCTTCTACCTTTAAATCTTCCCACTCCTTCTTCACAAAAGGAAAAAAAGAATCGAAAGAGAACCATTCATTGTTGAATTTGAATGGTTTTAGGCCCCAATTTTTGTTATCCACCTCAAGCCATATCGGACAATGGTCGGATAAATCTCTATCTCCCACAAATTGACCAACAATCCCCCAATCATTCACCACTTTGTCCGACACCAAGAATCTATCAATTCTACTCCTCGATCTATCATCACCCCCTTGCCAAGTAAATTTTTTTCCTTTACAAGGAATATCCACCAACAAGCTCTCCGAAATAAAATCCGCAAATTCCTCCATTTCAATTGAATTAGACATAACCGTCCTACCCTTTCGCTCACCACTCTCTTTAATAGCATTAAAGTCCCCTCCAATAATCCATTCTCCATCATTGAACACCTCCTTTAAATCCAACAATCTTCTCCAAAGAGTTCGTTTCTTAGACAAAATACAAGAGGAATATATATTGACTAAGTAAAAGAAATTATTGTTTTTCTTAAATTTGATGCCGAGATAACCTTCGCCTTTGAAACTAGTAATAACCTCCAACGCCTCCTCTTTCCACATTGTTAAAAGACCCCCGGATCTACCCGTCGCATTAGAAAACGAGTATCCTATACCATTGGCACACCAAAAACTTTTAGCAACAAAGTCTTGAATATTTACCAATTTTGTTTCTTGTATCATGAACACTTCCGCATTACTCTTAAAAATCAAAGAACTTATTCTTCTCCTTTTTAGAGCATTGCCACCCCCTCTAATATTTAGAGAACCAATAATCATTTTATAACTTTTTTAGACTCCTTCTTTCTTAAAGCTTCTTTCTCCAAAAACTCAATCCGCTCCAAAATCACACTTTCATTTCCGTCGCCCGAAACCCCCAAAGCTTCCATAGCCTTCCACATTTTTGAACCAGCTTCACTATCCAAGTTACCCCACATCCTACAATTATTCCTGTTAATGTCAGAGAATTCACTCTGAATGCCATAATCCCCCGCTTCATTATCATTGCACAAAATACCTGGAGCAGAAATAAACAGTGGCGTCCCACTCCCACTATTGTCCTTACAAAAATTCAATTCACTAGTTGAAAAAGCAGACCGCCTCCTCCCTGTGCCATGACCCAACATACTCTGGCTCTTTCCTAAACCTTTCTTTATATGCCTTAAAGATCTCCTGTGAAAGACTCCTCCAACCTCTGCCAATTTCTTAAATCTAGCCTTCTTAATAAGTTGTTTCTTCTTCACTTTGGCCGAAGACACCGCGTTGTCGAACAAACCAGTAGACTCATCCGCTGATAATTGAGCACTCACTGCCTTACTGTCGACTCCGCCGCCCAACGAACCCACCGAGTCCAAAACCTGTTTCCGGCTGAGTTGCAAATTATCCCGTAAACCTTTATCATGTTCTGAAGGAACACTGTCAGCCACAAAAGAATTTGTAACCGACTCCGACGACACTTCTGGCTTGTTACCCACTCCCCCTTCAGCCCTCGACGCTTCCTGCCCTCTGAAACCACCCGAACCCCCCAAGCTAGCACCGACCTCCGAAACCTTCCTTGTATCCAACATTGCGGCAGTGTTAATGCCATCCCCTATAACCGGACCCAATAGCACCGTATTCGACGAGAACTCCTCAATATCATCTTCGGACTCATTAATGTTATCAGCAAAACCTCCTTTCCAAACCTCCTCAGAATCCACAGAACTTGAAACAGAATCAGAGGTAGAAGATTTTGATAAAACTGAGTTCAAACTACTTACCCCCATGTCTTCCTGAATCACTAGACGGCACACCATGTTGTTGATCACAACAGACATCTCTTCATTCAGTTTGCAATTCAGAGGAATTGCCATCTTCACCCTCGCAACGTCACCGTAATTACCGCTTGCTGTGCGTTCATCCAAACAAATAAATTTCCCAATAGAATTTGTCAATGCCAAGAAAAAGTCAGCCTTCCAAGCTTGAATAGGCACACCAAAAATCCTCAGCCACACTATTCTATCTTCATCCATAACCCCTTCCTCCCATTTTACAACGTCCATGAAACAGTTCTTCCACCACAATTCGCCTTCTTTGACAAGGTTCTCAATAGTGCCAGCTTCTGATTCTTCTAACAAGCATAAAGATGCTCCCAGAGGTGTGACATTAATGTTAAAATAACCTTCCATTTCAAGTTTTGTTTGAATATGATAAGTGGATCCAAGCAGAACCACTCTCCCCACATAGGCTCTCCGATACCTCTGTAAATCAACTTCAGAAGAAGAGAAAGCCACCGCTACTTTCTCGGTCTTTGCTCGGTCTTCCTTATTGTTGGTTACAACTTCCACAAAAGATCTGTTCCAGCAACCATTTGAAGTATCCTTGAAGCCCCACTCCGGTTTCCTCTTCGAATTTTCGCCAGCCTCCAAAGCTCCCCCGAAACCCCTAGTACCTTGCTGCCTCCTGTAAACCGTATGTTTGACCCGATCGAACCTAGGAATGTTTGCCATAATTTTGTGACCCGCTATCTGAACACTATCCACACTGATTTCCAGCCGCCTCACATCTTCAACATCCCTAAACCTCGCAAAACCAAACCTTTTCCCAGCTTTGTTCCTTCTCGGGGCTATAGACACCTCCACCACATTGCCGATGCATCCGAAAAGGTCATACAACTCCTTCGCTTTGGTGATTTCTGGGAAGTCAGTAATATAAAGAGACAACAGTTTTGATAATTCATCTCTTTTAAGATATCCTGAAGTGGAGAACGAATCCCATTTCGGAACCCAATTTCTGAACTGTTTCCTCCTTGGCTCCACCCAGCTGCCATGAACATTGAGACCGCTACCCATAACTCAAAATGAACAGGAGAAAAAAGAGAAACAAAGAACTACAATCCGATACAGAGATCACCACAGAAAGCCCAAAGAAAAAACCGAAACTGAGATAACGACGACGGACCCTAAAAGCCGAAACTGAAAACACCCCCAAAAACCAAATCGAAAGCCCTAGACCACCTCCTCGACAAGGTCCCTGATCCTAAGACCAGGAGTTTAAACCGAAATCGAAGCGATGCTACGGCCCTGTTTTTGGTCGGAAGGTTTCACTTCGGAAAGAAACGCCGGAAGAAATCGCCGGAAATCGCCATCGTTTGTACGCTGTTATCGATATTTGTGTTAAACATGGTTATTGTTTGAAACTTCTTAAATAAAATTGTAAAATAACTATTTATAAAAGGAATATTATTTTATTAAAATATTCTTAATACTCATTAAAATAGTTTGTTTCGTGTCGGTAAAAAGCTCAATAATACGAGGCATTTCTAAGACTCTCCGGCAATTACAAATGGCTATCAGAATCCTTTCAATTCCATATATTTCGAAGTGGCTCCAAGTCTAAAGATGTTAGTTTGCCTCAACCCTAGGAAGCAGACCCGAAAATGCAACACATAGACCGGACATCCACCAAGTCGAGGACCTAGTCTTCTAGGTCTATCGGTCATCAGACCACCCTGAAGACACATCCAAATGAGAGCGATCAGCCACAATTTTTAATTATTGTATTTGCAAATTAATTATATACTAAGAAATAAAATAATATACACATTGCTATTATACTTTTGTTCAAATTTTGTCTTGTCCCCTCTATAGGGCACCAAAAACGCGAATGCACGTGAAAGCAAATCGGGGAACAACTAATGTAGTTGATGTATGACGCAAAAATTCAGGGGTGTTGTCAGATATGCTTGGTTCGTCCAACTATAGCAATTAATTCCTTGTAGCGCCTTATGTGTCTTTAGAATTTATTGGATACACTTTGCACGCTCGACTACAACAACCAATTCTCCACAACGCCTTGTGTAACACCTTAGACTACTTTCAAGATTACCGATTGGCCCCACAAATTAACCTGGGTCTTTTTAGCATGCTTTGTCCTCACTCACAAACTTTTCGGGAAACTTTCCAAAAGTTCATCCATCCAAATACTACTCCAAGTCAAGGACGCTTAAGTATGGAGTTTTTATTTGTTAGGCTACCAAAAAAATATGTGCATTGTTGATATAAGTAGTATAATCAATTCTTATAAGCCTTCATTCAACCATGCAGTCTCATACCTGTATAGCCACATGATCTCTCTCATTCTAGTGTGAATTTGGTTTTTTCTAGAAGCGGCCAGGAGTCGCTCATTGTCATGACTTGTGCACCAACGACCACCCCCTACCTTCATCAGCCTCGGGTGTTACATGTCAACCAGCTTTCGCTTGGTTCATTCCTGAGCCACATTGTACTAGGAGAGGTCTGCTCTAATATCATTGGTAACGGCCTAGACTACTTTCAAGATTATCGACTGACCCTAAAAACCAACACGGGTCTTTTCAGCTTACTTTGTCCTCACTTACACTCTTTCTAGGAAACTTCCCATAAGGTCACTCATCCAAATACTAATCCAAGTAAAGCACACTTAACTATGTAGTTCTTATTTGTTAGGCTACCAAAAAGAAGATGCATTTAGTTGGTATAGATAGTACAAATCAATCCTTATAAGTGTTCCTTCACCCATGCAGTCTCATACCTGCACAGCCCCAAGACCCCTCTGATTATGATGTGAATTTTATTTTCCTCTAGAAGCTGCCATAAGTCATTCATTGTCATGTCTTGTGCATCTATGACCACTTCTCTCCCTCACTAGCTTCGGATGTTATACCTTACGCGTCTTTAGAATCCAAGGGAGTTATCAGAGACACTATGTGTAACACCTCAAATCTACCCATTAATTATAAACAAAAATTAGAGTGTTTTAAAATTTTTATACGATGAAATAAGATGTCACATTTGTCATTTAATTCACATACGGAAATTATGCCCTCCACATAGATACATAGCACTTAAACAAAAGCGGACAAAGTATAGTATTAATTTAATCTAAAAAAAAAACACTTCATCAAATAAAGTACTCCGCAGCGGGATCATCAAACTTCATAAATATTCAAATCAAGTTGTAGAATCTTTGCACGGTAACTTTAAGTTACAATTTAAATCAAAACCAAATAAAATTCAGCAATTAAAACAATAATAAAAACAATCGTTTGTCCCCCTGAGTGCTACGTATCAGACCGATAACCGACTCAACTCACTGCGGCTAAATCTTCACTCACTAGCGTCACCTGCACGTTAACAATATAAAGGCAACGGCGAAAATAAACAAAGGGTGAGATATCAAACACTATAAATAAAGTCATGATAAAAAGTATATTACGGTTCAAGTAATAATATATATCTCAAGTCTCAATTTCAATCACAAATGATTCAAATTCAAAATCATATAATCACACACAACATCGCAACCGAACATATGAATGAGACACGACAAATGCATCATGCATGTGGTACCCAAGGCTTCAGCCCCCATCGCCACTTGCCAGATAATAGAGGCATCAAAACAGGCATAAGCCTTCGTCGCTGTTTTTGCCAATCCAGGCCATCGCTACAACATGCAATTCATGAGACACTATGACATGTAACAACCACAACCAATCACAAAACAACGTCGCATAAGGCATTCGCCCACATCGCCAAAATATATCAATTTATTGTTGATAATTACTCGTCCCTTTAATTTAATGCAACATCACCAAATTCACAATGTTTCAATACATATACATTACGTCACAACATCGCTAAAACATCGCCAATTTACGGAGATCGAATCAATTCTGGACTCGCCAAAATTATACTATTCGGTTAATTAATTTCCGGTCTGTTATTAATTAATTTTCTTGTTCGGTTAGAAGCATACTGCTACATAAATGAGCTATCCTGCTACTTTCAAAAATGATTTTTCGTTCTGTTACTGCTACATCATTGGTCTGCTACTGCTACCTAATCTATATGCAATTGTTTTGTTACACATATACCTGCTATCGTTCTTCATGCATCTGCTAATTTACATTTCTATTGTGCCTAACTAATTAATTTTTTTTAAGTAACTAATATAATCTAACAGGGTACCTCTTGGTATTAATAATAAGTTATAAGGGTGGTTACTAGTTATCAAAAGAATGAATATATATATATATATATATATATATATATATATATATATATATATATATATATATATATATATATTGGCATGGGGACACCCGTCCCCCACCCTTGTGCTGCCCGTCCCCAAAACTCACACACCATTAAGAAAGGGGCGCCCACCCCACGTAGAAGCCCCCCGCCCTCACCTTTTTCCTTTATTTTTTTTTCTTTTTATTTATACTGGGGGCGTCCACCCTAGTTCAAGGGGCCCTCGTCCCACTCTTCTTGGCAGATTCAGTTTCATTCAACCAACACTTTTCCAGTTTCAGAAATTTCATAATCGCAACTTCACTAATTCAATTCATAATACGGAATATACTCATTCATCGTCATCGATTGTAGACTTACAATTACAGGGACAATAAAATTTCCCAAACCCACATACAATTTATCGTGTATCCGTTTATAGAGTAAGAACCCCACCTCTTACCTTTGGATCGAAGGTTACTCTAAATCGTTCCGATCAAATTCCTCCAAATTCCACTGCTATGGAATCTCTCGTGCACCGGTTTCTTCCTCTGCTATTTGCTCTCCTCTAAAATTGGTGTTATGGCACTGACTGTTTCAAAACCTAATGTATATCTCACTATTACTACTTTGGGCCAACCAAGTCACTCGTGCATATTTGTTCAGATCAGCCCACCTAATTTAATTATTAAACCTCCCTTTTTAACTCTTAACTCCCTCCCAATTTACTCGTTAACTCTTATTTTACGGTCTAATTTTATTTATTCAGAAAATTTCCAAAATACTACCCGACACTCAAATAATATTTATAATACTAAAAATATTAAAAATCTCGATTAATTGTCAATCCGCTATCCCGAACTAATACCAACTAAATCGTCCCAAAATACGAAAATTTCACTAAACACTCGAAACGTCTAGATTAAGCGAATAATCGAATTTCCGGGCGTTACACTATGCACATTTGAATGCGCCAAGAAGGATCTTCCTATAATGCTTTTGAAGGCGCTTTTACATTGTACCACGAGGAACGAGAGAGTTATTATTCTCTTATTCATCCCATCTTCAATTGATAGTGTCATGTCATCGCTCCGCAAGGATGGGTAACTAAATCATTGAAGGCTACCAAGTCTTCTCCATCAAATAGATTCAGATATGTTCGCCTATGGCCCAAAGATTCCATGGTGTCTTCGTAAATGACATTACAAGAGCTTCCATTGTTTACTATAAGAGTCCCGCCAGGTTTATATCGGCGATAATAACTGCGATAACCAGAGGTAAGTCAGAGTTAGCAATTTCGTGAATCTTATCTCGATCTAGGAACCATAACCTTAATCTATCGATTTTCTAAACCTCTGGATCGGTGTCTAGCAAGAAACAATCCAGAGGTAACGGAGTGTTGGATGTTGTAACACTTTGAAACACGCTGATCAACACTGATAAGGGAGGAGTTGTATCTGTTTTCTTGAGTGTCTTCGGAGAAGTTACTACCTGTGCTCGCTTCGTTTCTGGTGGGAAACCTTCTTTCGATTGAGAACTAGTTGTTCTTGATGAAAACACAAGAATCAGAAGTAGTCCCTCAGACGACACCATTGTTCTATTCGAGAACAAAAAATATGAAAAGTTGCGGAAGTTGCGGCGGAAGAGAACTTCATATACGATGGAGCGAGAGTGAATGAGTAGAGTATTCAAACTGTGTTTGAAACTCGTTACCTAGAAATGTGTCATTCCATATATATATATATATATATATATATATATATATATATATATATATATATATATATATATATATATATATATATATATATATATATATATATATATATATATATATATATATATATATGGGAGAAAAATAACTAAATCGCTATCTTTCAAACGTGAAATGCGAAGGACCGTTGGATATACTTGAGGTGCAGTTCTAGGTACATAATAATAAAATAGTCAGAAGAATATTAATTAAAAAATTAAGGTATTTACTATTATTATAAATACCAAATTAGAGATATTAAACTTAAATTAATAAAAATAGTATGAGTTTAATGATGGTGCACTGTCGGTATAAAGAAGTATTACACATACATCCAATCAGATTATTTTAAAGTGCCAAATTATTTTAGTATTTTAAAATTTAAAGGCTGACTCGGTAAGATACATAGTTGTCATTGGTTGATTGTGTAAAAATAATTTACACTGTCAGTGCACATCCTTTTTCTCAAATAGTATTGAAAAAATAATGATGCAATTGAGTATAAATATAATAATTTATATTAAAATAAAATATTAAAAATATTTTAAAAACAATAATAATCTTCCAATTTAAAATAAAGAATACCAATGAAACAAACTAATTATATTATAAACCAAAATTTATATAAGTTTAAAGATAGTGCACTGACAGTGTAAACTAACTTTACACAATACAATCAATCAAAATTATACTTGTCATGTCATATTAGTATTTTTAAATTAAAATTGTGTTTTAATTGGATATCTGGTTGTGATTGGTTGGCAGTCAGTGCATATCCTTTTTTTCTCAATTTATATTTTTCTAATAATTTAAACAACTTATGTATAGTTTATATATAAGCCAAATTCATCGTATTCAATAATTTGGTTAAATACATCAATTATTTAATAAATTTAAAAAATTAAATTTATTTAAAATAAAGAAATTTAAAAATAGAATTTTTTTAAATACCTTAAATATTTTAAATTTTAATAAATTAATTGAAGTAAAATTAAAAATAAAACATATAGTTCCCCTACCTAAATCTTTCAAAATGAATCTTCTTTAGTTTTTTAAATTTGATTTGAGCAAAATAGAGAATTTACTTCTCTCCATTATAAAATGAATTTAATTGCTATATACAGTGTTAATGTAAAAAAAAAAATTACACCATCACCATATCATAATTATTCAATTGTATTTACTTTTAAAACAATTAAAATTAAAATCAAACATTACTAACTTATCATTGGTTATCATTAACTGACAGTGTGAAATTTATTTACACCGTCAGTGTATTTCAACTGATTTAATTCCGTTTTATTTCTTTATGTTGTTGTTCTATCCATTCGGTTGATTTTTTTTATCAAAACAAAACAAACTTCTTTCATTATAAATCAAGAGTTCGATACAAGGAGGAACATTATGAAAAACACTACACCTAGCTCAAGAATTGGCCACCCTTGCTAAAGAATGAGCAAACATATTCGCTTGACGTTTTACAAACTTGACCTCAAAATTGTGAAAATTATAAAGCTTAAATTGAATGACTTTTGAACTAAAGTAGAATTCCGACCTACCAACAAATTTATTGCGTAAAGCTTGAACCACCTGAAGAGAATCACTTTCGAAGATAATCCGGTCTAGTTGCATGTTGATTAGCTATTTGAATGGCATCCTTGAGAGCTAACGCTTCCCCTTCTAGAATAGTATACTCACCAACATTCCAAGTCGTACCTGCCGTATGGAAATTACCTGAACTGTCGCTGATACACCAACCTCTATTGGAAGTTCTACCAATTTTATTAAAATCCGCATCCACATTACATTTGAGCCATTCGGGCGGTGGTGGTTCCCAAGTTTGGACATGTTGGGAAACCGTGTGATCATCTGAATTATTATGAACCGTGAACCACTCTTGCCATTTGTGATACGCCAGCCACCCCACTTTTGTCGCTTCCTCTTTCTCGTTATTCCAAATGAAATTATTTCTATTCTTCCACATTCCTTCTAGCATGACCGCAACTCTACCAGCTGTGTTTCTATCTTCCTTTGTACAAATATCAAAAATAAGTAGTTTTACCTCATCAAAAGAAAGAAGACGATTATCAATAATATTACTCAAGCATGCGGCTTGCCAACCTTGATTTATTGCCGCACAACCAAAGAAAATTTGCCATTCGTCCTCTAAACTATTATTGCAAAACGGACATTCAACCGGGCACGGAACATGATGTTGACACAATCTAACTCGGGAGGGTAGGCAACCTCGACAAATCCTCCAAATAAAATGCTTCGCTCTTGCCGCCGCTTTGATATTCCAAAGGCTATTCCAATTAAGCAAATTATGTCTCCCACGGCCTCCTTTACAAGCATTCCTCCACAACCTATACCCCAACCTCACACTATAACAACCACTTTGCTTCTCCTTTTGGATTAACTTGTCTTCAATAACCTCCTCCACCAAAGATACATGAACTATTTCTGCACAATCAAATAATTCATATAAAGCTCTCATATCCCATTGCTTAACATTTGGCAGCATAAAATTATTAACGATAATATTGTCCTATATTCATTCGGTTGATTTGATGGTATCAAATTGTGCTACTTTCTGACCATTCGGTTCATTTGATAATATAAAAAAAATTAAATAATTTTTATTTGTGTTCATATAGAAATATTCTAGAAAAGTGATGAATAGAAGAGTGATGAACGTAAAAATATTTATTATTTTTTTTCTTCTAAATATAATAATGCTATTTGCACTTGTGGTCCTAGTTGAATGTTACTAGCTTAATTCCTAAAATGGGTTTGAAATTTTTGAATGTTACTAGCTTAATTCCTAAAATGGGTTTGAAATTTTTAAATAAAATTGTAAAATAATTATTTATAAATAAAGAATTGTATAAATAGAAAAAAATATAATTTATAAAATAATTATCTATAAAATTTTATAATAATTTTATATACGATAATTTGTCATGTTTCACAAGAAATTTATAATTTAAAAAATAAAAATATCTTAATTCTACGTGTGAAAATTTAAGATGAAGAAAATTAGTTAAATTTATAATAGAGACAAAATTTATGAATCAGAGATAAAATAGAAGCACCAAAATTACAATTAAAATGAAATAATATTAATAGTTCAATTCAAATCCAAATATAAAAATAAAAAAATTAAATAAGAGAAAATGGGTGATGCAGTGACAGTGTAAAAAAGTTTTACACTGTCAACCAATCACGACCATGAATCAAAACAACTCATACTGCAATTTTTAAGAAGTTTATATGATATGGCAAAAAGATTTGTTTACACGGTGAGTGCACTACCTTTAACCTCATTAAATAATTATACTCTCTTTACTCTTTGTTATTAACGAAAGATACATTTTATTCAATATTTTAATTAAATTATTAATTATTAACAAATTTAAAAGCTAAATTTAGTTAAAATAAATAAATTTAATAAAATTTTAAATATATTCATATAAAAGTCATATTTTAGTCCTACAAAATTATTTATACACGTAATTTTAAATATATACAATTATGTAAAAAAAATTTATAAGGAATAAAACATAATTTTTTTAGTAACTAAAAATAAAATTTGATATATTTATAAGGACCAAAAATATATTTAATTCAAAAAAAATTTGTTGAATACTATAAATATTCTAAATTTTAATTAATTAATCAAAATAAAATAAATAAATAACCTAGGTAATACCAAACTCCAAATAACATTTTTTTTTTTTTGAACACAAAACTCCAAATAACATTGTGTTCCCTAAACAAATCTTTCAAAATTAAAACATTAAATACAACAAAATACACAAAAAGCAAAGGAGTATTCTCAATAATTAATTTTGTCATGAGATTTTCACACATATAGTAACTTTTTAAAGTAAAAAATGTCTTATTTTAAAACTCAAAATAAGTCATAAAATCATAACAATCAATTATAACAGCTACTCAGCTTTTTCTCAACTACAAATATTTTGTTACCTTAAATACCGCCATACTTATCTCTTACTTCTCACATTGCCATCATTTTGAGTCACATTCATTCTTAATATTTAAAAGAAAAATGAATAATTATCATAAAATGGTTTATATTAGTATTAATATATAATGAAATGCCATAGTAAATTCTTATCTAGCCAACTCATAATTTAGGTAAAACTACCTTAAATGTAAAATGTCTTAGAAATAATAAATAATTGTATTATTTTATAATTTATTAAATGTAATAAAATTAAATGGAATCTTTGTGTATGAAAAACATTATCCCTATAAAAAGGTTGAATAATTGCATAGAGATTCTAGTGTGACAGAACAATTTTGGTTTCAATTTCTTCAAAGATTTCTGTCTCTGCAATGGCAGGGGTCGATGGAGATACATTTCCTGTTCATACTAAGGATCATGATGAATCCAAACTTTCAATCAAAGGTTTACCTTTTCTTGCATATACTTGTCATCATTTTCATGTCAAACATGATTCATGTTCATGTTCATGTTCATGTTTGTGTTCATACATTGTCTCATTACTTTCATTTTCATGGTGTGAAATTGTAGACATTAAGGTGTTTGATAAGATGTTTCAGTGAAGAATGATTTTAACAAAAGTATTGTTCCACTTGTGTATTGTTTTTGTCAAAATCACGGTGGCACAACGTTACGTGTTCCAAATTGTAGTTTTTTTTTTGTAAACAAAATCTCGGTGGTGCGTCCTGAGATGTTTTGATGATAATTGAATTTTCGTAGAAACTTCAAAATTGTAGCTTTTGTTAAAATCGCGTTCAAATTGTAGCTTTTGTCAAAATCATGGTGGCTTATAGTGATTCGTTCAACCTCAACGAGAACCAAAATATGAATCGTATGATGTTCATTGTTAACTTGACATTGTTATGTGTGTCTGAATATAAAGCTAGAGATTGTTTGATGCAGATGATGATGAGGCAGAAGAAGTGGATGATTCACCTATAGAACAGGTGAGACTAACGGTGCCAATAACAGACGACCCTTCACTCCCAGCACTTACATTTAGGACATGGGTTATTGGTATGGCAAGTTGCATTATCCTTTCCTTTGTAAACCAGTTCTTTTCGTACAGAACCACCCCTATAAGTGTCTCTTCTGTGTCAGCACAAATTGTTTCTCTACCAATTGGGAAACTAATGGCTGCAACACTTCCTACCACAGTATATAAACTTCCCATCCTCAATTGGTCTTTCACATTGAATCCTGGACCATTCAATTTGAAGGAACATGCCCTCATTACCATCCTTGCTACTTGTGGATATAGTGGTCCCTATGCCCTTAACATTGTCGCCATTGTTAAGGCTTTTTACCACAGGAGTATCAATCCAATTGCTGCTTTTTTGCTATCACTTACAACTCAGGTGAAAAAATTTGTTTTGTTAAGTGTTGAAACGTTTTTTTCCAATTAATATAATAATCATCCAAAATAATGATTTTTTTGTTCATGAATTTTTTAGATGCTTGGTTATGGATGGGCTGGTATTTTCAGAAAGTTCCTTGTGGACTCTCCCTACATGTGGTGGCCTGCAAATCTTGTCCAGGTGTCTCTTTTCAGGTATTTCATTTTTTTTCTTTCTATGTTGTTCTTTCATGTGAATTCTTGCAAATTCTTGTTTTTCTCGTTGTTAAATGAATCTTGAATGACACAGGGCATTTCACGAAAAAGAACATAGGCCTAAAGGAGGAAACACAAGGCTGCAATTCTTTTTCCTGGTCTTCATAGCTAGCTTTACTTATTACACTATTCCAGGCTACTTTTTCCAATCAATATCAACCATCTCTATTGTTTGTTTGATATGGAAAAAATCTGTCACTGCTCAGCAAATTGGTTCAGGAATGAAGGGTCTTGGTATTGGTTCATTTACCCTTGATTGGAATACTGTTGCTGGTTTCTTAGATAGTCCTTTGCCTGTTCCTGGTTTTGCCATCATCAACCTGCTTGCTGGATTTTTCATATTTATCTATATGGTGGTTCCCATTACCTATTGGAACAATTTTTATGAAGCCAAAAAATTTCCCTTGATCACTTCTCAAACATTTGATTCCACTGGTGCAATATATAACGTTAGCAGGATTCTTAATGAAACCACCTTTGACATTGATTTGGATAATTATAACAGTTACAGCAAACTCTATCTTAGTGTCATATTTGCATTTGACTACGGATTGAGCTTTGCAATTCTCACTGCCACCATTTCTCACGTTTTCCTCTTCCATGGAAAGTATGTTTCCTTAGCTTCCACAATCTTTGATTACGTATTATTGATACAATTTTTATAATTAACATCTAACTATATATATACTCTGGTGACTGTGAATTTGAAAGAGAGATTCTTGTGATGTGGAGGAAGACAACAGCCGCACTAAAAGAACAAACCGGAGACGTGCATACAAGAATCATGAAGAAAAACTACGCACAAGTCCCTGAGTGGTGGTTCATGACAATCTTAGTCCTTATGATTATTTTGGCCTTGTTCTGTTGCGAAGGCTTTGGCAAGCAACTCCAACTTCCATGGTGGGGAGTCTTACTTTCCCTAGTTATTGCATTAGTTTTCACTTTGCCAGTTGGTGTCATTCAAGCAACAACAAACATGGTAAGTTTTTCTTTATTAGCCCTCCGGCCTCTTCATAAGGGCTTCTAAAAAATAAGCTAAAACATGTTACTACTTTTTATGCAGCAACCTGGGCTAAATGTGATCACAGAGTTGATCATTGGGTACCTTTATCCCGGAAAGCCTCTTGCTAATGTTACCTTCAAGACTTACGGATACATTAGCATGGCGCAGGCACTTACTTTTATTCGTGACTTCAAATTAGGCCACTACATGAAAATTGCTCCGAGATCTATGTTCATAGTACAGTTGGCAGGAACCGTGGTTGGTACAACTGCAAACTTCGCCACAGCATGGTGGCTTCTAACAAGTATTCCAAACATATGTAACCCGGCATTGTTGCCAGAAGGTAGTCCTTGGACTTGTCCCGGTGATGAAGTGTTTTACAATGCTTCAATCATATGGGGAGTAATAGGACCGCAGAGAATGTTCACCAAGGACGGAATTTACCCTGGAATGAACTGGTTTTTCCTCATCGGTCTACTTGCGCCTGTTCCGGTTTGGCTCCTAGCTCGCAAATACCCGAACCACAAGTGGATTGAACTCATCCACCTGCCACTAATCTTTGCAGGTGGCTCGAGTATACCACCAGTTAGAGCAGTGAATTATCTTTCATGGGGAGCTGTTGGAATTTTCTTCAACTTCTATATTTACAAAAAGTACAAGACATGGTGGGCTAGACACACTTACATTCTGTCAGCAGCTTTGGATGCTGGTATTGCTTTCATGGGTGTGTTACTCTATTTTGCGCTTCAAAATTACGATATCTTCGGTCCAGATTGGTGGGGTCTTGACGGAAGTGATCACTGCCCCTTGGCTACGTGTCCTACAGCTCCTGGTGTAATAACCAAGGGGTGTCCTACCTTTTAAACTCCAAATTTGCATTCTATCTTATCATCATTGGTCATGAAAATGTACACGATGTCTCAAGAATAATTAACCAGTGTTGTTAATCGCGGAAAATAATTGATTGTTCAAAGTGCTGCTATTGCAGTTACTTGATAGCTAGCACTTTGTTCAAATTCATTTCATTATAGCTGCCATTAGACAACACTGTAGTTAACATGATTTGTGGTTTGTAATTTCAATTTTTTCTAAGTTTTATAAATACATTAGAAAAGGTGAACTTGGTGTACAGATTGCAAAATTGTTTCAATTAAACCATTTCATTTGTTCTGTCCACTGAATTTTTCAAGCAGTTTAATCTGTTTGAACCAATTTACATTTGCCAGAAGCATGGTTGTTAATATAAATTTTATACATTCAGTAATAGAGTTCCCCATTTTGTTTTTAGAAATTGAGAGGATCTTTACCTCAAATTAATGCATGTATACAAATTAACATGCGACAGACAATTATTTCTCCGCGTAAAACTCCGAATTTTACACAATCTTTGCACATAGAAATTGACACGTCTCGTTGCATTTTTTTGCCTCTGGATTTGTTTCCACGTGTTCTTTCGGATAAGGCCAAAAGACAATTATTTTTCTCTTCTCTGCACCAACCACTAATGTCGAGGACTCATGCTAACTTCTGACATCGAAGTCCTAACTATACTGTTGTCGTCAAAATCTTGAATGAATACTCCTGGGGAAAAATGCTAAGTCTCGACTTTCATCTTATACTTGAAACTTCGATTTTTTGAGTTGAAGGGACTGTGTTGAAATGCTCTTCTAAACCTCTAGATTTTACTTAGCTTTTCTGTGAACTTCTTTTTCATACCATGAGCTCAATGAGGTTGAAAATCCAAGCTTACACCTGGTTAAAGAGCCTATTCACGCATTTGTTATCTTTTATGTATATATGAATGAAAATTTTAAGAAGTCGCAGGTTCTTGCAATTATTCTACCAGAGTTCCCAAGGTATTTGAGATTCGTTTCTGGTGCAATGTGGAGCTCCTTTAGAATCCACTTCTATCCCTATTTTAGACCAACATTTGATCGCCACATTTTCGAACGCTATCATAATAGAGATAAGCTCGTCATGCAACATATTTCATGTCGTAAATTAATCGGAAAAAAACACCTAAGAACCCACCCTGGTGATCCCTTGCAATAGCTCCACATGCAGTTAAATTGTCCTGGACTAAGCCATCCATGTTAATTTTTGTCCACTCTATATTTGCTTTTTTCTAGATGATGGTAATAATTCTAGGGGCCTTTCTGTATCTCCCCTCAATCTGCAGTCTGTACTCTGTCCAAAATATTCAGCTATAGTAGCCAGCATAGGTCTCATGTGTAACGGAATGTGCATAACCTCACTTAGTGGTTCCCCCAAGCAATATATGTTCTAAAAGTTTATCTTGTCTCTGTTGCCTATAACCCATTTAAATCCTTCCAACATTGTCTCATAATGCTAACTAGTACATTATCTCTTCGGGCAGTATTCGTCAAAAAACTAGTTCTACAAGTTGTAGCATATTCCTCATTGGACGAAATAATCCTCCAAATCAGATTAAGAGACGGTGCATCATTCATCTATTTAGTCTATCGATAACCAGCCCACTCAGCTCCAAGTTTGCAGACATCTTTCTAAGCAACTATACAAATCTTCTAAAAATCTACGTGCCATCACTCTTTTTAAACATGTCATCCCCCATTTTTAACTAATTTTTTTTTACCTTTTTTGAGAAAAAATTATTGTTGGAGAAAATCACACAAAAAGTAAATTTTCGGTACCACTAGCAAATTTCCACTACTTTTTTGTCTAATACCATAAATTATTTGATTTTAACAAATTTCCGATATCCATTTATTAGAAATTTCAAATTTCCGGTGCGATTTACCGGAGATTTTAAAAATTCCGGTAATTTTACAAAACTCATTACCGGAAATTTCACAAATTTCCGGTAGAAAACACAGTAGCGAAAATTTCTTTAAAACCTAAAATTTTTCGTTGCTTTTGCATATTTGGAACATGAAAGGGAGAAGAACTTCACATGGGCACTAGAGAGGCTTAAAGAGTTGTTCTATTCTGAAAAGTTGCTACGAGATGTCATGGTGACGGACCGGAAACTTGCATTAATGAATGTCATTGATTCTATATATCCAAATGCGTCTCATTTGTTGTGTACGTTTCATATTTCAAAAAACGTTAGCATGAAATGTAAAGAGTGTGTGAAATCAGAAAGACAAGAACATGTCATGGATCAACAGAACGACGTGATGTATTCAAATACAAAAGACGAATTTGATGTACATCTCAACCACTTCGAGAGGGTATGTGGTGATATTCCATTATTAGTCAAGTATGTGAAAGAAACATTGTTAACACTAGTAAAAAAAGATTTGTTGCTGCATGAGCTAACAAAGTCACTCATTTAGGGAATACACCAACAAACAGGTACACTCTTCTAAAAGAAAATATGTTTATGTTTTCTATTTGTGAGTTGTTTATTTAATGTGTATATGATTTCTAGGGTGGAGTCTGCACATTAGAAACTGAAGAACATGTTGACTACAAGTCGTGGTGATTTATGTGCAAGCTGGGATGCTATGAACACAATGTTGAAGTTGCAGCTAGGTTCCATAAGAGTGTCGTTTCAAAAAAGTATCATCAATATTGAGCATCGGTATAACACTTCATTCTATTCTAAATTGTACATTTTTGTTTCAAGACAGTGTATACAACTCACTGGAAATAAAATAGAAAGAGTCAAATTTGTTGGTGCGAGCAAGCAGAGGTGTGGTTGTTACATTAGAACAACACATGGGTTACCGTGTGTGTGTGTCAGCTCGTCGGTTACCACATTCTAGGCATACTTATAACTTTGGAATCTATTCATGGGTTTTGGACGAAATTGTAAATTTCAGAATATGAGGTAAGTCCTCACAAGTCGACATACAATCATTGTTGTTGGTTTTGTCAACCGTAACCATTGGGTTCAGGTGTAGTTGAGACCCGATTGTCCATTGCCTCCCGTCCCTAATCATTGGAGGAAGAATTGTTCTAATAATACAAAAGTATGGGAATCAGCATATGCTGGTCGGTTCAAACACGGGAAAGAACTGTCTAGGAAGTCACACATTTGGGAAGAATTGTTTTAATGATGCAAAAACTATAGTTTTGTTGTAATGCATCTATGTATGATATTTATTTCATTTATATATTAAGACGGTTCGTTATTTCTACATGTATTTTATTCAAAAAAAATTAAGTCTCCGTATTACCAGAAATTTTAAATTTCTAGTATTTTTCAATTACTGAAAATTTCAAATTTTCGGTAATCTTATAAATTGAAGTCACACTGGAAATTTCAAATATCCGGTACCAAAAATTTTATATTTTCAATATGTATCATCTGGCGCGGTAAATAGGGAAAATCAACAAAATTTCCGATATCTATATGAAATTTTCAGTATATAACTAAAAATTTATTACTATTGTTTTTTTCTTCTAAATATAATAGTGCTATTTGCACTTGTGGTTCTAGTTCAATGTTACCTGCTTAGTTCCTAAAAATGAGTTTGAATTTTTTAAATAAAATTGTAAAATAATTATTTATAAAGAAATGCTAGCAACACTCTCTTTTCACCATTCTTTCTAACACTCACTTTTTATTGGTTGAAACATGTGTGGGTTCTACCACTTTATGTGGAATCCATTTCCAAAGTAAGAGACCCACACATATTTTAACCAATAATAAATTGATTGTTAGAGAGAGTGTTGTTAGCCCTCCTCTTATTTATAAATAAATAATTGTATAAATAGAATAAAAAGATAATTTGTAAATAATTATCTATAAATTTTTTAATAGTTTTATATTCGATGATTTGTCATAAAAAAATTTATAATTTAAAAAATAAAAATATCTTAATTTTACGTGCGAAAATATAAGAAGAAGATCAACACTGGTTAAATTTAAAATAGAGAGCAAATTTATCGATCAGAGATAAAATAGAAGCACCAAAATTATAATTAAAATGAAATAATATTAATAGTTTAATTCATATTAAGAAACACAAATAAAAAAAATTAAATAATTATGCTCTCTTTACTTTTTTTGTTATAAACAAAAGATACATTTTAATCAACATTTTAATTAAATTATCAATTATTACCAAATTTAAAAGCTAAATTTAGTTAAATTAAATAACTTAAAAAATTTTAAATAGATTTTTTATACCAACAAAATTATTAAATTTAACTTTTAATTCTTATAAAAAAATATGTTTTAAACTCTACAAAATTATTTATTCACGTAATTTTAATCCTTTTTTAAAAAGTCTTACAAAAATAATTTTATAAGAAATAAAACATAATTTTAATTTTAGGAACTAAAAATTGAATTCGAGAAATTTATAAGAACCAAAAATATATTTAACTCAAAAAAAATTTGTTGAATACTTTTAAATATTCTAAATTTTAATTAATTAATCAAACTCCAAATAACATTGTGTTCCCTAAACAAATCTTTCAAAATTAAAACATTAAATAGAACGAAATACACAAAAAGCAAAGGAGTATTTTCAATAATTAATTTTGTCATGAAATATTCACACATACAGTAACTTTTTATAGTAAAAAAATATCTTATTTTAAAACTCAAAATAAGTCATAAAATCAAAATATTCAATTATAACAGCTAGTCAGCTTTTTCTCAACTACAAATATTTTGTTACCTTAAATACCGCCATACTTATCTCTTACTTCTCACATTGCCATCATTTTGAGTCACATTCATTCTTAATATTTAAAAATATATATATAATTATCATAAAATGGTTTATATTAATATATATGAAATGTGTAATATATACTTACCTCTTACTTCTCACATTGCCATATAATAATAACGGTTAATAAAAATAACAGTTGTCTTTGTGTATGAAAAACATTATCCCTATAAAAAGGTTGAATAATTGCATAGAGATTCTCGTGTGACAGAACAATTTTGGTTTCAATTTCTTCAAAGATTCCTGTCTCTGCAATGGCAGGGGTCGTTGGAGATACATTTCCTGTTCATACTAAGGATCATGATGAATCCAAACTTTCAATCAAAGGTTTACCTTTTTTTTGCATTTAGTTGTTATCATTTTCATGTCAAACATGATTCATGTTCATGTTTATGTTCATGTTTATGTTTATGTTCATGTTTATGTTCATGTTTGTGTTCATACATTGTCTCATTGTTCTTGATTGATAGAGCTTTCATGTTTATCTTAATATGTTATATATGTTATGTGAAGAAATTTTCATTTTATTACTTTCATTTTCATGGTGTGAAATTGTAGACATTAAGGTGTTTGATAAGATGTTTGAATGAAGAATGATTTTAACAAAAGTATTGTGCCACGTGTATAGTTTTTGTCAAAATCACGGTGGCAAATCGTTACATGTTTCAAATTATAGTTTTTTTTGTAAACAAAATCTTTGTGGCGCGTCCTGAGATATTTTGATTACAATTAAATTTTCGTAGAAACTCCAAAATGTAGTTTTTGTTAAAATCGCGTTGGAATGTTTTGATTATCTTAATAGATGTTTGATTGAGCATTGAGTTCGACGGAATCACTGTGCCACCATGATTTTTGTAGAAGCTTCGAATTGTAGCTTTTGTCAAAATCATGGTGGCTTATAATGATTTGGTCAACCTCAATGAGAACCAAAATATGAATCGTATGTTGTTTATTGTTAACTTGACATTGTTATGTGTTTTTGAATCTAAAGCTAGAGATTGTTTGATGCAGATGATGATGAGACAGAAGAAGTGAATGATTCACCTATAGAACAGGTGAGACTAACGGTGCCAATAACAGACGACCCTTCACTCCCAGCACTTACATTTAGGACATGGGTTATTGGTTTGGCAAGTTGCATTATCCTTTCATTTGTAAACCAATTCTTTTCTTTCAGAACCACCCCTCTATATGTCTCTTCTGTGTCAGCACAGATTGTTTCTCTCCCAATCGGAAAACTAATGGCTGCAACACTTCCTACCACAGTATATAAATTTCCCGTCCTCAATTGGTCTTTCACATTGAATCCTGGACCATTCAATGTGAAGGAACATGCCCTCATTACCATTCTTGCTACTTGTGGATCTAGTGGTGCTTATGCCATTAACATTATCGCCATTGTTAAGGCTTTTTACCGCAGGAGTATCAATCCAATTGCTGCTCTTTTGCTATCAATTACAACTCAGGTGAAAATTTTTGTTTTTTTAAGTGTGAAAACATTTTTTTCCAATTAATATAATAATCATCCAAAATAATGATTCTTTTTGTTCATGAATTTTTTAGATGCTTGGTTATGGATGGGCTGGTATTTTCAGAAAGTTCCTTGTGGACTCTCCCTACATGTGGTGGCCTGCAAATCTTGTCCAGGTGTCTCTTTTCAGGTATTTCTTTATTTTTTTTCTATCACTCTCTTTGTGTGTGCAAATTCTTTCATGTTAATTTAAAATATGTAAAGCTAACTAACTACTACTCTGTCCTTAAATATAAGAAGTGGTGGTAACACATTTTTGAGGAATATTATTGTTCATAAATGTTGTATATTTAAAACAGTTACGGGTCATATTTAGTCATGGTTTAACCGTGACAATTTTACTATGAGATTATATTTAAAACCTACACTTTTTTGCAAGTGTGTCATGTCTGATACACATGTGATTATATTCAATGTTATTAGCAGTTTTAATGTGTTAATGTGTTCGTGTCTAGTATTTGTATGTGCTTCATATATTTATTGTTTAGAACTATGATGTTGATTTTTTTCGTTTTTTCTCATTGGTAAATGAACCTTGAATGACACAGGGCATTCCATGAAAAAGAAGTTAGGCCTAAAGGAGGAAACACAAGACTGCAATTCTTTTTCCTGGTCTTTATTGCTAGCTTTGCTTATTACACTATTCCAGGCTACTTCTTCCAATCGTTATCAGCCATCTCTATTGTTTGTTTGATATGGAAAAAATCTGTCACTGCTCAGCAAATTGGTTCAGGAATGAAGGGTCTTGGTATTGGTTCATTTACCCTTGATTGGAATACTGTTGCTGGTTTCTTACAGAGTCCTTTGCCTATACCTGGTTTTGCCATTATCAACATACTTGTTGGATTTTTCATATTTATCTATATGGTGGTTCCCATTACCTATTGGAACAATTTTTATGAAGCCAAAAAATTTCCCATGATCAGTTCTCACACATTTGATTCCACTGGTGCAATATATAACGTTAGCAGGATTCTTAATGATAAAACCTTTGACATTGATTTGGATAATTATAACAATTACAGCAAACTCTATCTTAGTGTCATATTTGCATTTGACTACGGATTGAGCTTTGCAATTCTGACTGCCACCATTTCTCACGTTTTCCTCTTCCATGGAAAGTATGTTTCCTTAGATTCCACAATCTTTGATTACGTATTATTGATACAATTTTTATAATTAACCATCTAACTATATATATATACTCTGGTGACTGTGAATTTGAAAGAGAGATTCTTGTGATGTGGAGGAAGACAACAGCCGCACTAAAAGAACAAACCGGAGACGTGCATACAAGAATCATGAAGAAAAACTACGCACAAGTCCCTGAGTGGTGGTTCATGACAATCTTAGTCCTTATGATTATTTTGGCCTTGGTATGTTGTGAAGGCTTTGGCAAGCAACTCCAACTTCCATGGTGGGGAGTCTTACTTTCCCTAGTAATTGCATTAGTTTTCACTTTGCCAGTTGGTGTCATTCAAGCAACAACAAACATGGTATGTTTTTCTTTATTTGCCCTCCGACCTCTTCATAAGGGCTTCTAAAAAATAAGCTAAAACATGTTACTACTTTTTATGCAGCAACCTGGGCTAAATGTGATCACAGAGTTGATCATTGGGTACCTTTACCCCGGAAAGCCTCTTGCTAATGTTACCTTCAAGACTTACGGATACATTAGCATGGCGCAGGCACTTACTTTTATTGGTGACTTCAAATTAGGCCACTACATGAAAATTCCTCCAAAATCTATGTTCGTAATACAGTTGGTAGGAACTGTGGTTGGTACAGTTGTAAGCTACGCCACAGCATGGTGGCTTCTAACAACTATTCCTAACATGTGTAACCCAGCATTGTTGCCAGAAGGTAGTCCTTGGACTTGTCCCGGTGATGATGTGTTTTACAATGCTTCAATCATATGGGGAGTAATAGGACCACAGAGAATGTTCACCAAGGACGGAATTTACCCTGGAATGAACTGGTTTTTCCTCATCGGTCTACTTGCGCCTGTTCCGGTTTGGTTCCTAGCTCGCAAATACCCGAACCACAAGTGGATTGAACTCATCCACATGCCACTAATCTTTGCAGGTGGCATGAATATACCACCAGCTAGAGCAGTGAATTATCTTTCATGGGGAGCTGTTGGAATTTTCTTCAACTTCTATATTTACAAAAAGTACAAGACATGGTGGGCTAGACACACTTACATTCTGTCAGCTGCGTTGGATGCTGGTATTGCTTTCATGGGCGTGTTACTCTATTTTGCGCTTCAAAATTACGATATCTTCGGTCCAGATTGGTGGGGTCTTGACGGAACTGATCACTGCCCCTTGGCTACTTGTCCTACAGCTCCTGGTATAATAACCAAGGGGTGTCCTACCTTTTAAACTCCATACTTGCATTCTATCTTATCATCATTGGTCATGAAAATGTACACGATGTCTCAAGAATAATTAACCAGTGTTGTTAATCGCGGAAAATAATTGATTGTTCAAAGTGCTGCTATTGCAGCTACTTGATAGCTAAGACTTAGTTCAAATTCATTTCAGTATAGCTGCTATTAGACAACACTGTAGTTAATATTGGACTGTGGTTTGTAATTTCAATTTTTTTCCAAGTTGAAAAAGGTGAACAATGGTGTACAGATTGCAAAATTGTTTCAATAAACTATTTCTTTTATTCTGTTCATTGAAGTTTTCAAGCAGTTTTTCTATTACAACAAGCAAGTAATCTGTTTGAACCTATTTACAATGGCCAGAAGCATAATTGTTGGTGAAATGTGGATGTTTTCAATGACACATTATTCACTATTCTGAAGTTGTTCACTTGTTCTATACTTAATGCAATTTACATAACAATCTTATGAGAAATAATTAAATATGTAATTGGTGAATGTCATTATCATGAAGAAAATTAATGAAGACCAAAAGACTGTTATTTTGCTCTTCTCCGCGCCAACCACCAATGTCAAGGACTCATGCTAACTTTTGACATCGAAGTCCTGACTATAATGTTGTCGTCAAAATCTTGAACGAATACTCCTGAGGAAAAATGATAAGTCCCAACTTTCATCATATACTTGAAACTTTGATTTCTTGAGTTGAAGGGATTGTGTCGAAATGCTCTTCTAAACCTCTAGATTTACTTAGCTTTTCTATGAACTTCTCTTTCGTACGCCGAGCTCAATGACGTCGAAAATCCAGGCTAACACCTGGTTAAAGAGCATATTCGCGCATTTGTTATCTTTTATGTATATATGAATGAAAATTTTAAGAAGCCGCATGTTCTTGCAGTTATTCTACCAGAGCTCCCAAAGTATTTGAGATTCGTTTCTGGTGCAATGGAGAGCTCCTAGAGAATCCGCTTCTATCCCTATTTTAGACAAACATCTGATCGCCACATTTTCCAACGTTATCATAATAAAGATAAGCTCGTCATGCAACACATTTTATCTCCTAAATTAATCAAAAAAAGCACCTAAGAACTCACCCTGATGATCTCTTGCAATAGCTCCACCTGCAGCTAAGTTGTCCCGAACTGAGCCATCCATGTTAATTTTTGTCCACTCTAGAATTTTCTTTTGCCAAATGACAGTAATAATTCTAGGGGCCTTTCTGTATCTCCCCTCAATCAGCAGTTTGTCCAAAATATTCAGATAAAACCAAGAGCAATAAAGATGACCCTTGGTTTTCCTTAGAAAATAGAACACCCCTACATAAGAAAATGGGATATGGCCTTGTTTAAAATCTAACCAAATTTAGATAGTACCGACTTTATGCATCGTCATTGCTCCAACATAAAACTTAATCTGCTCTCTGTTGATGACATGCCAAAAAGTTGTACCATTTTCATTGAAAAAAATTAGGATGCACTGAATACCTCTCTTATTAACCTGACATAATAACATGATGTCATCCTCGTCCAACACAATGTGTTGGGTGAACCATCCTTCAGGTGTGCCTACCAAAGATCTTTGGTTACTAATGATTTTTGAAGCAATTTTATCCAATCTCTCCACTAAGATTATGGTGATAATTTTGAATAGAAAATTAACTTAGTGCAATAGGTCTGAGTTTTTAGACTCCTATAAATTTATCTTCTTAATTTCCTCATTGAGAGACTCCTGTATCAAAATGATACTCCATATAATTGGGTATAAGTTGCAAGATGAAACACTCTCTACTAGCTTCAGAAAGAGCTTTTACCATTTCATGAGTTAGTTTTGGCTAGACACAATCTTTGATTAATTTTAAAAATGCTTTTTTAATCCCAGCAGTCATGGAAAGAAGGTCTAAGTAATTGCTTGTTTGATTAGTTAGGGAGTTCATGTTGAAAAACACCACATTTCAAAATTATCTTCTCATGCAAAAAAAAAAAAAAAATTTCATATTTTATCTTAAATTATTTGTGCTTGATCATTAATATAACAGGAAAGTAACAATCTATTAACTATTGAAATTTAATTTTTTTAATAAATTATTCATATGAATAACTCAACTTTGAAATACTCCTAGAGATAACTTGATCCCTCAGAGTAAAAATATTTATTTGCAAACAAACTGCACAATTTTATAACTAGATATTCTCATTCACTTGCATCCAACCAACCTTACTCAAACATGAAAGGACCATATTGTTCATAGACTTCTGAAAGTGACAGTATTTTGGATTATTTTTTCATATCTGCCTCCTTTTAAAATAGAAAATTGCTTCTTAAAAGAGTGCACATTACAACCATAAAGCCATTGGATTGAACTAAATTGTTTCTTCAAAATAACAATGTCTCAAGCAATGCAAGAAAACTCAAATACAATATACCTACAGAAAGGTGAGGAAAAAATTCAATAAACAAGGTTTCGGATGTCAAAATCTCTATTCCCTAATTGTTCGTCATGAATATCTGGCATATGCGCGATAATATGCCTAAACATAATCCACTTGCAAAGTAAATTGGATACAAATGGAGACAACATGGGCCGAGATCAGTTGAAGAGCCCCGGGTTTAGCCAATCCCTGAAAACAAAGTCGGTGTCAGTTATAGCCGCAGACACAAAAATATAGGAGAAGGCAGAATGGTGGTTGGGCAAAAGAACCTACTTGCTTATGTCATCAAGGTGATCGTCAAAATCTACAATGTCACGCCATTTCTCAGATGAAATATAATCCAATAAAATTAGATTCGCGGAAGGCTCCTTGAGAGAGAATCGGTTGTTCGCATCTGATTGAACCAACTTCCAGTTCTTAGATGCGTCCCTAACATAAAGCTAAACCATAAGAAAAAAGACAAGATATGTTAATGCAACCAACAAAAAGATGGCTCTACATCATATCGTAAAAGCCATACTTATACAACATGTAGCTAACGAGATTTTCTTTAATCAACCAAAAATAAGAAAGGAAAACATGCTTTCTGGATGCACAATGAATTTCATAGCAAGAAACAAATGGCACGGACAAAACCTATAGTAGATTGCAATTGCAAGATGCTACAAAAAAAATGGCCCACACATTGTCAAATGCAAAAGGGGACTGAAAGATAAACATATTCTAATTGAAAGAAAGGATTCTTAAGTCTGCACAGGATAAATCCTCGAGGACGTCTAGATATCCGACAATTCTAGATAAAATACACCCCTAAATACGACTCTGATCCACCCTAAATTTTATATTTACCATGAAAACAAATGTTGAGAACATAGCTAGCTTTGCAACATAGTTGTTTATTGATTTTAACTGTCATATACGATAACTAAACATCATCAAGAGAACCCCAAATAAAGTTCATAAATCAGCTATAAAATGTAAACCAATTAGAGGCTTATATGAATGAGGTTTCCATTACTAATAACATCACTAACCTGCATTACAGCACCACTACTCTTGCTCTTTTTCAAAGCCTCAAGCTTCTTGTTATCTAACTGCAAAGAATAAAAAACCAACAAAAAATGAAAAACAAAAACTACATAATTCAAAACCAAGATCAACCAAAAATCACATCACATACCAATAGAATAGCAGCTTGTGGAAAGTAACGAGAGATATGATCACCAATATTCTTCGCCACACCGCCAAGTTCAAATTCATCAGACCTCTCATTGGCATGAAAGTAACCAACTATGTTTAACCCTTTAGCAGAAAAATATTCATCTATCTACATCACACAAAAAAAAGTAGTAATCAGAAAACTGTGCAGAATCTAAAATCTAAATTAACAAAAACTGAATCAACTGATAAACCCGTAAGAAATTAAGATCAACCCAGTTGATTAATTCGTATTTTAATTAAGAAAGTGTATATTTTTATGAATTATTTGACAGATTAAAAATTTGGGGAAAAAAATATAAACCCTAGGAGAGAGGTACCAGAATTAGAGAGATCTCTAATTGAGGAAGAAGAGGGATTTGAGAATGGAAGAGAGGAACGGCATCGGTGATCTCGACGGTGGCGTTGGAAGGGGAGATGCGGCCGATCAAGACGCCGTTGACGGCAGATGTGGGGTGTTTGAGGGAGTGGAGAACAAGTTTGATGTAAGCGTTTTGTGAAACCTCGTACTTCAAATCGGTGCTTCCCATGTTTTTGATGAGAGTGAGGATTCACTGGGAAAAAAACACAAAACAGTTACACGAACGTTGTTGAGTTTCTTATGTTTGGACTTGGATGTTGGTTTTGGTGTTCTTAACTTGTGAAAGGGTTGTAACGACGTCGTTTTGTTGTATTGTAAAGTCAAAGGTAAATCACGCATGAGTCGTGATTTTTTATTTATTTATTTGTGGTTTGGGTCACTACTTATGGGCTCAATAAGACAAATGTGAGAGGAATCTTTCTCCCACCCCGAAATTGAACCTGACACCCCATGACTTTTTATAATGACAAAATTTTCCTTCATATTATTTATCTTTCAAATTTTTATATTCCATCCAAAATTCTCTTTGTAAAAATTAAAAGAAGCTAAAAAACCGATTGTTATTTTAAAAATTTTGGTACAAATTTTTTTTTGAAGTTGGCATTTTACGATTTCTTATCGGACATTTAAAAATTCGATATGAGGTTTTACTGAATTTTTTTTCAAATATTCGGAAATTCCTTGAAGTTTTGCTGGATTTTTGGCGAATACTCAAAAATATTATACAATTATATCGGTTTTTTTTTAATTTAAAAAATTCCTTGAACTATTACCGGATTTTTATGAAACATTCGTAATTTTTGAAGTTTTATTGATTTTTTAAAAAGTCCATAATCTACAAAGTTTTTAACGTTGTTATTACCATAGATTTCAAAAAAATCGAAAAATATTATTGTATACCGAAATTTTTTAAAGAGTCCGGTATATCGAATTTTTGGGATACACCTAAAAATCTGATAGTTCTGTATGCTTCAATTGTGCGGTCCTGATTGTGATGGTTCCCATGTGGATTTTACTCAGCATGCTTCAAGTGTGCGGTCCTTATTTTACATAAATGATTCTTTTTTACATAATTGTGTGGTCCTAATTTATGATATCTCACACATTAATAATTTATTTTGTATATGTTGTAAATGTCAGATATTTCTCTCTCGAGTTGGCATTTTGGCATGGTCATTGTCCGTTGGTAAACAACATGGTATTGTTGTTGTTACTATTCGTTCTGATACCACAAATGAGATGAGATAGAGGAAGGATAAATTGATTATGGATTGTGAGAGAGGATGAAATTACAAGAACAATGTTGTGTATGCAGTGAATTATACTATGAAAGCGAAATGTCCATTTATACTGAGATTTGATCCAAGTGGAAGCCATTGGAAGATAACAGTCAGGTGTGGGTTTCACAATCATATGCCAGCTAAGAACTTAAATGGGAATGACGTATTAGGTCATTTTAAAGACCATGAAAAAAGTTTGTAAATGACATGATCAAATACAATATGGCTTCCAAATACATAGTTACTACTTTGAAAGATAGAGAACAAAAAAATCTAGCGTTACTCGGGTTTACAAGGTTAGGTTACATACAATGCGAGCAAGAGAGGTATGTTAACTAAAATGCAACATTTGTTGAGTCTTATTCATTAAGATAAATACATGTATTGGACAAGAAACAGAGACTCTTCCAAGTTTATTGCACATATCTTTTGGACGCACCTTGATTCAGTGAAGTTGTTGAAGATGTTTCATCTTGTGTTAATTTTTTTGTGCACATATAAAACAAATAGGTACTTTTTATGCCAAATGCTTTTATTTTAATTTAATTATTTTGGAAGTTGTCAGGGGTTGTTGATTATTTAATATACATACATAACAAATGGTATCAATTACCACTATTTGAGATTATTGGTGTTAAATCTATGAAGTTGACATTTTCAGTTGGTTTTGCATATTTGGAACACGAAAGGGAGAAAAACATCATGTGGGCACTAGAAAAGCTAAAAGAGTTGTTCGCTTATGAGAAGTTGCTACCAAATGATTTAGTTACTGACCGTATAACTGGCGTTGGTGAATGTTGTGGAGGTTGTGTTTGCAAACTCAACTCATTTGCTGTGTTTGTTCCATATTTTAAACAATGTTAGAATGAAGTATAAGGAGTGTGTTGAATCATGGATATATGTAACACCATTATATATTAAAAAACGGGGACTAATTTTGTGGTACACCTAAAGAATTTTGAGGTTGTATGTACTTATATTCCAATATTTGTTAAGTATGTGCACGAAACTTGGTTAAAACCCTATAATGAAAGATATGTTACTGCTTGAACTAATAGAGTCACTCATAAAGGGAACACAAGAACCAATAGGTACATTGATGTGATTATGAATATAGTTATAGTACTAATTATCAAATAATGACATTTTGTTCCATTTATGATTTTAGGGTTGAGTCTGCACACTGGAGACTAAAAAATATGCTGACAAGTAGTATGAGAGATTTATGTAGAAGTTGGATGTTGTTAACACCATGTTGAAGCTGCAATTAGGTTCAATTAGAGTGTCATTTTAGAAAAAATGTATGCAACATTGAGCATCAATGTAACACTTTATTTTACTCCAGATGGCACAACATTGTTTCAAGATAATGTATACAACACATTTGAAAGGATTTTAAAAGGATAAAATCGATTGGTTGCGGAAAAACAACATGTGGTTGCTTCATTAAAATAACACGTGGATTGCCTTGTGTGTGTGAACTTGCAGGTTATCAAATACAATGAGAGCATATTGTGTTAAAATTGATACATATGTTTTGGAATAAATTATTCATTGAAGAGCATGAGGTCACTTAAGAAGAAAGTGAAAAATATTTTGATACACCAGATATTATAGGCCAGAGGGCGATGAAGAAAAAAAATCTGGGAATTAACTTGATCATCTTGATCATAACTTCAAATGAAGACATTACATCACAGTATTGTCATCATAAAAACCATCAAAATCATGTAATTAATATAGAAATTTGCACCTACAAGCACATAAATTCACATAAGCAACTACGAGGCTGAGAAAGATAGAGACCAACAAAATGACACAAAGTACGAAGAGGAATAATGACAATTGTCTTAAGGTTAATAAACATTTTTTTTAGTTTTTCTATTAAACAAAAAGAAATATGTGGTTAAGGAGATTTTTTATTTTCTATCAATTTATATATTTTAACTTCTAGTATCTATCCTAAAATTTATTCAGCTTTTAATTGATAATCATGAACCATCCTCGTTTTAACCCTTATAAAAAATAAGTACAACCTCTTCGATTTTTAGGAACTTCTATCTTAAATTCAAATCGATTCGTCAATTTTTCACAAATTTTGTTATATGAATAGTATAATCAGTTCGAATCAATGTTTTAAAATTCTGACCGGTCATCGACCCGATTAAACTATGGGGTCATTAGATTACTGGTCAGACCGCATGATTTCTAATCCAGTTTATATAAATTAAAATAATATTCATGAAATAAATTCTTGACATAAATTTCATAACTATAAAACTTACAAAAAAAATTCTATAAATTTATTCATGCAAAAAAGTTGAATAATAATCTTAAATAAAATTTAAAATTTCAAACATAATAATTTATTGATGCTCATAAATTAACAAAAGTGAGAAAAATAATTTTATAATATGATAAAATATCATAAACTAATGCAGAACATAAACAAATATTATGTTTTATATAAATAATTTAAAATAAAATATAGATTAGAAAAATAAAAATTTATAAATAAAAAAAATATTATAATTAAAGTGACTTTTACTTAAAAATACTACTAAGTTCATAGTGAAAATAATGTGAAAATTTAATTCCATCTTTATTTAATAACATTTTTTTTCTTAATACAGAAAATAATGTAAAAATATAATTTATTTTTTATTAGTAACATGCTTTTTTTCAAAACTTTTTGACTTATTATTTTGTAGAATTAATTTTTTAATTTGTTAAATTTAGAGTGAAGATCCATTTTAGTTCCTCACAAAAATTACACGACTTAAATTAGTCTCTCACAAATTAGTGAAAATGTATTAGAGTGAAGTGCTGTAATTATATCATTATATGATATATAAATCTCCTCTCTTTTACAAAATTAACCATAAAAAAAAATCACGTGTTCTAATTAGTTTTTGAAAGATTACATGTTCCACAAAGTTTTATTTTTGTAATTCTAACATTATTTAGTTATGATAAATAAATAACTAAAATAATTATAAATAGGGAAATGCTAACGAGTGCCCTCAAGACAATGGTTAAGACTTTAAAAATAGTAAATTTATCTCGGTAATCTGCATATTTAATGCCTCGAAAATTGAAATGTTAAATTTTTTATAAAATATTTTCTTTTTTTAGAATGCTTAACCATTGCCCTGAGGGCACTGGTTAACCAGACCCTTATAAATATTAACAAAATCAGATTTAAATTCCGGACTCCAATTAAGAAAAAGAATTAAGAGATCAAAATTATAATTAAATTAAAAAATAAACATGAAAAGCAATCTGTCGGATCAAGAAAATCACCGATTCACTAGGCTAATAAGTGAACCGACCTGGTTATATTGGTTTTCACCGGATCAATTATAATTATCGTCAGATGACCTTAACAAACCGCTCTACCCTTCCGTTCATGGTCTAATCGATCCGACCGAACGAAACAATACAAATTTTAAAACACTGAATCAAATCCATTAGTCTATTTAATTCACGGTTCAACCGGTTCAATAATTGAGATTAAGCCGATTTTAAAACATTGATTTCGGCAAGAACAAAAATTGTAACCCTAATTTCAATTAAAAAAGAAAAAAATTAAAACATAAAAAAAAAAACATAATTTAGTTGTATATTTGAGATTTATGATATGATATGGTATATAGTATATACCGAACGTGAATGTTTTCTCTCTCTTGTAAAAACACAGAGGCAGCAGTAGTGTCCCTCCCTCTCTCTCTCTCTCTCTCTCTCGTGTTTCATAGAAAGAATGAGCGGCGGCGGTGGTGGCGGGTCTAGGGTTCCGATCCCCAACAATGTACGGAGTACCATCATTGACATCAGAGAGATCACCGGAAAACAGCACACCGACGATGAAATCTATGCCGTCCTTAAAGAATGTTCCATGGATCCCAATGAGACCGCTCAGAAGCTTCTCTATTTAGGTTTCTCTTCCCCTTCCAATACTCTTCGATTTCTCACTATCTGCTTTTGCTTTTCAATTATTCAGCATGTATTTGTTGCAAGTTTGAAACTTTACTTCACTATCCTTTGTAGGGTTTAGTTGTTATTGTTGCTCATGTTTCTCAAATAATGTCTGAATTGAAGCATTATGCGCCACATACTCACAGGGTTTTAAAAAACGGCCGCGGGCACGAAAGCCTTATAATTTCGGTCAGGTCAGTACAGTCGTCGCAACATTGATTGCGGTTGTCGCGACATTGATTGTGGTTGTCGCGATACTCTTTGCGGTCGTCGTGATACTGATTGCGGCCGTTGTTGTGTGAAATAACTATAATTTGTTCTTTAGCATAAAAACGGTGATAACAGTATTGCTGATACCGTTTTGTCGCAGCGGTTTTCGTGGTCGCGGATCCTCTTTTAAAGCCCTGTGTACTCATTTATAATTTGTGTTTATGGCATCGGAGATATTTTGAGTTTGTTTTTTATTTTTATGGGTTTGTTGAATTATTGATTTTTTGGTTGCAGATACTTTTCATGAGGTAAGAAGGAGGCGCGACCGGAAGAAAGAAGTAAGATTTTGTTTCTTTGCCTTTGTATATAGTTTACTTCTGTTTTACTGTTGTTTTCTGTGCGATATAATGTAGTTGGTGTGTAGGTTTGTAATTGCATTAGAAAGTTAGGTTACTGAATCGGATTGATTTCTTACCTAAATAATAGTCAGGTGGCCTCTTTTTTGTGTTAATGAGTAGATCAGTTGGAGTGATGGAATCTTTTAGTTGTTTAATCCTTAATTGAAGTTTAGCGATTTTGTTCATTGTTGTAACCTGCTGGGTAACCTCTTGTTGTATCATTAGCTCACTTGAGCTGCCATTGTGTCATATTTATGAACAGAGTGATTTGGAGACTATGTTTAAGTTATATAAAAATTCTCATTTTCCTTGACTGTTTGAGTGTGTGTGGTTGCAATAGGTTTTTTATTTCTGCCATTTAGGGTGGACTGTCTAATCGTACTGTATCACTTGCAAACTGTAAAAGACCTGTTTTGTGTTTTGCAGTGGGTTTTATACGGGTTATTTAACATACATTTCGTGTGTGTTTTTGTGATTGCACAAGTTTAGTTGTTACCATAGTTTTCTCTAATATATTTATTAGGTTGATTGATTTGATTATAACTTGACCACTGTAGGTATTGAGCAGCAGGGTTTCTGAGGAGTCTAGATCAAGGCAACGTGGACAGGGGAGGGGGGCACGGGGAGCTTCAGGAGGCTATTCCTCAAACTTTTTTGGTACAATTTTCATCCTTTTCTTAAAGGCTTGGTAGTTGGATTTTTTTGTTTTGTTTTCCTCTGCTTCGTTTATGACGATTCCTTCCCACTTAAGGTCATCTAGAAACCATCTGTCCGTAAAATACTTTTGGAATGCAATACTAGTTAGTTGTGTTATTTTTTAATTATTTTGTACACTAGGTGGTTCTTTCCTTCTAATTTCTAAAACAATTTATGAGATATTTTACCTAAGCCCTGCAAATTATGCCTCTGTTTTGTTTTGCATGAACTCTATTATACCCTTTTTTTTAATTAACCAGGATGAAATAGAGTAGCACTCTGCCCCCCCTTTTATATTATGGCGCTACTGCAGTTATCTTTTGCATAACACAGATATCTGTCCTATGCATCATGAAATTTCCTGCTACTTTATTTGCTCATTATCTGTTACATTTCCTTGCAAAATCTCTTGTTAGATGGTGGTGGCGGGAGGAACTTTGCTAATCGAAGGGAAAATGGTGTCCATCATATTGCAGAGAGAACTAATGCTTCCTCTACACAGTCAGATTTACAGAAGATAACTAATACACCACCTCAAGCCTCAAGGTTGTAATTTATATATATATATATATATATATATATATATATATATATATATATATATATATAAACTTGTTTTTCTTACTATTTTATAGTGGAAAGAAAAGGTTTATTTTCTTGTAAAGAAAGGCAATACACAGAAAGAAGTGAACGAATTAAAGAAAAAAAGTATGGTGATAATTGATGTCCCTATTGTATTTTGTTTGTTTGCATCTAAAATTATAACCAAATGTTATTTTGATTTTGGTAAAAATCATTGTATTGGGTGAGCCTTTTACAAAACTTGTCATTAGCACTCTTTATTGTATCATATCCTAATGTTTAATAACTGCAATATTGAAGTAATTTCCTACTTGATTTCTGATTTACTGATAGTTTATTTGAAAAGCGGCTTGCATGAGCAAATTGATAATATCTCATGATTCTTCAATTGCAGGGGTTCAGCTGTTGCACCCCATAATGCTGCAAATCCATCCAATGGGAAGTCTGGTCATGGTTCTTCTAACCAATCTCTCACAGGTAGTGTAGTGAGTGTCCCTAAAACCAGTTCAGCTGCTAATGACACTGTCAATCAAGAAAATGTCCAACCTCAAGCTGTTGTTGCAACCATTTCCCTTAACGAAACCGTCGGCTCAATTACAAGAACTGACCAAAGTAAATCTTCAAGTTCCGACCAAGGAAAATCTTCAAGTTCTGACCAAGGAAAATCTCTATCAAGTTCTGACCAAGGAAAATCTCTATCAAGTTCTGATCAACATCCAATTTCTATATCTGGGGTTTATTCCTCTTCAGATTCCATGCTTGCACCATCTATCGCCCAGAATCCTGGCGTTGGTGGTGCCATCAGTAGGGAAGTAGGGTGTGACTTGATATCTGCTGGGCCAAATCATGTTAAAGGAAACAAACTCGAAGAAGCTGGTGATTTATCAGCATCTGAGAAAGAAAAGTCCCGGTCAATGATTTCAACAAGCAACCCAAATGCCTTACAGAAGTCAAAAGAAGTTGAAAGTAACCAGTTATCTGAGCCCTTGCAACTCTCATCCTCTTTATCATTGAATAGCTCTTTGAGACCACCTCAAGGTAAAGTTCTTATTCTATATTTGTTAATCTTATAACAGAATTGTTTGACAAATCCTGTTTCCATCTACGCCCTTTCCGGTATAGGTGGTAACCCTGAATTTTTTAATCCAATCCAAACAATTTTACTAGATGGATACTGTCATGGTTTTCACAATTATTGGAGGGAAGTATTAACCCTCAAGCGATTAACTGAACTGAAGTAAAGCCCACGTGGTCTAGAAAAAAGGTGGGGGGGAAACCTTTGAAACCTTTTATGAAGAATGAAGATATTTTAACTTTTAAGGGAAAATCAGCCTGATTGTGCCTATATTATAATTTAAACATTAACTGTCACCCGTGTTTTGGTTGTTTCTCCAATTAGTTAACTCTCAGATTTAATGGGCTGAAATAATCCCGCATTTTAAGAAATCATACAGTTAAAGTCCTGAGTCACCAAAAATTCTGTTATTTATAAGTTATTTTCTGCTCACTTATTTTTGTTGTATCTCTAATAGTATACTTTTATAATATAATAATGCCCTTTCGGCGTGTTTGCAGATGTTTCTGAAACAGCCAATGTCACAGAAGTCTCAGCTTCAGAAGCTCATGTGCAATCAACTGAGTTGAGGCCACATGTTACTTTTCCAAACCATTTCCAAGTGCCCGAGGCTTTGAAAAGCGGTCTGACATTTGGAAGCTTTGATAATTTTGGTACAAGTGAAAGATCTTATAATGTAACTGGTTGTGAGAATAGTACCTCTTCCACTCCTGAAACTTCTCCAGGGAATGATGAAGCTGCTACTTCTAGGTTTGTATTTTATAGGATTTCTTTATGTTTTTTTCTTTTCATAGCAAATTAAAGATCTATCATATTTTTTTCTTTCCGTAATGCCTTTTAATTTGTATAAAAATGATAGTTGGGTTTACTTAGATTTGTTATCTTACATTAAGCCTCTTCATTGAGGGTTGTTTGAGACGGGAGTAGAGAGGAGAGGGGTTTGATGGGAAGGGAAGGGGGGAAGGGAGGTCAGTGTTTGTACTAGCGAGCATTTGGGAAGAGAGTGATGTGGAAGACTTGAGGCGAATGATTTTTCTTTGTTTGTTTGAGAGTATTGTAAAAAATGGAAATGATTTGTTTCTTAATGCTCTCCATAACCCTCCAAATTTAACCCCCCTGCAAGGAGTAACTATTCTCCCTACCCTGCCATTTTCATCATCTCTTTCCCCTCAAACCATACCCTCCCCTTCTGATCCCAAACAAACCCCAAGAATAACTATAATAAACCTTAAAGTTGGTGCTATAAAGGTGTATAAGTTCTCTTTTTAGGTTGTAGTATTTTACCTCTTTCAAGACCGAGTCGAGGTTGTTGTTCCTTAAATGAATTGTTTCATTGCATTAATTTATTGATCTTATTACCAAAAAGGTATTTCTTGTTGGCGAGCTACTGTAATCTATGTTTTGATGGTATTTCTTGTTTTGATGTAGCAACCAAAGTGTGCCATTGATTGAGCATGGAGGTCATGTTGATTATGCACATTCTTCATCTTATCTAGTTAAAACGACACTGGCTTCAGATGGCATTTCTATAACTGATAATGATTCAAAGATTGAGCAGCCAAAGCAGGAGGTATTGTTAACTCCCGAGGGCCATCCGATTCTGACTGTTCAAAGTGCTCAAAACTATGGTTTGAATTTAATGTCTACCATGTTAGGGACTCAGCAAGTTCAATTTGACGGTAGTGAGCTTCAGGCCCAAGAAACATCACACTTACCTTCATTTGTTGTAAGTTCCTCTATGCTGCATTATTTTTTAAGATTTTCATTGACTTTATATTTACCTATGTTTTTTAATACCATCTTTTTGGTTTGGTGTTCTGGTATTGGCTTGTATCTTAAGGTTGGAAATGTTGTAAACTTTTCGCTCAAATTAATTTGTTTAATATTTGTAATTTTTTAAATATTATATTTATATCTATGTTTTTCTTTATGCTAATAGCTAATTGCTCTGAGTTGATTTCCCGAAATTCTATGATTGAATACTCAGCAACAAAATGAAAGTATCTTGAAAAGAAATGGTGTCATTCTATCTGGTCATTCTTGCGCTTATATATTATGAAATTAAGTATATATAATGCCATTGGTACTGTTTGCAGGTTCAATTCTAATTCTATTATTCAGTATTTTTTTTTTTGACAGGCATTGGATGTGTCATGTCTAAACTACACATCTTTGACCATGTCTAGCTAACTCCATGCTTAGATTTCAAACACTAAGTTTATTCGCACTTTGTTTTCTTATGTAGAAATTTAGACATAAAGTTAGCTTCTGGTCAATGAAAAGGCATGTAATAGTGCCAATTGGTCCATGAAAAAGATTGCAAGGAAAACAAATTTCTTATGAAGAATAAAATTAAATTTATCTTTGCATTTGTTTTGTTTATCAATGAAAAGGAATGTCAATTTGTTACAAAGTATGGAAGTTGTAAGAAAATTGAATTGCAAATAATAAACTTAAGATTAGAAACCAATTGGTTCTATTATGTTTGTAACACAAACTTAAGCTTATCTTTGCGTTTTGTTTTCTTCAGAAGAAATTCTTACGTTTTTTATTTATCTGATTTCCGTATTGGTAATTATGAATGCATTTATTTATTTTATACACATTTATATCCCCTAATATCTCTGCCATTCTTTCAACATCGTAGACTGCAAGTTCTCAGGCGGTGTCCCCCAGCCCAACCCCACCTCTACAGAGCAATATACCTCCACAGCCGGTTTCTTATTTTAGGCCACCATACCCAGCTAACTTCTTCCCATATGGCCCCTATTACCCCCCAATTTACTTGTCTCCGATGCATCAATTTCTAAGCCACAATGGTTTCCCTCAGCAGCCATCAGCTGGCAACATGTATCTACCAGCCGCCACTGCAGCTTCTGGAGTCAAATTCCCTCTACCACAATTTAAGACTGGAGCAAACACAGGAAATATGGCTCATATTGGAATTCCTTCTGGATCATTAATGTCTCCACCTGTTGGGTATGCTCCTACTCCAACAGTGAATACTGGAAGCTCCGCCGGAAATGAAAATCCTGCAGTGTCTCAGTTGAAAGAAAACCAGATCTATACAACTGCACAACTGGTTGGTTTTACTCATTGCTGCTTTTTATTTTCTTTCCCATCCATGCCTATTTGTTTATAAAATAAATTAAAGAATGTTGCATAATTACAGTGCTATGGGGGCTCTTTGGCTTCAACAGTATCAAATATTATTGAAATACTTGGATTTTTTGTAGCTACTAATCTAGATTGTTTTCTCTCTCTCTCTCTCTCTCTCTCTCTTTTTTTTTTGCTGCAGAGTGAAGGTTCTGCTGTGTGGATACATGCACCAGGCCAAGATATATCCGGTTTGCAACTTAATTCTCTATATAACCTTGCCCACCAGGGACAGCATCTCACCTTCCCCCAGACACAGGCTGCTCCCGGAGCATTTCCTGGTATCTATCAACCAGGGCAGACTGTAGCTTCACCTTCTACCCTCTTGCAGCAGTCTCAAGCCATTGCTGGGCCTGTTGAAAATGTAGGCCCTCCTCCCGGATCTTATCAGCAGCCTTCACCCGCACAGATCAGTTGGAATTCTAATTTTTAGGATGGAAAACATTTTCTTGATACCATAATTTTCAAATGCAAAATGTTCTCAAATCCACGAAGAATGAATATTGGCCTGATCTGAAGTGTAAATAACAAATGCGGCCAAAAAATGAGAAAAGAAAGTTAGTAAATGTTGTTGATGCTGATGGTTTTAGTTGCAGGTTTTTGGTTTTATTTATATTTTTAGAGGCTTCAGGTTATTCATGCCTCACATGTTCTTTTGCCCCTTAGAAACATGTAGTTGTTGCTATAAGGACCTTAGTAATAGTTCAATAGAGTTGGTGAGATTTTTCAATTTTTCCGTTCTCAATTCTCACCTGTATACTACATTTTGATAGCTTAAGACATTGGATTATACTGTCATAATATATGGTTATTGATTATGCAGCATCTATTTTTATTCAGCAACACCTTTCCTTTGTATGTGGGAGCTCTCATTATCTAATTGAGGAGTCCCTGTGGATATGTTTATTTGTCTGGTTTCTTTTCATTGCAAGTTCCAAGTTTCTAATGTCTTTGAAGCATTGATATGAAAATGTGGTTTTAGAAAACCCTGCAATATACCAGTAACTATGAATGACATTTTTTTATTGTATTTACTCTGTTTCAACTCCATGAATTACATCTAATGTTGGGAGTTGGGACAGTCATATCGACAGCATTTTGGAAGCTTGTATAATTTAGTGCTCCACGGACTTCAGATTTTAAAGTGTAAAAGCACAATGAGATGCTTATAATCAACAATGAGAACATAATTAGAAAACAATTTTGTTTTGAAAACAAGTCTTCAATATTCCTTTTGTATTAAATGTAATTAAAGTCTTTGGTGAATAATTTTTGGAGTCAGGTTGCCAACTCTTGAATATGCGCATTGAGCTCTCAATTGCTTCATAATTATTTAACGATGAAGTAGTTCATGATTTTTCAAATTTAGGGCGCGTAATATAGCTCTTGAACATTCATATACCAGAGTCTAATATAGGAGTCCACAATGAAACTTTGAGAAAATGTCACTTCAAATGATCTTACTGTTTGATTTGTCTATACAAAAACATTGCTGCAAAATGGAATTGGACCTGAATTGCCTAACTAAAGAATGTAAAACAAATGTATGAATAATTTGGTTGTGGTATTCACTCACTGTCATAGATTATATGACTCACACAACAATGTTATTGTTGGTAATATTTACACTCAAATCTTTGTTTTCTTCATTAGCTGGTTTCTGTTTTGGTGTAGGCGCATTATGCTTTGGAAGCTGCTTGGTTGCATTTTCCTGCGACTCATGCAAATTATATGTCGTGTAAACCGACATTCCAGTGAGAGCAATAACCGCTCCGCCAATGCTAATAATCCCGGGATCAGAATCGAATAACAGATAACCTCCCAACAAAATGACACAAGTCTTAAACTGTCCTAAAACAACATGAGTTGTAGCAGAAGTCGCCCTACATCAGAAATAAAACTATCTGTCAAAAACAGCGCATCGCTATTTCTTTCTATTAAAATTTGAAAGCGGAAAAACTCTCACCCCAATGCCAATGCACCCGACCACTGTAAGAGAAAACCAAGAAGAGCGGATATCATAATTGCAGACGAGCTGTTTACATCCCACTTGAACGATAACACTCCTGGTGGATCAATCCAAGGCATCAAAGCTCCTAGGAAGAAGACTGTGATAGGTGTAGTCTTCCACATCAATCTACAACAAAAAATTCTCCAGTCTAGTTATTGAAAACTTAATTCTTAGAGACGCGAAATTGGATAGTGTCTGCTAGTACTTACGCCAAAGCCGTCCAGTTTCCTTGCTGCTGTAAAGTAGACCATAAAATTTTATTTATTGCACTTGGGATTATCCATATAACTGCAACTATAGCACCAAATAAATTGAACTCTAAATCGGATACAGTTGCAACTGCTACACCTGCTGATACAGCAGCCAAAGCCAAAACCTGTATCATTGCATTCCAATGCATGATTAGTACATAAACAAATAAAGGGTTGAATGGAGTAGTTGTTTTTTCAGATATATGAAATAATTTATAAAAGAAAGAAAAAAAAGGCGAAAAACTTATTATGACCTTTTTAAAAGAAATGGTTTTCTTAAAAAATATGAACTCTGCTAGAACAATTGTTGGAGTAACAGCAATCTTGGCCATTTGGTAGAAACCAACACTGCATGAACCGAACTGTCAGAAAACAGAAAAGGAAATTCCGAATCTTTTACACAGAAGAAACTAAAGAACTCTGATGCAGTTTCGGCTAATAAGCATGTTAGAGCAAGATCATGAACCTGTTATACTTGAGGCTTGTGTTTGCAAGACCGGATGCAAAAGCCATAACAGCACCAAGTGCAAATATAGAAGAGAATGGAGTTGATTTAGATGGAGGAGACACTGGAAGCACCGATATCGTTTTGAATATTGCAAGCAGAACCCATGCGGTGACGTAGTGAACAAATGTGAGAAAAATTGGGAAGTTAAAACCAATTCTTCCCATCACCTATCAACAACAAAGTTATAAAATGCAGCATAAGAAATATTTCATAATGATGATAAGTTACACGCGACGTAAGAGGAAGAATGGTTCTGATTTCTGACCAATTTGTTAGCCATGATGATGCCAACAGCAACCATGAAGTTGAACGATAATGCGACCACCGGTCCACAGTATCTTTGTTGTTGTCGCTTGGCTCCTTCCGATGTCCGGAGCTCATTGTACAGAGAAGATCTTAGTTCTTCCAGTGCTTTACCTGACCATTTTTAACCATCATAACAACAACGCAATATGTGATTCAATCATGATGAAACTCAACGAATTTCAAAAGCAAATAACAGAAAATCAAGAATTCATGAATATGAAAAAAGAACCTGTTTCGCCCGCATCACTGTCTTTTCTTTTGATGAATTTGCGTCCATTTCCAAACAGTGAATCCAACCACCCCATAACAATCAAGTTTATTCATGGACACGGATCACATATTAAATCTAAATGCTTTATTTGTTAGACACCTTTTTGTAAAACACAATTCTGTAACAATTACTCACAAAAACAGAATTGAAAAAGTAAAAGTCTCATATAAATATGAATTAAAAGAGCATGTAGCTTACGATACAATCAATATTTTGATATACTTAAAAAAAGCAGAAAAAAAGAAAAGGAAAAAGAGATGTTAAGTGGATTTAATTTGATTTGTGTCCCCTACAAGAGAATATTACATTTGATCTGAACAAAGTAGTAAGATTCTTAGTAACATTTGTTTGTTGTATGATAGAAAATTGATTTACGGAGAAGTTAAGGCAACAACATCATCATCCATGGAATATTGTTATAAGAAACAGTCAAAAGAGACATGTGTAACAACCACCTTCATTTCCTCTTTTACTTGAAATTATATCAATTGGTCATCACTATATTTGAAACAAAAGTTTCATATTATTTTATTATTATAAAAAAACATAAAAGTTTCATCATCACACCAACTTGTTGGTAGCATTGTAAATTAAATTACACTTTTTCTTTTAATTCAAATTCCAATTTATTTGGTAAACTCAAATTAAATAAATACAAAACACATAACAACTTTAACAAGAACACCTCAACAACAACAACAACAAGAATGGAAAGTTTACAACACAAAATTAAACTAGCTGATCAAACAAGAATGATCAAGCTTATTTTAAACTGAATTAAAAACTGACACAGTAGAAAAAATAAACACAAGAATAAAACTATGACATTTGTATCATCTGATTCATGGTTGAACCATTGGTCCTCCTCACTCTTGTTCTTCTTCTTCTCACTCTTCTCTTTGGCTGGCCACCAAATATCATCACAAGCCATCTTGGCCTTCCAATTAAAAACATGCAATATCCAAGGCCTATTCCAAACACAAATCCACATCCATATCCAATTGCCACTGGTTTCCATCCAAATCTAAATTTCTCTTCATTCCAAAGCTTGTTGGGTGAAGCTGGTGGAGATTGTTGTTCGGGTCCACATTTCTTTGACAAGGGTAATCCACATAACTCAGAGTTTCCTTCATACGAATCATTTGAAAATGTGTTGAACTGTTTTCCTTGAGGTATTTCTCCTACAAGATGGTTATTGGAAAGATTCAAAACTTCAAGGCTGTTTAGATTTGTGAATTTGGCAGGAATCATACCGATCAACATATTTGAGGAGAGATCCAACCATTCCAAGTTTGTCAAGTTTCCCATGGATTGTGGAATGTGACCTACGAGTCTGTTATGAGAAAGATTTAGTCCCATGAGAGAATGAAGCTCTCCAATATCATTTGGAATCTCTCCTTCAAACATGTTTCTTGACAAATCAATACTTACAAGCATTTTTGGAATTTTTACCATTGGCATATTGATTCCTTTCAATGTCACTGACATGGAATAATAGTAATTCGAACGTACATCTATTTCCGCACTTTCATGGGTATCATATATTGCTGATTCTATATATTCGAAAGTGCCATCCTCAATAATTCGATCAACATTTTTCATGGTTTCAAACTGTTCAATATAGGCTTTTGGTAGAGGACCGCTAAAAGTATTTCCTGAGATATCAAAAATAATTAAACTTGGAAAAGAATTGTTGATCTTTAGATTAGAAATGGGACCATGCAACTTATTGTCTCGCAAAACCAACACTTTTAAATCTTGAAGACTTTGAAGCCAGTCAGGAAATTTATCTTCTAGTTTGTTGTTGCCGATATTTAAAACTTCCAGATTTTGGCATTGGGACAAAGTTTCAGGCAAACGGCCTTCTAAACGGTTGCCAAAGAGATTCAGAGTAAAAAGTTTACCGTCCTTTGAAAATTTATTTGCCAAAGTGCCATGAAATTTGTTCATTTGTAGATCCAAAACTTGAAGACGCGATGAACTAACAAGACATTGTGGAATGGTACCTGTCAATTTGTTGTGTGCAAGATTGAGAAATTTTAGTGAACTCATGTTGCAAATTGAGGCAGAAAGTTCACCTTGTAGTAAGTTTAAACTAAGATCAAGGGAACCGAGCTGGTAACTACTTGTTGAGATATGATCTATTGATGTGAACATGTTTTGAGAGAGGATCAAAATTCCATCTTCAGCAATTGTTGCAAGTAACCAATTGGGCACTCTTCCAGTAAATCTGTTGTTGGACATATCAAGAGAAGACAAAGTTGGGTCTTTTCCTATGAATTTGGGAAGTTTATTCAAATTCAAAGAAGACAATTCTAATTTGATTAGTTGAGGAAAGTGGTAACTAATGTTGGTTTCAATGTTCAGTGATAATTGGGTATTATATGAAAGAGACAAAGAAAGCAAATGTTGAAGTTTAGAAAAGTGTTGAAAATCAACAACACCACTCAAGTTGTTTGATGATAGACATAATATGGTTAGGTTTGAAAGGTTGAAGATTGATTTTGGAATATTGCCTTCAAGTTTATTGTCGCATAGATAAAGTTTTTCTAACGAATACGATGAGATTGCACTGATATACCCTGTAAATCGATTGTTTGTTAGAGAAAACTTTTTCAAACAAGGCAAAGAAAACAAGGAGGAAGGAATTGTTCCATTTAACAAGTTGTTATCTAAAACCAAATGAGTTAGTTTTTGAAACCCTGAAATTTTTTTTATTAGGGGACCCACTAATTTATTATCTGAACAATCCAATGTGAGAAGTTGATTCAAGTTAAATAATGAAGAAGGAATTGTTCCTTCTAAATTGTTTGAACTTAAATCCAGATGTTGCAGTTTGGTCATCCCACCAAACACATCTGGAATCTGACCCTTAAATGAATTGGATGAAAGGTCTAAGCTAATGAGATGTTGAAGGTTTGAAAGTGATATTGGAAGCTCACCAGTGAATTCATTTTCAGAGAGATGGAGAGAAATTAGAGATGGAAGAGTCAAAAGTAAGGAGGAGATTGAACCGTTAAGGGAGTTAAAGTTGAGATGTAGAGAAGTTAGTTGCGTGAGGTTAGAAAATGATGGAGGAATGGGTCCTTCGAAATCATTACCTGAAAAATCCAAAATTCTAAGGAAGTTACTACTGCAACTCAATTCTGGAACTTGATGGCCTTCAAGTTGGTTATTTTCTGACATGTATAGTTGTTGAATACTTGGTAAGCACAAATTACATTTTTTGAAGGATCCTCTTAATCCTGTGTTTCTAAGATTAAGAGTAACCAAAGAGGAAGAAAGGTTGAAGAGCAAATCAATGGAGTTTAATTTTATTGAAGACATGTCAGTTTCATCTAGAAATAATTCCTTTAAATTTGTTGCATTTTGCACAAGTCTCTTCAAAGTGCTCTCTTTCCAAACTAACTCAAAATTTTGAGATAGATGAAGTGATATTAATTTAGAAAGGTGTGAGATTTGAGGAGGAACTTTACCTTGAAAGGAAGAATAAGAATTAGAAGAAGACAAATCAAGATGTGTAAGACTCGTAAACCCCCCAAATTTAGAATGAAAATGGGTGTCATAGAACTGATTGTGAGAAAGGTTGAGTGTTTGGAGATGAGGAAGATGGAAAAGAGTACTGTTGGGTTGTAATGTGCCTGTAAGGCCTTCACAACCAAGGTTGAGGCCAATCACGTGACCAGAGACAGTGTCACAAGTCACCCCATGCCATGAACAACAATCACTTCCATTTTTCCATGTGTTTGTTTTCATAAGAGTTTCATCACACCAAGGGAGAGTAGATATTGTAAATGAGGACTTGAACTGAAGCAAGGCAGAATTCTCATGATGATGACATAAGAAATTGAAAGAAGGAGAAGAAGAAGAGAAGGATGGAAAATGGAAGAGAAAAACATGTAAACACAAAAGCAACCACCCCATTGTATGATTAATTCAGCTTTGTGGAAACTTTTGTGGTTTTTTTGAAAGAAAGGAAACTGAGAGAAAATAAAGTGTGGATGAAAATGGAAAGGAAGGTAACATAAATATTTATAGCCAAAATTAAAATACAATATATCTCAAATTTAATTTTGGTTCTATGGCTGGAAAATGTCTATCCACATAAATTATATTTGGACTAGTCAAATAAAATTAAATAAATAACATACTTAAATTTAACTCTTTATTTAATTAATGACCCGTTGCTGATCATAATAAAATGTTAAGGGACGTATATTATATAGTTCTACTCCCAATATGTTGATGGAAATGTGATAATTATTACAAAAAATATTATAAAATAACGTAAAATTATATAGGCTTAATTGTAACTTTGGTCCTCCATTTTAAAAACCACTATTTTAGTCCCTTTTTAAGTTTTCATGTGAATTTTGGTCCCCCATCAAATCTGATGCCTATTTTCAGCGACATGTTGCTTTTTTTGTTGAGTTGGCATGTAATATTTATTCCACTTAATTTTAATCCATTAAACATTATGACTATATTTACCATTTAATTTAAATAGAATAGAATTAAATATTTTATCAATTAAAAAATTCCGTCATGTTTTACCAACATTATTGTGAAAACAAGAGGAACAAAAGTATTACAAGATCCACGAAGAACCCAATACCCAATATGAACCCTAACGGATAAAACCCATCACCCACAAAGAACAATCCATCACCCACGAAGAACACAAGCACAAGCACACGATAAACCCAGCTTTCAGCGATTTAGTTTCTGAGTTGATTGGTATGGCAAACCCAAGCTACGTTTCGAGGTAAGTAAATCGATCATTTGTTCTGTGCGATTTGTAATGTTAGATCGTTTTTTGTGCGATTTGTTGTGGTTGTTGTGCTCCCAAGTTTGTATTTCCAATTTATTGCGTTTCTGCGATTTGTTTGTGGTCCCTGAAATTTCTTTCTGAAATTGTTGTGGTCCTTAATTTCTGCGAAACTGTAATGTGGTCCCTAATTTCTTTCTGAAATTGTTGTGGTCATAATTTCTGCAAAACTGTAATGTAATGTGGTCCCTAAATTGTTGTGAATATGTAATGTGTTCATTGTTTATTCTGAAATCTATTTCTGGACATGTTTTCACTATGTTTGGCATTGGAAAGCAACACTTCAGAAGGTTGTTGCTCTATCAACCACTGAAGCAGAGTATATTGCCCTAACTGAAGCTGTGAAAGAAGCATTGTGGCTTGAAGGTTTTGCGAAGGAGCTGAAACTTCAAGGTTGAGGTATCACTATTAAATGTGATAGTTAAAGTGCAATACACCTGTCGAAGAACTCATCATATCATGAGCGAACTAAGCACATTGATGTGAGGCTGCATTTCATCAGAGAAGTAATCGAGTGTGGAGAAGTCCAAGTGCTGAAGATTTCGACTGAGGATAATGTTGCTGATATGATCACCATGTCATTGCCGAGTTGCAAGTTTTTCCACTGTATGCAGTTGATAAAGCTGCATGAAGAAAGCTAGTTTGTTCTCTTGATGTTGTAGAGTTAGGTCCAAGGTGGAGAGATTTGTGAGATATTGGATCAAACTCTAGTATGGTCAAAGGGTAGCTTCTTGATTTCAAGAGGATTAAGCATGAAGTCGAAGGTTGTTCACATGTTGGTGTCGAAGATGCTAGGGTTGTTAGCATGTTAAATTAGGTTTTAGTGTTTAAACCCTAATTTGTTAAGTTAGCTTGTTTATTAAGTTAGCTTGTGTAATGGGTCTTGTGGAAAAAGCCAATTAGTTAGTATGTTAGGTTTTATTATAAATAACATACTAGTCTCTCATCATTGCACGCTGCAAATCCTAATTTAGGGTGAGAGATGTTATTTGTTATTCTTGTAAACTTGTAATCTTGTTTTCTAAGAGAAAGTGAAAGAATAGCAGTTATAACCAATTCATGTGTTCTTCTTCTTCCTTATTCTTTATTCTTTCCTTGTTTTATACTTTGTTCTTGGCATTTAATTCACAACATATTCTATATATAAAAGAGCATAAAATGATAGATAAGACGCAAGCATTTCATAAAACATATATTGATATAAGCTGGTTTTAAAAAATAACTTAATTTGCAGATTCTAAGTATCTATGTCAATTTAAATGAATGTATTTTAAGTGAGGGTTAGTGAAACAAATAATCTACATAGAATATAATAAACTCATCATAATATTCTTGCTCTTAGAACATTGATAAAAAATTACAACAACATACAAAAGCAGTTATCAACTCCAAAATTGAAGAAAAAACTACGCCCGTTTTCAAATAACAACCAGAGAATAACACTATATGAAAATTGTTACAACACATAATATACCCTAAACTAACTCAGGCCCCAGTACAACCATAAAATTTACTCAAGAGAGAAAGACACCACATCTCAACCCAAAACCTTGAGGTGTTATCTAAATGAGCCATCTCTCTTATAAATCCAACATTATACCCATTCATAGACAATGTGAGACTTTAATTACTCACACTTGCACCTAACATTGTGACTGAGTGGAAATGTTAGGAGATTCACACTTGTGGGGGAGATGTGGGAGACTCCCCAACATCATATTTAATAATAATAATAATAATATATCTTTTATTTTGATAATGGTGGAGAGATAAAAAAAGATTCACACATAATCTCCACTATTTATTTTAAAATCTAATGGTTTAGATTCATTCTCATATTCTCATATAAAGAAGACATTTATAAAAATAGCATTCTCACTTCATATGTCTTTTATATATATGACATATGAAGTGAGAATGCTATTTTTATGTGAGAATCGTAGAAATAATTATTAACCATTGAATTAAACATAAATGGTTGAGATTAAAAATTTTAAATGTTATTCGCTTTCATCATTTATGAAAAAGTCAAATGAAAAATAAATGATAAAAAGAAATTAAAAATCATAGTTTTTCCCTTTTAATTCATACTCCCTCCGTTCCTTTATAATTGTCACTTTTGTGGAAAAAATTTGTTTCTTTTTAAGTGTCACATTTCAAAATTCAAGAAAGTATTTTTGTTGTTTTGTCAAAATTACCCCTAATCATTATGATAGAGAGAGAAAAAGTTAAATAAAGTGTTAAAAAGTTTAGGGTATTATTGAAAAAAGAATAATCATTACTTAAAAAGTAGCAATAATCATTGGTTGTCTTGGTATGTGAAAAAACTTAAAAAGTGACAATTATAAAGAAACGGAGGGAGTATATTTTTTAATTGCTTAATTAAATAGAAACAAAAGCTTACTTATTTTCTTCCCCGTCAACAACGTTATAAAGGTGGTCCACCAAAGTGCTATTTCTATTTTGAAATTGAAGTCATTGTCTTGATTGGAACTACGCAGACAAAGTAACAGTTATGGACCATGTACTTTTTGTCGTTATCTAAATTAGAAACTTACTCATAATTTAAAGAACACGGCTATAACTGAAATATAAATAGATTTTAGTGTTGACTATAAAATTGTTGTCAGAATTGACTTAAAAGTCATCATTCTTGTCTTAAATAAAAAAAAATTGTTGATTATTTTAAAATAATTTTTTTAAATTGTAAGTATTAATCACAAAAATTCTTTAAAAAAATTAATTTCTTTTTAACATAACATAAAATTAATTATAAGGAATAATACAATTTTATTTAATCTTAAAAGTATTTTTTAGAAGGGTTATAAACAAACTCACAATTCAGCATATTAAATTTGTATAACCTTCAATTTAATCGGTCAGTAAATTAAATTTGTATAACCTTCAATTTAATCGGTCAAACTTATACGGACCCAAATTTAACAAAGTTAAAAAATGTAGTTCAAAATCTGTGCGGTAGGGGTGTGCATCGGTTCGGGCCCAAACCTCCCAACGGAAGCAATCCTCGGATTAGACTTAGAGGCCCAATTTCGACCGGGTTATTATTCAGATGTCTCGGATTTGGGTTAGGTCGGGTTCCTGGGTCGGTTAGCTGCGGGTGCAATTTTTTAAACGGGCTTATTGAATTTTCAAGACCAAATCCAAAATAATCACTTTAACTGTTTTATTTCTTAAATTTTATGGATTGCACAATTGCACTAGTTCAGAATACAAGACTCAAGCCCAATTAAAAATCATTTCAATCTCGTAATAAAAACTAATTGCTTGCAATAGCATAAAATTCATTACAACTTTATAATTATAATTAATTGCAATAGCATCATGTTCAGTGACATAAAATTCTGTAGCAACAAAGTTCAAAATACAATTTTTATAAATAAACTTGACAAGCTACATAATAACATAACTGTTAGGGGCAATTCGGAGGATCAATGAGGGATTATTTGGGACATATTTTGTGAGAGACACACCACATCTCCACCTAAAACCTTAAAGTGATATGTGTGTGGGTTCTCTCACTTATAAAGTCTTCATTCTTCCCTTTTTTAATTCACTTGTATTTGTTGACTTTCTTCAACTACAAGTTAGCCGGTCCCTTTCTCGAAGCATTTTTACTTCGGGACACACTTTGTGAGAGACACACCACATCTCCACCTAAAACCTTAAGGTGATTGGTGTGTGGGTTCTCTCACTTATAAAGTGTTCATTCTTCCCTTTTCTAACCAATGTGGGACTTCTTCCTCACACTTGATTCTCAACAACAACCAACATCACTTCCAATTCTTATCCATCATCACAACTTCCATTTCTAGCACCCAATCAGCACAACTTCAGTTGAAACAAAAGTTTATTTGCATAAAATTGAAACATGGAACTAATTCAGTAACAATTTTAAACACTAAGTTTGTTTATTCGGAACAAAAGTTTAAAACATAATTTTTCATAGTCAAGTATCTCAAATTGCTTTCATACTTAAATTTACTTTCTAACATCAGTTTAAAACCACTTGCATTCAGTTCTGTAATCAATTTTTTTGCGGCGAGAAATTCTTATAACCACTTGCTTTGGTGTAAACTTCCACATAAGCATCTGTTGCTGGGTACTAGGATGAGTGAAAGCCAAAGAAAATTCAGTGGCTATTCAAAAACAATTATATTATCATTAAATTTAAGAAAATTTCTTTAGCCACCTCCCTATGGGGGTCACCCCCAGCGAAAATCCCAAAATACCCCTGCTTCAGAAATGAACTTTCGAAGCGCTTTTTTTTTTTAAAAATTTCCATAATTCGGAAGTGCATCTCCGAAAACACCTCCTGGGGGGTGTCTTCGGAGATGAACTTCCGAAAAGCATATTCAAACAGAAAAACCAGTAAGCAGCGGCAATAGAGTTAGCCAGAAGAGAAGGCAGAGTTGAGGAACATCTCATCTTCATGCTCAATATGTAGATTCTTGGATTCCATTAGAAAATCAATTTCTTCGCTTTTAAATTTCAGAAAGAAACCGAATGTGATTAGTTCAGCGAGTGCAGGAACATGATCATGATTCTCGCGTAAAACGCCTTCAGATATTGCTTCAGAGAAATTTGAAGCATGTTTCATTTCATCGCCGCGAACACTATCCATCTTCTGGATTATAAACATAGAACTTTGACTTTCCCAGCGCACCCCTTTGTTTGATTTTTTTGTAATGACGTCCCCTGATGATAATGATAAACTATAGCTTACATTGATTGGCTCCTTTGTCTCGCGGAAACTCAAGTTGACAAGACTTTGAACAGATTCATGTCTCTTACTTTGTTCCATTTTCAGGCTACAACATGCAAGAAAACCAAGAATAAGCTTAACCAACCCCCTTAAGTTGAGAATATTATTTGGATCAACATGCTCGAGTTCAACATCATCATTCACAACAGATGATTCTTCTTTGGATAGTGACTCAGAGATATTTCTAGCACCAACTTTTCTGTAAATATCAGATAGTTTACTCTTGAACAATGGTGTCATGTTATGCTTAGGATACCATACAAAAACTTTCTCGCTCTCAAAAAGCTTCTTCATATGAAGGTTATCTGGAATAAAAACATCTTCCTTATCGGCCAGAAGTATATCATTATTTCCTGATGTCGTAGGTAGTTTCTTCAAACTGTCAGCTCGAGTACCGCTCGCCATCGCTTAACGACGAAGGAGGGTTGATGATCACACCTTTTGAGATCAAGAACGACGAAGATTTAGCGGTTATGTGGACAACGTTCGACTGATTTTCTTCGAAAGGCCCGATCGAGTTGGACGCCAAACTTCAAAGATCGGCGGACGACGTTATCAAAATGTTGACTCATCCCCACCTACCCGTGTTCAACAATATGTAACTTTAATTTTCAGTAATATTATCGTTGTAATCTTCACTCGATTAAATAAAGCGAATCGTTGTTGTTTTTCATTTTTCTTCTGTCCAGACATAAATTCGGAGGTTCATTTCCGAATTCCATCATGGGGGGTGAGTTCGGAGATGAACTTCCGAAACACCACATTTTCTGAAAATGTAACTTTATTTCGGAGATGCATCTCCGAAATCAATATTTTATATTAAAAAAAACACGTTTTCGGAAGTTCATTTTCGAAAACACTTTTTTTTCAAAAAAAAGTACCGTTTCGGAAATGAACTTCCGAAACAAGGGGTAATGTTGTAAATTCACCAGGGGTGGGAAAGAAGGTTAGGAGGCGGGTGAAGAAATTCTCTAAATTTAAACTAGTACAACAACAAAAATATCATTAATTTTATCCAAAATACCATTTCCCATTTTAATAGACTCTGCAAGATCCAAAATACCATTTTTCATAGGCTTTGCAAGATCCAAAATTAATAAGTATGTGACTATTCAAAAACTAGAATTCCTGTAATCCAAAATTCAAAACTAATAATTTAAAACCATAAAACTAATAATCAAAACCAGCCTTGGAATATATTTTAAACCAATAACCATCACTTTTAAAACCTAATATTGTCAAAACTAATGACTAGCAGATAGTTTCAAAACCAAAAACTTACCCATGATATTATTTCCCAGACAGCTTCAGCAGATTACCCATGCAAGACTGTCCTTGAGTTAAATAGGGTGGTCTACAGACTTCAGCTTATACATCAAATTCTAACCCTTATATCTTCTCCTCCACCCTTAAAATCCAAAAATGTTTTCGAAAATTTTCGGAGATGTATCTTCGGATGCACCTTAAATCACCTCATCCTTCTTAAATCAAGGAGCCACCCTGTTTTTGTTAAAAATTAATTCGGAGATGCATATCCAAAAATTTTTAGGGTGAATTCGGAGATGCATCTTTGGAAACACCCATGACCCCATTTGCTGCACGTATTTCATTGAAATTGACGCCGTTTTCAATGACTCTCTGTCGATTTTAACCTATATTAGAATCATATGAATTGTATTCCTGTGTTCTTACCCTTGCATTCTTGCATTTCTGGCCTTTACGTGACCTAACATAAAAAAACTCGTTTTTTTTGGAAAAATCGACTCCGAATCAAAATTTTACAATTCCAAATGCCATGTTTTTCTATTTTTTTAATTTATTTTTTCAAAAAAATCTGAAATTTTCTTGTAGAGACTTAATTTAATTTTTCGTGATAATATCAAATATTTATAATTTTAATTTAATTATTTTTCAATTTTCTAATTGTTTGTTTTAATATGGACGTTGTTGATATTTACATTTGTTGATGTATGAATACTAGGTCTACTTATCTGAATACCCCAAATATTAAGTTAAAAAAAATACAACAGAAAACTTTTCGAATATGTATTTCCAAAAATACTTTTTTCATAAAAAAATAAGATTTATTTGATTATGCATTTCCGAAATTAAATAAATTAAGGGTGATTCGCTCGTTTACGTTCAATTTTACAAAAAAAAAAAAATTGATACGTTCAAAGAAAACTAGAATGGAACTTCTTCTGGGATTATAAAACCAATTTGTAACCTCAATTCCATTTTAAATTGGTTTAAACGAATATATTTGTTTAAAAAATTAATTAATTTTTATAAAAGTGACTCTTAAAAACTTAATCAAACTATTTATTAAAAAAATTTCAAGTAGTATATTAATTACAATTTAAAAAAAGTTTATATATCAAATAATAGTTTTCTAAAAATGAGTTAATCTAAACTTTATTTCTAATATTATTAAGAGAAGAACTATATTGACACTATATTTGACCTTACACCGAATTAGTATCCATCAAATGTACTAGTTTTATTTTTTTTTAAATAATTTAACCAACTTTGATTTTTGTGCAGTACATTTTATTTGGAGTGTATTTGTTTGATGGATTAAATTTACAATTCTAAAAATGTTATTGTTAAAAAAGAAATTCCAATCAATTTGTTTGGCTGAATATTTTAAATTTTAAATTTATTTATAGTTTTAAAATTTTAAAAATAAATACAAAAACGTTAAAAGTAATATATAAGTGGGTAGTTATTTATTGGTGGTTATTTTTTATTTTCTATGGAATGTAGGATTCCCACTCATTAACATGAGAATAAATCTTTCAAATTCCATGAGTGAATTTTATTTCAAGGAATAAAAAATATCTAAGAATAATTTCTTAAACCTTTGGACAAACATGGAAATATCAGATTCTCAACCTCATACTCCCGAGAATCCTATTTGAATTCATCAAACAAACACCTCCTTAATTATTATGTATTGGTGTAGAATAGGTGTAAGAGAAGTGGTGTAAAAATATCACACCTCTATTATTAATAAGAATTTTTCTTCACCCACCTCCTAACTTTCTTGCCCACCCCTGGTGAATTTACAACATTACCCCTTTTTTCGGAAGTTCATTTCCGAAACGGTACTTTTTTTTGAAAAAAAGGTGTTTTCGGAAATGAACTTCCGAAAACGTGTTTTTTTTAATATAAAATATTGGTTTCGGAGATGCATCTCCGAAATAAAGTTACATTTTCAGAAAATGTGGTGTTTCGGAAGTTCATCTCCGAATGCACCCCCCTTGGAGAATTCGGAAATGAACCTCCGAAAATATGTCTGGACAGAATAAAATGAAAAACAACAACAATTCGCTTTATTTAATCGGGTGAAGATTACAACGATAATAATACATAAAATTAAAGTTACATATTGTTGAACACGGGTAGGTGGGGATGAGAGAGTGGTGGGGAGAAAAAAAGGCTTCCAAATTTCAAAAGGTGTACTACTGTAAGTAACAAATGACGGAGGAGGTGTAACCGGGGCCGGAACATATGACGGAGGAGGTGGATGTCCGGAGGAAGAAGAACCGGAGGTACGTCCACCGCGAGACAAAGGAGCCAATCAATGTAAGCTATAATTTATCATTATCATCAGGGGACGTCATTACAAAAAAATGGGAAAAAAATCTTATTATTTTTAATCTTGATTTTTTAGAAATGACGTCCCCAGATGATAATGATAAACTATAGCTTACAATGATTGGCTCCTTTGTCTCGCGGTGGACGTACCTCCGGTTCTTCTTCCTCCGGACATCCACCTCCTCCGTCATATGTTCCGGCCCCGGTTACACCTCCTCCGTCATTTGTTACTTACAGTAGTACGTATTTTTATTAACATGATAAATCCAATACAAAAACACTGTGCGATACAATCCGAAATCCGAACAAAACAAAACAAAACACGTCAAACAAAAACATGTTATTCTGCCCGACGAGCGTTACAAAATACACATCAAACAAAATAAAAACACGTTATTCTTCTCGACGAGCGAACTCCTCCGAATGAAGATAATTATACCAATCTTCATCCCACTCAGTATCAGAACCATCAGCGTTGATCACGCCTGAAGGCTGAGCCTGCGCGTCCGAGCCATGGACTCCCAGGGGACGAGAAGCAGAACCAGTCAAAAGCTTCTTCTTCTCCTTCACCACCTTCACCTCATTCACCTCCTTCACCTCCTTCTTTGAAGAACCCTTTCTTCCCTTAGCGCCCTCTTTAGAAGACGCAGTCCTGCGTGCTTGTTGGTTGCCTGACATGCTCCTGTAAACAGTTGAAATCGATTAATATGCGAGACAAAATAAAAAACAAAAAAATTTGAACTTCTGATACAATTCGGAAGTTCATTTCCGAAAACTAGGAGGGAGGTGTTTTCGGAAATGAACTTCCGAAACACCCATGCGATGGACTTTTCTGCAACTTCCATGGCAGACCCCTAAACCAAACTTCAAACCAAATCAAAATGCTTCTAAACAACCTAAATACTACTAACAACCTAACCATATATCATTTATGCAATTAAAACCCTAAATAACATGCATTTGAATAATAGATCTAAAAATTTCAAAACTTACAAAGTGTTAGGATTGAGGGCTTTTGAATGTTGTTTAGCAGTGTGATTGGAGCCTTGATGCAGCTTTGGAATTCTGTTTGCACAAATTTTCGCCTTTGCCACTTTTTGTTTTGATTTAGGGTAAATGATTGGGGGAGGGGGAGTGTTTTGATAAATCTGCAGAAATCGCAGTATTTCGGAAGTTCACTTCCGAAACCCCTGCTTCGGAAATGAACTTCCGAAATAAGTCAATTTTTTCAAAAAAAAAAGCGCTTCGGAAGTTCATTTCCGAAGTAGGGGTATTTTGGTATTTTCGCTGGGGGTGACCCCCATAGGGAGGTGGCCAAAGAAATTTTCTGTTAATAATGTTCAATTTAATTGTAGAATAATAATAATAATAATAATAATAATAATAATAAATAGTTTTATTTTAATTTTTATCAAAAATAACTTGTTGAAAATTTTATTTAAATATTAAATAATTTTACACAAAAAATTAAAATATAACTATTTTTTATTAGCAGATTCCTTTCCATTGTTGACGACGACGACGACAAATGTAGAAACAAACTTTTACTTATTTTGTTGCTAGTCCAATACGTTATCAAGGTGGTCCTCAAAAACACCAATATTTCCATATTTGTCTTTATATAGTCATTGTCGTCCACGAGCCAGTTGAGTTGAGTCATTGACAAGCTTTAGTATATTGACCATTAAGTTCTTTTCTGCATTGACTTGGAAGTCATTGTTACCGTTTGGCTGGTCCCATTGTTTTGATTTTGATTTTAACATTTCTTACTAAAAAATTATAATTCTTTTTATACATTTGTAGAAAAAGATTGGTAACTGATGGAATATCAATGTTAGTTAAAGATAGACTATCCCATTGTTTTGATTTTGATTTTCACATTTTTTACTAAAAAATTATAATTCTTTTTATACATTTGTAGAAAAAGATTGATAACTGATGGAATATCAATGTTAGTTAAAGATAGACTAATAAAATCTTTCAACCGTAATTTCGTTTCTTCCAGTGATTAGGCTGAGGAAATATTTTTCATTTCTTTGATTAATGGTTCTTTAGCAATAAATGCATAAATATAAAGCAAAATCCGAAGTCGTTTATTTTGAATTTTTATACCAATAAATACATAATTATGCAGATGTTACTTGTTTTGGCCGCTAATAGGAGAGTATGATGGCTCACCTTCAACTTATGGCAGATGACAGTAGCAAGAATTTATGGAGTATTAAAGCTATATTAACGGGTTTTGAAATGATGTCCGGTTTAAAAGTTAATTTTCATGTGGGTGATTGGTTTATTAATGCTGCTTCGACTTTCCTTTCGTGCAACATCATCGAATTCCTAGGAATTAAGGTTGGGGACAGCCGAAGATTGTCTATGTGGAATGATTTAATTAAAAATATGAAGAGTATGTTGGCTGTTTGAAAAAGGAGACACCTATCTATAGCGAGTCGTGTCGTGTTAATCAATTTGGTGTTGAATGCCATCCCTATTTATTCTTTATCTTTTTATAAAGTGCTTTCAAAAGTGTTACTTGAGATTCGTGGTATCCAAAATAACTTTTTATGGCGTGGTTGTGAGAATAAAAGGACGATACATTGGGTGTGAGTTGAAAAGCTGTGTGCAAGCCTCATAATCAAGGTGGTCTTGGTATAAAAAATGTAGAAGTTTTGAATTTGGCGCTAATTAATAAGTGGAAATGGAGGATTTTGAAGAAGCAAGATGCGGTGTGGAGCAATCTTCTTAGAAGCAGATATGAGAATCTTGAGATCAAAGTGTTGATCGGTGACAATAGCGTGCTGCATAATGGTGACTCACTTTGGTGGCGGAATTCGGTTCAGAACTGATTTGTAGATTCAGTCTTTTGTGTAAGTGATTTCCAAAATATTATTGGAAAGTTGAATCAAAATGGACTTACACTTGATACGAACACACGACCTTTGGGTGAATGGATACCTCCTTAGCCAACTAAAACAACACGTTAATTTTTGAATATTTTGAACGTTAAACAATAAAATGGTTCATTGTTCAGATGCAAAATTTAATTCAAAGAGTGTTTCTCTTCACCAAATGACACAAACTTATCTATAAATATGTGATACTTGGGAAGCATAAAGGACACACGAAAATAGAAATATACACACCCATTTTCACCATTTCAATTATTCTAAATCATTGTTTCACTTTATTAATGCATGAGTAAAGTGTAGAAAATATTTTTAAGTAAATTATTATCAAAAGATATGTTTAGTGTGTTTGTGCAATTCACATTAAGGAATTTAAAGTATGCTGAAGAGAATTTGCCATTAATCTCAATTGCATGCGATATACAATAATTGGTGGGGGCGAATTGTTCCTAAAGGTTAGTGTGAAATTCACACGCTTTGAATTTTCAAGTACGATCTTCATCGACGCTTTCTTTGTCCAAGGGCTGCCACATTTCCACCAACAACCACAAATATCCAACAATCTTTAGGAACAATTTTTTACTTAATTAATGGCGACATCACTCAAAGAAATGACATCTAATTTTGTAAAATTGGAAAAGTTTGATGGAGGCAATTTTATTCGTTGGCAGAAAAAGATGAAATTTTTGCTTACAACTTTGAAAGTCGTATATGTTATGAATACAATAAGACCAGAAGAAAGGGAAGAAGAATAGATCGCTTAAACAAGAGAAAGGCAAAAATGGGACAATGATGATTACATTTGCATGGGCCACATTCTCAACGGTATATGTCAGATTCCTTGTTCGATATCTATCAAAATAGTCAATCTGCAAAAGATCTTTGGGATAAATTAGAGTCAAGGTACATGCAAGAAGATGCTACAAGTAAGAAATTTCTTGTTTCCCATTTCAATAATTATAAAATGGTAGATAATAGACCTGTTATTGAACAATTACATGGAATTGATCGTAATCTTAATATATATTTACAAACATCACAAAATGCACATGGATGAAATCATCATTGTGTCTTCCATAATAGACAAACTCCCACCTTCTTGGAAGAATATAAAAATGGCCCTCAAACATAAAAAGGAGGATATATCTCTTGAGCAATTGGGTAATCACATTCGATTAGAAGAAGAGTATCGTAAAGAAGATGATACCAAAGACCAATTTACTAATGAGAAAATACATGTTGCGGAAGATGGAAAATCTAAAAGGTCTCATGATAATATGGAAATAGATGGTGAAGATGTTCATGACAACAATGGAAATGTACAAAGGAAAAGAAAGAAAGGAAGCTGCTTCCATTGTGGCAAACCGAGATATTTCAAAAGTGAATGTAGGTTCTTGAAAAAGTTAAACCAAGAGAAGAACTCAAATGCACGAAATGATGATCTTGTTGCATAGAAGTAACTTCTAGAAATTATTCACTTTTAAGAATTGTTTATCCAATGTCGGATAAAGTTATAATTAAGGTTGTGTTGTATGTAATAAAGTGTGGATTTATTTGGTTAGTATAATTTTATTGTGTGATATATTTATATGAAAGTGAATTTATTTTTATTTACAAGGGAATTGAATATGAAATTTGGTTGTTAATATTTTGATTAATATTGATCATAAATTATTGAACTTGCCTTTAATTGATCGGAGGAGGAAGGCTTCCATCAATGAAATCAAGCGTCAATTTTCCACCAAGGGCTCTCTTCATAGAACGCGCCTAAGAATGATAATTGGAGCCGATGAGTTTCGGAGAAACGGTGACTGAGTTGGGGCCGTCGCTGGGATGAACAAAGAACGGTGAACTTGGATCAGAAACGGGATCTGATGGTTGAACACGCGGCAGTGCCATGGGAAACGGAAGATAAAAGGATCAGAGAGACGATTGCGGAAGATAGATCAAATGGCGAATGATATCATATTGAAATAATTTCAATTATAGGCATACAAGTTAAAATCAAGAAGTAAGGAGTAGAGGAAGGAGATAATATTCATATTAGAAGGTGAATATCAGCTCAACCATACAAAATGAGTGAAAGTTATCTCTTATACAAGTTTGAAAATGGGAAAGTAAAAGGAGAGAGGATTAACTAATTAATTACAAAATTAACGAACTAATCAACTATCTTAACACACATCTAACTCACTGGCTGCAGTTGAAGTGATACATACAGTGTTCATTAATCACTCTCAAATATCAATAAAGATGTCTAAAAGCTCTGTTTCAACCTTATACTCCTTAATTCGTTTCGCATTTACATCACTTCTCTTTGACTCTTCCTTTTACTATATGAAAGACATAATCCTCTAAGCACCAATCACATTCTTATAATCAAACGAAAGTAAAAACCAAACATGCTTATGAAAGTATATGTGCTACAAAGTAAATGGAAAGTCATAACATCAACATATAATATGCAAAAGATAACATACAAAGTATATTTTCAATATGTATTCACAGATTAAGATTTTTCTTAAATTTTGACAAAATTGATGTTAGTGCAAAGGAAGCACATAAGAAGCAAATCAAATTAAATTAAAAATTACATTAGATTATCTATTTTTCTTATCTGTTAATCTATTTTTCAAATAAGTAATTAATGTCTCTTTGCCATGTGTATTAATTCATATGACTTATCTTTTAGAATACATTTAATTTATTACTTTCCAAATTTCTGAATGTTGAGACGGAAATTTATTACTTTCCAATATTGTTACAGGAAACAGTCAACTTCATTTACTCTTTTACAATAGTTTTCATCAATTCATCACTAACTTGATGTAAAAGTTTCATATTATTTTATTATTATAAAAACTAGTAAGATACCCGTGCTTCCGCACGGGTAAATTTATTTAATATTGTATGAATTTAGTTAGATACGTATAAATTTAAAATAAATGATTTAATCATAAATGAAAAATATCATATAAATTTAATTGTATTAAATAATTATATAAAAATTATCTCTCAACTCATAGTAATTGTTGATTAAAATAAAATAGATATTTGGTTGATATTGACCCGTGAAATAAAAAATTTATTTGATACAATATGAAATATATTTAAATACAAATGCAAAATGAACAATAATCATATGAATTTAATTGTATTAAATAATCATTAAAAAAAGAATCGTGAAGTTGAGAAAGAAAAAAATTAAAAAATAAGGATATTATCTCTCTAATAAAAATAATGATTGATTAAAATAAAATAGGTATTGTGCTGATAGTGACCCGTGAGATTACAATATTTTTAATTTTATTAAAATTAAAAAATACATTATTTTTTAGAGTTCATACATAAATAGAGAAAAAAAATTAAAGTGAAATTAAGAAAGTGTGGGAAGAAAATTAGAGAGAAATTTGAAACTTTAATTAAGATAGATAAAGTGTGTAAATGATTGATTAAAATAAATTAAATATTGTATTGATAGTGACCCGTGAGATAAATAAATATTTAATTTTATTAAAATAAAAAAATAGATTATTAATAATTTTTGTGATTAAATGAAAAATAATTAAAAGAAAGTAAGAAAGTGTTGGAAAATGGAATGTGAAAGAAATTTGAAATTTAAGTAAGAGAGAGAAGAAGTGTGTTGGGGAGAAAAAGTTGGTTATTGAAAGGTTAAAAAGTTGGACCAATGAGAGACCAACAATTGGCGCTTGGTTATAGAAAAGTTGAAAAAGTGGAATATGATTTTGTTAGTTACAAAATTGCCCTTTTTTATGTGTAAAGAATTTTTTAGCAAATGGCATATTAGTCAGATTGGTCAATCTCTTATTAATTGTTTGTATAGTAGATAGTAGATAGTAGAAAAGTTTCATCGTCACACCAACTAGTTGGTAGCATTGGCTATTATAGTATTTCTTAGATCTTTAAGTAAATTAAGATACACTTTTTCATTTAATTCCAACACCAATCTATTTATTAAACTCAAACAAAATAAATACAACTTTAACATAACACCAGCAACATGTTAACAACAACATTGAAAAACTTACAATACAAAATCAAAGTAGCTGATCAAACAAGAATCATCAAGCTTATTTTAAATAGAAAATTAAAACTAACACAGTCAGAACAATAACAACAACGACTAAGCTATGACATTTGTATCATCTGATTCATGGTTGGACCATTGGTTCTTCTCACTCTTGTTCTTCTTCTCACTTTTCTCTTTGGTTGGCCACCAAATATCATCACAAGCCATCTTGGCTTTCCAATTAAAAACATGCAATATCCAAGGCCTATTCCAAACACAAATCCACATCCATATCCAATTGCCACTGGCTTCCATCCAAATCCAAATCCAAATTTCTCTTCGCTCCAAAGCTTGTCGGGTGAAGGTGGAGAATGTTGTTCAGGTCCACAGTTCTTTGACAAAGGAAATCCACACAACCCTAAGTTTCCTTCATATGAATCTTTTGAAAAAGTGTTGAACTGTTTTCCTTGAGGTATTTCTCCTACAAGATGGTTATTGGAAAGATTCAAAACTTCAAGGCTGTTGAGATTTGTGAATTCGGCAGGAATCATACCAATCAACATATTTGAGGAGAGATCCAACCATTCCAAGTTTGTCAAGTTTCCCAGGGACGGGGGAATGTGACCAATGAGTTTGTTATGGGAAAGGTTAAGTCCTATGAGTTCATGAAGCTCACCAATAATATTTGGAATCTCTCCTTCAAATTTGTTTCTTGACAGATCAATAATTACAAAGATTCTTGGAATTTTTACCATTGGCATATTGATTCCTTTCATTATCACAACAATAGAATCAGAGTAATTCTTATATTGCTCTGATCCATTTCTTGATTTAAATCTAAATGTTTGAATGGTAACACCAGGAATAAAAGCCTTTTCCATATATGACCTACCTTCTGGATCTTGAATAACATTTTTCATGGCTTCAAACTTTTTAAAATAGATTTTTGGTAACGGACCGTGATAGAATATGAAATTGAGCTTTAAGTTATTTAAAATAGTTTATGTTAGTTGGGCCTGTCTTAGATATTATTTAGTTGGTCTTTTAGTTATTGGGCCTTTATTTTACTACCCACTATTGTTATCACTATATATGTACTCTTATTGAGAAAGTGGAAATCAATCAAAGAAATCAAAGTTTATGTTTATCTTTTATTTTAAGTCCTTTAATTTTAGTGTTCTTCCCCTTTTCTATTACAAACCCTAGATTATAGTTTTGATAGGATTAACTTCCTATCAATTGGTGCTTTCATCCATGTACTCAAATCCTCCTATGGATTATGCTTATCATACACCTTCATCTCATCAATGGAGCATTCCTCCAACCTATTCCACTCCCACACCAACACCTTCATTTCCATCATTCCCATGGGAACTCTTCACACCTTACTACACTCATGGATCTTCATCACCAAAATTTTATCTAAATCATGGATATTCACCTCATACACCTACCTCATATCCACCACCACCTTACTCATATTCATCATCTCATTATCCATTCTACTACAATAATCATCATCAACCACTGCAAGCAACAAAAACCTATCACACATTTAAAAAAGATTTTGAGAAGCATTTACAAGTGTCTAACCCTTGTTTTAAGAAAAGATCCAAAAGAACCTCTCAAAAAACCCAGTTTCGCAATTCCAACAGTGATGTTGAAAGATCCCAATTCCATAACATTTTGGAACATGAAGTTGGGAATAGGGGTTCGGGTGAACCCGAGAGGCATTCAACTCTTACAACTGAACAAAAAATGGAACCTTCACCGCAGAAGAACAAGAAGAAGAAAACCTCGAAGCAATGTGTCGCCAAACTCAAAACCCTGGGTAACGAATTTCTATCACCAGCCTCAAACATCAACAACCTCCACTCTTCTTCTACCTGTTTCGTTTCTACGGAACCAGAGAATCTCCAGATTCCCGAAGCCATTCTCTACACCACTCTCACTCCACTTGCTCTCGCCGCTGAGGAATCCCTAAATTCCGACAACCACGGACAATACTCCGTTTTTCGTAACGAAATCTCTGTCAACACGCCTCAATTCGAATTCGTTCATTCTACTACCCAAGACGAATTCTCCCTCGATGCCGCCGGAGAAGCCGAAGACAAAGACACCCTCCGTGAGCCTACGACGCTAGCGCTTGGGAAATCGATTCAACCACGACCTTCTCCACTTCCTGAGCCACCTGATTCACTCACGGTAAACCTTTCTTGTGATTCTAAAAGTCCTTTGCTTGAGATTTTGCTTAAGACTGCATCGTTAATTGACGCCGCTGCTACGTCGGCACCTCCACCACCTTTGGAGAACCTGCGTCAACTGTTTGAGTCACAAAAATTATGTTGTAGTTTATTTTACTTGTTGAATTTTCAAGACCTCCCTGAGTTGTTTGAGAATCATATGAGGGAATGGACCACGTTTCGAAAGAAGCAATTGTGTTACATACTTGCATGCCATGGAATCACTTTTGAGCTTGATGAGGAAATGGTTAATGATGACGCAGACCGAGAAGTGTTGCAGGATATCATAAACAATTCTAAGCTAAGTGAAGAATATCTGACTCTGGCTCGTGATATTGAAGTCATGGAGCCCAAGTCCCATGAAGATATATACAAGGCACATTTGCTTGGTGCAGAGGTTTTATCAGCATGGTTCATGTCATTTGCTATGATAGGAAATGAAAATGGCGATGAGGCAGATCATCATGGGAAGTCTATTCTTATGAACTCAGTATTGAAACTTGGGCATAATTCTGTTCAATTACTGGTTCTAAATTTTAAGGGGAACAATCTGATTTTGTGTGCCAAAATTTCGCTTATCAAATATGCTCAGCAGGTTCCTTCAGAGACAACTCAGAGGCATTCTAACTCAGTTTTACACGGTTATATATGTAATTTAATGGAGACAAGATGCTGTGTTTGTTTCCTCGGTCAATTAACCGAAGGTTTAAGGAGAAGGCCATACAATGTGGTACTTTTTGATGAAGTTGAGAAAGTGCATACATCTATATTCAACACTCTTCTCCAAGTCTTGGATGATGGAAGGCTAACTAATGGACAGGGCAGAACTGTCGATAATAGAAACACAATCATTCTCAGGACTTCAAACCTTGGTGCTGAGCATCCCCTAAGTGGACATGGATTCCTTTGCAGCAGTGGATATGAAATACCCCAGCCAACCATTCCCTTATGTTATTTGAACACTATTATCTTCCAAGGGATTCCGGTTTATTTCACTGATGTTCAGAGAAGGACTGTTTCGGATGCTGCGACTATTGCTGGTCTTGAAGCTCTTAGAATTATCAATGACCTGACTGCTGCATCCATGAACCAATTGCTGATTTTTGATGTAGAGGGACATCCAGAACGGGAGAATATTGCTAGGAAAGCAGTAAGAACAGTACCTGGCAGAATGAATGGGGGAAATTGTGACATAAAGAATTTAAGCAGAGGTTCAAAGGTATACCTTCTTGTTTTTATAGAAGGAGCAAATCTCAGCACCGGTGACATGCACTTTTCACAAGGTGATGGTGAAGTCTCACTATGTGGTGCAATAGAAATGAGTGGTTTCTTAGAACTCAAATGTGATATTGTAAAGGGGGGGCATGAAAGAGTACCTTACACCAATGGGTCCTACTTCCCTTCATGTGAACCCAATAATTGAGATAGGCCCTGTTGAACCAAGTTTCTCAGAGTGGTTAGTGTTTGAGGGCATTAGTGTGGATGAACATGGGAAGCAACACTACCTAGATGCAAATGTTGTATACAAAAGAGTAGTATTCAATGCTATTGACTACATGTTGGCCTGTGCAAATCCTAGTGGATCACGATATAATCCTCGATTGTCTGTCGTTGACAACGTACACCTTCCTCCCACACTTTTATCCAGGTTTGATTTGATTTACTTATTACTTGACAAGGCTGATGAACAGACTGACAGACGACTTGCCAAACATATTGTATTGGAGGCATTTCGGCTTCTGGAAGTTGCAATGTTGTTGTCTGCAATGGATATAAAAGCTGGAACTATTGACATTGATTTTATTACTACTGGTGTGGCTGTTTCTGAAGCTCGGAAGACTTTGACATTCTATGAGCTTGCTTTAGGTCTTAACCGTGTTTCTAGAAAGTGGTATGATCAGGTTGATAATGGGGCTAAATTGCTTGTTACTGTTCCTGGTGGTGCTGGTGGTCCAAGTGGGGTTCTTGTTAGTGCTGAGAATTTTGTTATTATTAGGAATCAGGGTCATCCAAATGTTAGGACTGTGAAGAAGCATGCTGTGATTGTTCAGTCTAAACAATGGGATCCAGGAGAGGAAAAAGAAAACTTGATTCAGCAATTTGGTTGTACAACCTTGAGGACAAGGTTGTTTTTGAAGGGGTTGGTAATGATAGAATATGAAATTGAGCTTTAAGTTATTTAAAATAGTTTATGTTAGTTGGGCCTGTCTTAGATATTATTTAGTTGGTCTTTTAGTTATTGGGCCTTTATTTTACTACCCACTATTGTTATCACTATATATGTACTCTTATTGAGAAAGTGGAAATCAATCAAAGAAATCAAAGTTTATGTTTATCTTTTATTTTAAGTCCTTTAATTTTAGTGTTCTTCCCCTTTTCTATTACAAACCCTAGATTATAGTTTTGATAGGATTAACTTCCTATCAGACCGCTAAAGTTATTCCCTGAGATATCAAAAATAATTAAACTGGGAAATGGATAATTGATCTTTTGATTATCAATGGAACCATGCAACTTATTGTCTCGCAAAACCAATATTTTCAAATTTTGCAGAGTTTGAAGCCAGCAAGGAAATTTGCCTTCTATTCTGTTACTGCCAATATTTAAAACTTCCAGCTTTTTGCATTGGGACAAAGTTTTCGGTAAACACTTTTCTAATTGGTTGTCATAGAGATTTAGAGTAGAAAGTTGGCTGTCATTTGAAAACTTGGCAAAGTGCCAGAAAATTTGTTCATTTGTAAATCCAAAACTTCAAGATGCCATAAACTAACAAGACATTGTGGAATGGTACCTGTCAATTTGTTGTGTGCAAGATTGAGAAATTTTAGTGAACTCATGTGGCAAATTGAGGCAGAAAGTTCACCTTGTAGTAAGTTATAACTAAGATCAAGGAAACCGAGCTGATAACTACTTCTTGAGGACTGATCTATCGAAGTGAACAAGTTTTGAGAAAGGTTCAAAAATCCAAATGAGTTAATTGTTTCAAGTAACCAATTGGGAACGCTTCCAGTAAATTTGTTATCGGACATATCAAGAGAATCCAAACTTGGGAGTTTTCCTAGGAATCTAGGAAGTTCATTCAAACTCAAAGAAGACAACTCCAATTCAATTAGTTTAGGAAAACTGTAATTGACACTGGATTCAATGCTTATTGCTAATTGGCTATTATGTGAAAGAGACAGGGAAAGCAAATTTTGAAGTTTGGAAAATTTTTGAAAATCAACAACACCACTGAAGTTGTTTGATGATAGACATAGTCTAGTTATATTTGAAAGGTTGAAAATTGATTTTGGAATAATGCCTTGTAGCTTATTGTCGCATATAAAAAGCTCTTCTAAGGAATATGATGAGATTGCACTAATATGCCCCGTAAATTGATTGTTTGATAGATATTAATATTTCAAACAAGGCAAAGTTAAGAGGGAGGAAGGAATTGTTCCATTTAACAAGTTGTTATCTAAAAGCAATACAATTATCTAAGAAAGTTACTGCAACTCAATTCTGGAAGCTGACTTCTAAAGTCATTACCTGACATATATAGTTCACAAGTTCTTGGTAAACAGAGGATGCTTTGTTTGAAATTTCCGCTTAATCCTGTGTTTTCAAGATTTAGAGTAACCAATGAGGAAGAATGATTGAAGAGAAAACTAATGGAGTTTGGTCTTATTGAAGATTGTAAAAAATTGAAGCTCTGTTGTATGTGCAAAAAGCCTAACTAGAACTTAAGGGGGAGTATTAATGTACATTGTATCATATTCTGACTGTTGACTTTGTCAACATTTCACTATTGGGCTTATGATTGTTATGGGCCTTTAGCTACCTGAGTTGTGTAGATAAATACACTGATATAGTTTTGTAGATTTTTTCACATATATGACACCTTTTGAAATACAAAACACCAATGTGCCATCATATGAAAAATAATTTTCAAATTGCCACACTTTTCATTTGGAGTTCGGCCACCACTTGGCCGATCATATGAAACAAATTTTGGGACACTGGGGTTCGGCCATATCTTGGATGATCTTGTGAAGAAGTTTTTTATTTTTTTATCTATTATAATAAATAATGTTTTGATATATAAATATTATAATTAATTGTTTTAGCGGGTTTGAGTTTGGGTTTGGGAGAAAAAATTCGAACCAAACGAGTGTGGACGTGAGTGTTATTTTGTCATCCGAATAGCCTTTGAATTCGGACTCAAGTTCGAATGTGGGTTTGAATAGTGTTATCTTTCTAATTTTAATTATTATTTTTTAATTTTGTTAACGATTTAATATTTTATTGATTTATTATATAATAGATTACTGTTTTATGATAAAGTAATTAATAATAAATTTTACGTATTTTGTTGCGAGTTCGGGTTTGAGTGAAAAACTCGAACACAACTGGTGTGGACGTGGGTATATTGCCACCGAACATAGGCAAAATAAAACTAACCTGAGTCTCCCTTTTTCTCTGTTTATTTCCATTATCTATTTTTTTAATTTAAAAAGAATTATTTCTTATTTCTTTTATATTTTATTTAATTATTTATTTATCCCAGTAACTTGCCATTTTTTATTTAATATTTATTTTACTTCTTTTTTAAATAATAAAATTTAACATATAGTAATAAGCAATTATTATTATTTAATTTTATTTTACTAGAAACAATCAGCCGAACAGTCTTTGGGTTTGAATTCGAGTTTGGGTGCCGATTTCAGGTGTGGATTTGGGTAATGTGAAATCCGCACCCGACTCGGTCCGTTGTCATTCCTTGACTACCGGAGTAATATTTTGTTAATATTTATATTTATATTTATATAAATAGAATTGTCCATGATCTTACCCAAACCCGCGGGGCCCATCCGAACCCGAATCAACGGGTAAAAACTAAACTAAACTATATATATATATATATATATATATATATATATATATATATATATATATATATTAAAAATCGGAGTAATATTTTATTATATTTATGTTTATATAAATAGTAGGGATGACAACGGATAAGGAGGTAACCTTATCCAACTTTTTGAGTTGGGTAGATAAGAATTCACCTATAAGAACTATCTCATTCACTGATTGGGAGAAGAACTTGCATATCATATACGTCCTTTACCATGTTGATCATCGAGGAGTCAATAAAAACATGCATGAAATAATGATAAACTATTATCATTAGTCACTTTTATTGAATAAAATGTTGATTTGAAAATTAAGTTCGAGCTACTTTCTATTTGAATATTTTGACTATAAATATTTGATACCTTTCTTACCATTTCCATGCACACTTTATTTTCTTTCGGTTTTCTTTCTTTCTGATAAACTAGTAAGTTTCCACAAACTCCTTCATACATGTCATCCATGAAGTGGTTGCTTCTGTGTTTACATCTTTTTTTCTTTCATTTTCCATTTTCCTCGTCATGTCATCCTTATGAGAATTATGCTTTGCTTCATTTCAAGTCCTCATTCACTCTAAGTACCGCTTATTATCCTTGTAATGAATCTCCTATGAAAACAACAACATGGCAAAATGGGAGTGATTGTTGCTCATGGCATGGTGTCACATGTGACACCATCTCTAGTCATGTGATTGGCCTCAATCTTGGCTGTGAAGGCCTTACAGGTATATTATATTCTAACAGTTCCATTTTTCATCTTTCTCATCTCCAAACACTCAATCTTTCTTCCAATTATTTCTCCAATGTTTCTTTTGGCTCCCAATTTCATTCTAAGTTTGGTGGATTTCAGAGTCTCACTCATCTTGACCTGTCTAACTGTGATTTTCAAGGTGAAGTTCCTCCTCAAATATCACATCTTTCTAAATTAACATTACTTCGTCTCTCTGACAATAGTGAGTTAATTTGGAAAGAAACCACTTTGAAGAGACTTGTGCAAAATGCAACAAATTTAAGGGAGATGTTTTTGGATGGCACAAATATGTCTTCAATAAGACCAAACTTCCTTAGTTTTCTCTTCGATCATTCTTCCTTTTTGGTTACTCTTAATCTCAAAAATTCAAGATTAAGGGGTGACTTCAAACAAAGCATTCTCTGCTTACCAGCTATTCATGAGTTATATATGTCAAAAAATAACCTTACCGGCCAGCTTCCAGAATTCGGTTGCAGTAACTTTGTTAGACTTTTGGATTTTTCATTTAATGGTTTTCAAGGACACATTCCTCTGTCATTTTCTAATCTCACATCTCTTACTTATCTAAGTTTAACGGGAAACTCTCTTAACGGTTCAATTCCATCTTCACTTTTAACTTTTCCATATCTAACCTATCTAGATCTCTCGTCAAATTATCTTAGTGGTCAAATCCCAAATGTATTTCACCAATCAAATAGATTTCAAAAGTTAGATTTGAGTTATAACAAACTTATAGGTGAACTTCCGTTATCAATTTCAAACCTTCAACATCTCATTTTCTTAGACCTTTCATCCAATTCATTTATCGGTCAGATCCCAGATGTGTTTGGTGGGATGACCAAAATACGAGAACTCTATCTATATTTAAACAATTTAGAAGGACAAATTCCTTCTTCGTTATTTAATTTGAATCAACTTGTGACATTAGATTGTTCTGATAATAACTTGGTGGGGCCCCTAATCAACAGAATTTCAGGTTTTAGAAAACTAACTTATTTGATTTTACATAACAACTTATTAAATGGAACAATTCCTTCCTCCTTGTTATCCTTGCCTCGTTTAGAAGTATTACATCTAGCAAACAATCGACTGACGGGACCTATCAGGGCAATCTCATTGTATTCCTTAGAAGAGCTTTATCTATGCCAAAATAAGCTACAAGACAATATTCCAAAATCACTTTTTAGCCTTCCAAACATTACTATACTTTGTCTATCATCAAACAACTTAACCGGAGTTGTTGATTTTCACCACTTTTCTAAACTTCAAAATTTGCATTCTTTGTCCCTTTCACATAATAGCCAATTATCACTAAAAAATGAATCCAAAGTCAATTACAATTTTTCTGAACTAATTTTATTGGAATTGTCTTCTTTGAGTTTGAATGAAATTCCCATATTTTTAAAAAATTGTCCAAGATTGTATTCTCTTGACATGTCCAATAACAAATTGAATGGAAGAGTGCCTGATTGGTTACTTGAAACAATGAATTCAATTGGATTTTTGAATCTCTCTCAAAACATGTTCACATCAATAGATCAAATCTCAACAAGTAGCTACCGGCTTGGTTCCCTTGATCTTAGTTTAAACTTACTACATGGTGAACTTTCTTCTTCAATTTGCAACATGAGTTCCCTACAATATCTCAATCTTGCACAGAATAAATTGACAGGTACCATTCCACCATGCCTTGTTAGTTTATCGTCTCTTCGAGTTTTGGATCTACAAATGAACAATTTTTATGGAATTTTGTCAAATAAATTTTCAAAGGACAGTCAACTTCTTAATTTGAACCTTTATGGCAACCAATTAGAAGACCAGTTGCCAAAGACTTTGTCCCATTGCAAAAATCTGGAAGTTTTAAATCTTGGTAGCAATAGAATTGAGGACAATTTTCCTTATTGGCTTCAAACTCTGGAAAATTTGAAAGTGTTGGTTTTGCGAGACAATAAGTTGCATGGCCCCATTTCTAATCTAAGGACCAACTATTCATTTCCCAATTTAATGATTTTTTATATCTCAAGCAATAACTTCAGTGGCCTACTTCCAAGAGAATTATTTAAAAAGTTTGAAGCCATGAAGGATGAGGATGCAAGATTTTCATATATGGAAGAGTCGTTGAATTTTTACAGTCAGCTTAGTATTATATGGTACTACGATTCTGTGACCTTGAGGATTAAGGGGATCAATTCCATATTGGTGAAAATTTCAACGAACTTTGCAACTATTGATATGTCAAGAAATAAATTTGAAGGAGATATTCCAAATGCTGTTGGAGAGCTTCATGCACTTATAGGACTTAACCTTTCCCATAACAGACTCAGTGGTAGTATTCCTCGATCCATGGCAAATTTGATAAATTTAGAATCTTTGGATCTCTCATCAAATATGATCACCGGTGTTATTCCTGCAGAATTATCCGATTTGAATTTTCTTGAATTCCTGGATGTTTCTAATAACCATCTTGTGGGGGACATACCTCAAGGAAAACAGTTCAATACATTTTCAAATGATTCATTTGAAGGAAACTTGGGATTATGTGGAGTACCCTTGTCAAAGAAATGTAGACCTGAACAACATTCCCCATTTTCACCCAACAAGTTTTGGAGTGAAGAGAAATTTGGATTTGGATGGAAACCAGTGGCAATTGGATATGGATGTGGATTTGTGTTTGGGATAGGCCTTGGATATTGCATGTTTCTAATTGGAAAACCAAGATGGCTTGTGATGATATTTGGTGGCCAACCAAAGAGAAAAGTGAGAAGAAGAACAAGAGTGAGGAGAACTAATCATTCAAACATGAATCAAATGATACAAATGTCATAGTTTTATTTTCTATTTAAAATAAGCTTGATCATTCTTGTTTGATCAGCAAGTTTGATTTTGTATCGTAAATTAACGTTGGTGTTGCAAAGATGTTTCAAATGTGTTTCTTTATATTCTAATTCTTGTAAATATTCAAATGATACTAATAGATTGGAATTGCAAGTTAATAAAAAAAAACATTACTTATTTTAGAGCATCCACATCCTTCATCCTCGCTTGAGGTTTTCAAATGAAACACATGTAATTTTTTATATTGTATCACACTCTCACATTTTTTAAATATTCATTCATATAACTTACTAAAAATTCTACTAAATCCCATCAAATCTCACAATATATCTCACATTCATATTATAATTTTTTTTAATTAAAATAATATAATTCAAATATATGAAAATACATTAAAAATTATATATTTAAAGTAAAATAAGTTTTATATATATATATATATATATATATATATATATATATATATATATATATATATATATATATATATATATATATATATATATATATATATATATATATTCCTTCGGATTGACCCAATTCACTCATAAGTACAAAACAGCCCAATAAACATTGGCCCACACGCTGGGACAAGCAGAGGACGTTATTCTCTTCTGCCCACTAGCCGGGCACATGTGAACGATGGCTCCTCTACAAAACCACATCATCCGTGCATGACAGTGCTCATGTCCTCGCCAACGACTAGTTCTCCTTGCCTGGCTGGATGAGAACGGATAACCGTCACACACATTTTAGACCTAGGAATCTGGCCCAACCAAAAATATTGTGGCCAATAACCACGCACTAAGGAGAACCTTATAAATAACCCTCATCTCTAAGAGGACGAGGTATTGAATATCCTTTTCTCTTACTTATACTTTCCATTGTACCTTTGTTCTTGTTCTTACTTGAACATTTGAATGCTTTGCAAGTACAACCCTTTTTTTCCTGAACCATCACCGAAGATCACGTTGTTACTGCTGGCCCACCTGTTCTGACTTGTAAAGATCATATATATATATATATATATATATATATATATATATATATATATATATATATATATATATATATATATATATATATATATATATATATATATATATATATATATATATATATATATATATATATATATAACAATCCAAATAATTTACTAAAAATATGTTAAAAAAACATTGATGTTTAAATAAATTAGTAGCAAAAAACAATATCTTTAAAACATTTTTCAATTCTTGTTATTCTCCCGTCCATAACATTGTCATAGATGTTTAATGAAGTCTTGTTGAAGGTGTTGATGAATTTGTTTATCACGAACATTTAATCTTCTATTAAAAAACTCTTGAAAATCAATATTAGTATCATCTGACAATATTATCACGTCATAGCTCAAATGATCATTAGAAAAATCAATTTTTTTTATCAAATGTGACATGTTCATCTTCAACAATCATATTATATTTATATAATATGATGCGTGTATTCGTTATGCATGTCATTAAGCTCATTGACGCTCTTGAACTCTCCGAATACTTGTTAGACATTAAATATGAACATATCTCATAATCAATATTCGAATTTTGATCAATCAAATTGGGGAGTCAGTCATATTGGCTAGAGTCAACCCCATTGATCACAACTTCAATATTTTAATAGTTAATACATAAATAATAACTAAAAACTTTTTACTAAAGATGAATACCGAATTATTATTAATTTCCTAGTTCATTCAAACGATTATTAAGATGGTTCCATATATCATTTTCAGTGTTTACAAAGTCATCGATTCCATTAAGTCTTCTTCAAAGATAGAAAACGGTCTCATGTGTTTTTCTTTTTTGCATACGTATAATTTTCAGTAGTCCTCTCTTTAGAGCATGCTGGAGACTAATCAAATGGGAAAAAATTTCAACAAGTCATTGCGACCGTTATTATCCTTCCACACATAGATGCATCGAATTGCATGACCTATTTCATTTGAATTTTCATCTCTAGATTAATGTCTTGCTTTGACAAATAAAAAACTGATTGGGTTGAAATATCTACATTTATAATATGACATGTTTAAAATATAATTATTTCTACTATGAAATATCTACATTTATAATATGGCATCTAAATAAATTAAATCAAATGAAATAATACATGATGTTTACTAAGCATTTAATTGCTTTTAATGCAAATCAATCACATGATAACCAAAATAGCTTTAAACAAAGCTATTTCAAACGCTTAACATATATGTTCTATCAAGACATAATTGAATTCATGATACTACAATAAAATTGATACACCACAAACCTAAGCTTATACATTAAGTCTCTATAGCAAAGTCTAACTTATATGACATATAATCAATGCAATAATGCACTAATGCAATAACAAAATTAATGAATACTAGAAAACTAAAAAAGATAAGGGAAGAAGAAAAAATACACAAAGATATACAATGGTTCAACGTTCGTCCGCGCTTTGCCTACTCCATTTTTCATTGGTATTGAAAACCATTGGAAAATAATCACAGTCTTTCACTATTTTGATAATTTTGATGACAAATATTTTGATTACAACGAACTATCAAACAATAATTTTCACTACTGATGCAGATACTCAACTACTAACAAAAATCAGATCTCTAATAATTCTTGATCCACTAACCATGATTTCCACAATAACCTGCTCCAATTATTCGTATGTGGAAACCACATGATCTCACTGATCTCTTGTATGAGCGATTGCCATCAACTAAGCATTGATTGGACAACTCCCAACTTTGTCTACGAGCAATATTTCTACAACTCCACCAAAGATGGACAACATCCTTCCCCACCTTACGGTCAATTAATACTTGGTCACACCAAAGTCTTCTTTGGAGTATACTGAAATTCTCTTCTTGGTGGATAACAACAAATGCCAAACTCCATTCAAGAAATGATATATCCACTTGTAACAAACATCAAACTTCAACACAATAATATTAGATATCCTAATGTCCACTAATTTCCCTCAACACTCAATCTTTAGAGATGAAGGTCCTAAAAAATGGAAAAGACTAATGATGAAGATGATGAACTGTGTAAAAATATCTCACAATCACTCTAGAAATGCAATGTTTTTGTCAAGGGTTTAGATGAATGTAAATGAAGAACACACATAAGGTTATCTCAAATTTTTGGGTAAATGGATTTTGGATATGATTGTTATCAAGAGATTGCACAATACAATAACAAATTGCACAAGAACAAGATGCAACAAAAAAGAGATTGAATCGGACATGAATTTAGAATCAATAAATTGTTCTAGAGAAGAAGAGAAAGATTCATGGTAATGGGTATAGACACATTAAGAAGAGAAAATAAATTTTAGTATTTATGGGTTTCACCCCTATGTTTCACTGAGTTGTTATTTCATCAAAGAAATAACTATTTAAATCAAAGATGGAAAATGGGTTTTGTGAAGCTTTAATTCAGATCAAGTGAAAACTATGATTCAAATCAATTTGAGCAGAGCCTAAATATAGCTTCATGGAATCACTTGATTCAAATAAATTTTACACTTGATTCGAATCACATGAGATTGCGATTCGAGTCATATTTATTTTGTGATTCTAATCAAATGGTCTCGAGGCAATTCCCATTTTTCACACAACTTCTGATTTGAATCATGTTTTACACTAGATTCGAATCAAATAACTAAAAATTCAGATTTAAGAGTTCTAACTTGTGATTCAAGCTACGCCTAATGAAACAACAAAATAGCAACTAGCTAGGCTAAGAAAGAAACAATAACAAGGATGAAGCACTCTTATTAAATGAGTATGGAGGGTCCTTACTGATACAACAACATAATAGTTGAAGCGGTTACAATACAAATAAAAAACGAATAGAGTACATGCACCCGATTATAGAATCAAATTACAAATACGCAAGTGCTAACACAACGATATCAAATTGCCAACAACATCAAAACATATGAGCGGTACCATACGATACTGTGACTTCACTTTCATCCAGCTCCTCTAATATCTTGTGAAAAGAACTCAGTTCCTCGTTTGGCAATTGTGTCAGGATACCTAAAAGTTTTTTACTTTGGGCCCTATCCCCAAAAGCATGATAGACACCACTCCAAGATCTTCCACGTACTGGTCTGCTCGAGTATGAAAGCACTCACGCGTTCTTGAAGTAATTCCTTTTATTTCAAAGGTATTCAATCGAGAATATTGCTCCCCTCTCTGGGCGCCAAAGGCCAACCAAGACAAATGATACCAAATATGTATGATAAGCCAAATCTACTAACTTCTTTTGGTGAGTAGCCTCAACCTTGCTAAGAAATAGGTATAATCCTCTTCAGAGACAGAAATTAGAAACTGCTATAGTGTTTGCGGACCTGGACAAGCAAATAGCAAAGGGGTAATGAAATAGATATCGAAAGAAAGCCTCATATAGAATAAGACCCCCTTTAAATTTTGATCAAGTATCCATGATCAGATAACAGGGGACCCTTCATTGTGAAACACCTCAAGCTCAAGTCGAACAGTCGGACTTTTCCCAGCCATGCGTGACGATCGACACAGACCATCTTCCTCTACGACCCAGTCAGAAAAAAGCTCAGAAGTACAAGCACTTCTAGGGACTTGCACGTTAGAACTCCCTACAAGCAATGAGACGACCCTAGGGGTCCTTTTTATTTATTCCATGATGTTGTAACATTTCATCTTCTTTGCACATCAAGAGTATAAAGGTTAGAAAGTAAACAACCAAAGAAATGTTCAAGAAAAAGGGGATTCCTCATGATATTCACCAACAAAACATGTTTTTGTCCTCTTTTATGTTGAAGTGCACCAGAAACACGTCTCTATATACTATTTCTTATGTTTCTTCAACGTAGCATCATAAGGGGTAACACCGTCGACAGTTGAAAACTTCAAAGAAGGGTATTAATTTAATCTTCATATATATTTCCCTTTGAGACAAATTATCTATGTTATAAACGTAAAATTAAGGACTCTCCTAAGAAATGGCTTTGACGCCATAACTTGGAGACTTTGTCCGAACATTGATAAGGCGGCCTGGGGTCTATGGTACAAAGGTTAGCATGAGCTGTTTCATAAAAAAAGACTAAGCAAGTAGTATAGGTCCTTGAAATGCTTCACAATATCCAAGTAAAAAACATTAAACATTTTGATACATCTTCTGAGAGATATCACGGTCGGGGCCCCCTTCTTGTACTCACATAGTTAAAGACATTAATGCCCAGCTTACGAGATGCAATTGTGAAGGAGAAATTATAAATGATTAAGAACGCCAACCTCAAAGTCATTAAAATGTAGGTAGAGACCTATTAAATTAAATAGGCATTCATGATGAGGAGTCACACACTCATCATATTTGTTGCATATCCTCTTAACTTACTCAATGGGAAACACCCCATTATGAAAAAGATCTCACCTCCACAAAGGCATGGTTCAAGCCGCCATCACCCACAAAGTAAGAGGAGGTATCCAACGTCTCTTCATCCTCTCACACTGTTGATTTGTCACCATTTCCTTCCGGATTCTAATTTGACATTTCTTCATTATAAAAGGTTTTGCCAACACTTAAAAGGGATAAATACGAGTAGCTTGTCAAAGAAAATTTGAGGAAAATTTGGCATCCTTATAAAAGTACATATATGGAAATGAGGTTTATAAAAATGCAAAACAGAAAGACCAGAGATTCTTTAACACTCTTCTGCGAAAAACCCTAATGAAGGAAGCAAAAATAAAAGAACAAGGGATTAGGGGCAACTGTTTTAGATTATCCGTAAGACACATAGAAAAAGGCCCAATGACAAATTATAAGTAGAAAGGATCACATAACATGTAGACCATCAGTCGGATTAGAAGTAGAAAATTTTGTCCTTCAACACATCAATCACCATCCAATTCAACCATATGTTTGTCTGCATAGCCGTATCCAAATTGAGTTTCACGCTTATACTATTCATCATTCTTTACTGACACGACCATTAGAATGTTAACCTTACAGGTCTACTTCGATTCATCACATCGGAAGTATCACCACCTCATCTTCTGTTTCTAATTCTTAACCGAACAATAATGTGTAAAAGATTTCTCCATTTAAAATATGTATGAATTTAATTTATATTATTAATATTTTAAAAATAAAAATGCATTTGACATCGGATATGTTAGAAAGTCGGAAAGTCACCTTCGTTATTTTTCTTCCAATTTTGTGCTATAAAAATTACAGTTTTCTCAATCTTTTTGTATCGGTTACGTTACTCTCCAGATCAGTTTTATTATTATTATTATTATTATTATTATTATTATTATTATTATTATTATTATTATTATTATTATTATTATTATTATTTTGTATATCTTTTGAATGAATCATGGAGAAGCTCCAAGTCCATGTGTTTCACTAGATTAAACCCTTTGCTAGAATTTAAACAGAAGACATGTGTAGAAAGCAATACATTGAACTGAAACTACCAACAGGAACCTTGCTATGTTGTTTTGAATTAGAAATTACATTAAGAGAATGGAGCTGATCATATTTAGGCATATTTTAGACAGAGTTTAACTTCTTTTTTTACACATATCCATAACGAATAGGACATCATTTTGTAACAATTATTCACAAAAAACAGAATTGAAAATATGAATTACTAGACAGTGTTGCTTACTTATAATACAATCAAATATTTTGAGATACATAAAATTCTTAACAACAAGAATAGCAAGAAACACATTCAAAACACCTCACCAATAACAACAATGGAAAATTTACAAACAAAATTAATCTTGCTGATCAAACAAGAATGATCAAGCTTATTTTAAATACACTTAAAAACTAACACAATAGAAAAAATAAACAAAACAATAAAATTATGACATTTGTATCATTTGATTCACGGTTGAACTAGAACCATTGGTCCTCCTCACTCTTGTCCTTCTTCTCACTCTTCTCTTAGGTTGGCCACCAAATATCATCACAAGCCATCTTGGCTTTCCTATTAAAAACATGCAATACCCAAGGCCTATTCCAAACACAAACCCACAACCATATCCAATTGCCACTGGTTTCCATCCAAATCCAAATTTCTCTTCACTCCAAATCTTATCGGGTGAAGGTGGAGAATGTTGTTCAAGTCCACATTTCATTGACAAAGGAAATCCGCATAACCCCAAGTTTCCTTGATATGAATCATTTGAAAATGTATTGAACTGCTTTCCTTGAGGTATTTCTCCTATTAGATGGTTATTGGAAAGATTCAAAACTTCAAGGCTGTTTAGATTTGTGAATTCGGCAGGAATCATACCAATCAACATATTTGAGGAGAGATCCAACCATTCCAAGTTTGTCAAGTTTCCCATGGATTGTGGAATATGACCAATGAGTTTGTTATAGGAAAGGTTAAGTCCTATGAGTTCATGAAGCTCACCCATAATATTCGGAATCTCTCCTTCAAACTTGTTTCTAGACAAATCAATACTTACCAGGATTCTTGGAATTTTTTTCATTGCCATACTAGTCCCTTTCATTGTCACAATCATTGAATCGTAGTAATTCTTAATTTCATCAGCTGACAAACCAAGTCTTTGTTTAAATGAATCAATTACTACAGCAAGAGAAATATCCTTTTCCATATATGACCTACCTTCTGGATCTTGAATAACATTTTTCATGGCTTCAAACTTTTTAAAATAGGTTTTTGGTAGCGGACCGCTAAAGTTATTTCCTGAGATATCAAAAATAATTAAACTGGGAAATGGATAATTGATCTTTTGATTATCAATGGAGCCATGCAACTTATTGTCTCGCAAAACCAACACTTTCAAATTTTGCAGAGTTTGAAGCCAGTCTGGAAATTTGTCCTTTATTCTGTTGCTGCCAAGATTTAAAACATCAAGATTTTTGCATTGGGACAAAGTTTCAGGCAAACTGTCTTCTAATTGATTGCCAAAGAGATTCAGAGTAGAAAGTTGATTGTCCTTTGAAAAGTTATTTGGCAAAGTGCCATAAAATTTGTTCATTTGTAGATCCAAAACTTTAAGAGACATTGAACTAACAAGACATTGTGGAATAGTACCTGTCAATTTGTTGTTTGCAAGATTGAGAACTTGTAGGAAACTCATGTTGCAAATTGACACCGAAAGTTCACCCTGTAGTAAGTTAGAACTAAGATCAAGGGAACCGAGCCAATACCTACTTGTTGAGATTTGATCTATTGATGTGAACAAGTTTTGAGAGAGGTTAAAGAATCCTTGGTTATCCATTGTTTCAAGTAGCCAATTAGGAACTTTTCCAATAAGTTTGTTATTGGACATATCAAGATATTGCAAATTTGAGAGATTTTTTAGGAATTCGGGAATTTCTGTCAAACTGAACGAAGACAATTCTAATTCCAATAGTTTGGGAAAATTGTAATTTACATTGGATTCAGAGTTTAGTGATAAATGGCTATTATGTGAAAGAGACAAAGATTGCAAATTTTGAAGTTTGGAAAAGTGTTGAAAATCAACAACACCACTCAAGTTGTTTGATGATAGACATAGTATATATAGGTTTGAAAGGTTGAAAATTGATTTTGGAATATTGCCCTGTAGCTTATTGCGGCATAGATAAAGTTCTTCTAAAGAATACGATGAGATCGCACTGATATTCCCTGTAAACCGATTGTTTGTTACAGATAAAATTTTCAAACGAGGCAAAGATAGCAGGGAGGAAGGAATTGTTCCATTTAACAAGTTGTTGTCTAAAACCAAATCTGTTAGTTTTTGCAACCTTGAAATTTTGTTGATTAAGAGACCCACTAATTTATTATTAGAGCAATCTAATGTCAGAAGTTGATTCAAGTTAAATAATGAAGAAGGAATTGTTCCTTCTAAATTGTTTGAATATAGAGAGATATACTGCAGTTTGGTCATCCCATCAAACACATCTGGAATCTGACCCTTAAATGAATTGGATGAAAGGTTTAAGGTAGTGAGACGATGAAGGTTAGAAAGTGATATTGGAAGCTCACCTCCAATTTTGTTATAACTCAAATCTATTTGTTGAAATTGATTTAATTGGTGAAATACATTTGGGAGTTGGCCACTAAAACCATTGGAGGAGAGATCCAGAAAAGTTAGGCATGGAAGAGTTAAAAGTGAAGGTGGAATTGAGCCATTAAGAGAGTTTGCCGTTAGATGTAGAGAAGTAAGATATGTGAGGTTAGAAAATGATGGTGGAATGGGTCCTTGAAAACCATTGCTTGAAAAATCCAAAATTCTAAGAAAGTTACTACTGCAACTCAATTCTGGAAGCTGACCTCCAAGGTCTTCATTACCTGACATATATAGTTCATGAATACCGGGTAAGTAGAGAATGCTTTGTTTGAAGTTCCCCCTTAATAGCGTGTTTCCAAGATTAAGAGTAACCAAAGAGGAAGAAAGGTTGAAGAGCAAATCAAGGGAGTTTATTTTTATTGAAGACATATCTGTGGCATCTAAAAACACCTCTCTTAAATTTGTTGCATTTTGCATAAGCCTCTTCAAAGTGCTCTCATTCCAAACTAACTTATAGTTCCCAGAGAGATGAAGTGATGTTAATTTAGAAAGGTGTGAGATTTGAGGAGGAACATCTCCTTGAAAGGAAGAAGAAGAAGACAAGTCAAGATGTGTAAGACTCTTAAAGTCCCCAAACTTAGAATGAAAATGGGAGGGGAAGAAATCATTGTAAGAGAGGTCGAGTGTTTGGAGATGAGGAAGATGGAAAAGGGTACTGTTGGGATGTAATATACCTGTAAGGCCTTCACATGCAAGGTTAAGGCCAATCACATGACCAGAGATAGTATCACAAGTGACACCATGCCATGAGCAACAATCACTCCCATTTTTCCATGTTGTTGTTTTCATGAGATTAGATTCATCACAATAAGGGAAAGTAGGTATTGTAAACGAGGACTTGAATTGAAGCAAGGCAGAATTCTCATGATGATGACATAAAAAGTTGAAAGAAGAAGTGAATGATGGAAAATGGAAGAGAAAAAGATGTAAACACAAAAACAACCACCCCATTGGATTGATTAATTCAGCTTTGTGGAAACTTCAGTGGTTTTTTTGAAAGAAAGGAAACTCAGAGAAAATAAAGTGTGGATGAAAATAGAAAGGAAGGTACCATAGATATTTATAGCCAAAATTAAAATACAATATATCTCAATTTTAATTTTAGTTCTATGGCTGGAAAATGTCTATCCACATAAATTATATTTGGACTAGTAGAGTGACTATCAATAACAACTAGACAAATCAATTTCTATTGTTAGTAAAGTGACTATCATTTACAAATAGACAAATCAATTTCTATTGTATTAATTTGGCTGTCATTTAATCGAAAGAGACTTAGGTTCGAGACCATATTAATACAAGTTTTGTATTTTTTATTTTAAATTTAGAATTGTTTAAGATTAAGTAATTTATAATTGTTTAAAAATGAAAAATGATTTAGTATTTAAAAATAAAAAATAAAAAAATTTTAACTTGGCAGTCCAGTCATGGTTTAAAACTAAGAAAAAATCGGTTTGAAAAAAATATTAACAGAAGGACTTATATGATCTGGTTAAATTTTATAAGGGACTAAATTGAGTCTGTTTTATTGTGAAGGACTAGTTTGACTCGTGTAATATTTGTGAGGGACCAAAATGAGTCTTCCCTCTAAATTTAATTATTTATTTAATTAATGACCCATTGCTGATCATAATAAAATGTTAAGGGACGTATATAAACTTAGTTCTACTCCCAATCTGTTTATGGAAATGTGATAATTATTACAAAATTATCGAATTTATCAAGTAATATTATAAAATGACATACAACTATGGGTCATGCTAACGAGTGTCGCAGGGGCATTCTTTAAGGTTTCCATATAAAGAAAACATTCTCTAAATAAATTAATCAATTCAATTTTCAATGCACTGAATACAAGTTTTTTTTAATGAAACATGCATTTTTGCTCATTAAAAGAAGTCAATTATTTCTATTTTTAATGTATTAAATACAAGTATATTTAACAAAACATTCTTTTTAGACTCTTAACCAGTGCCCCTGGGGCACCCGTTAGCATTTCCCTTAATTTTACTTGTATATTTAGTGTCACTCTCTTCTAGCAATTTCTTACGTTTAAATTTAATAAATTATATAAGTCATTTATTTTTCGTAATTTACATTTTTAATTAAATTATATAAATCATTTATTTTTCATAATTTACATTTTTAATTAAATTTTATAAATCATTTATTTTTCATAATTTACATTTTTAATTGATTAAATTATAATGAATGATATATATTTGATAAATATTATTAAATACTGAAATTTAAGATAACTCTATACAAATAAATAAATAAATAAAATTAGACGAAAATTTCACAACAAATCCACCATTTAAGAAACATGATACCTCTGGAAAACCCCACCATACCTATGCCTTGCTAACCTACGCGAATGGCTTTTGGTATCACTTCATGTCTTTTGTTACCCTTCGCATAACTTTCTAACCGTGACATCCTGATCCAACCATTCCATCTTCCTTTGCTGCAACGTTTTTCAACCTTTTTGCCAACTATATTGTTCCATACAACTAATTCTTCTTCCAAAAGCAATTACATTTACATCTGCTTTGCACGATTTCCCATATGTCACTTTAACACATCTTTCTTCTTCTATCATACTGTCCTACTCTCTCACTTCCTTTCATATTTGAAACTCTGGAAATCTACCATATCTCCTTTCTACACGCTTATCTTTGTGAGCATTCAACAAATTAGAAATAATCACTGTTTGCAAGCGCGACGAAAATGGCGAAATCGTTCGAGGAGATAATCTACATCACCATTCTACACCCTTTCTCATTTCTCTAAAACTCACTTCTCTCTGCCACTCTTATCTCTCTTCTCGTCCCTTTTCTCTTTCTCTGTTTCCTAATTTCTCAGATCTGAAGTTCTGCCTCTCCTTCATTTAACATTTCTTTTGGTGAAATAACAAATCATGAAGAGATGGCTCCTAAGAGTAATTTTTTGGATGATTTGCGTTTTCGTTGGGTGATGATGAACGAAGCTGGAAAAAAATACGACAATAATTATGATTTTTTGTGATGGAGATTCAGTTTTCTATCGCTTTAAGACTACTATTTGTGGTAGAGATTCGGTTCGTATGTTTATTGTTTAACGATGTTTAGTGGTGTATGTGTATAATGGAATTTTTGGTAGAGATTTGTGTTCATCTTTGAGAATTTAGAATAGTTGTTGTCGATAAAAATGTGAGTTAGACATGGTCTTAACTACATCCGTTTATGTTTACTGTTTCTTTGTATCAAAATAGTCAATCTGCAAAAGATCTTTGGGATAAACTAGAGTCAAGGTACATGCAAGAAGATGCGACAAGTAAGAAATTTCTTGTTTCCCATTTCAATAATTATAAAATGGTAGATAATAGACCTGTTATGAAACAATTACATGAAATTGAACGTATTCTTAATAATTACTTACAAACGTCACAAATTGCACATGGATGAAACCATCATTGTGTCTTCCATAATAGACAAACTCCCACCTTCATGGAAGAATATAAAAAGGACCCTCAAACATAAAAAGAAGAGTATCATAAAGAAGATGATACTAAAGACCAATTTACTCATGAGAAAATACATGTTGTGGAAGATGGAAAATCTAAAAGGTCTCATGATAATATGAAAATAGATGGTGAAGATGTTCATGACAACAATGGAAATGTACAAAGGAAAATAAAGAAAGGAAGTTGCTTCTATTGTGGCAAACCGGGACATTTCAAAAGTGAATGTAGGTTCTTGAAAAAGTTGAACCAAGAGAAGAACTCAAATGCACGAAAGGATGATCTTGTTGCGTAGAAGTAACTTCTAGAAATTATTCACTTTTAAGACTTGTTTATCCAATTTTGGATAAAGTTAAAATTAAGGTTGTGTTGTATGTAATAGAGTGTGGATTTATTTGGTTTGTATAATTTTATTGTGTGATATATTTATATGTAAGTGAATTTGTTTTTATTTACAAAGAAATTGAATATAAAATTTGGTTGTTAATATTTTGATAAGTATTGATAATAAATTATTGAACTTGCCTTTAATAAAAGTTATGATATAAATGAATCTACATATAATGAGTTTAATATGTTTTCAACTAATCTCATTTGATTTATCTATAAAATGAATGTTGTTTTCTTTAGTTTATTAAATCCACTTAAAATTCAATCTTATTTAAAATATAATGAAGAATAGTTGTATAAATTTTTTTAAATAATGCATGTATGTTTTCTATAAATGATAAAAGTTTATTTAAGAGAATTAAATTAATCTAACTATTTGGATTTAATTTTGGCACGTGTTTATAATTTACATGGTTGAATATATGATATAATATATGACCATTATTGTTGTCTTAAGGGTTAAATATATAAAACCCCCTGTAATGTTAACGAGTTTTGTTTTTAGCCCCTGTAATTTTTTTTTTTTTGCAATCAGCCCCTTGTAATTTTTAAATTCCTTCAAGGACCCCCTGACTGCCACATAGCAGAAAAGATTCTCTCTTGCTGCTTACGTCGCAGTCCACGTGGATTTTTCATTTTAATTTTAAATTCTATGTGGAATAAATAAAATTTAATTTTTTTTTTAAACTTTTTTTTAAAATTTATTTTTTAATAATTTTATTACTGTTTTTATTATGAACACCCCCCTGTAATATTAGCGAATTTTTATTTACCCCCTTATAATAAAAGCAGTAACAAAATTATTAAAAAAAAATTAATTTTCTTTAAAAAAAAATTAAAAAAAATTTTATTCCACGTGGTATTATAAAATAATTAAAAAGAAGAAAAATTCAAGTGGACTGCCACGTAGGCAGCAAGAAAGAATCTTTGCTGCAATGTGGCAGTCAGGGGTCCCTTGAGGGAATCTAGAAATTATAAGGGATTGCAAAAAAAACTTTATCAGGGGTTAAAAACAAAACTCGCTAACATTACAGGGTTTTTATATATTTAACCATTGTCTTAAATAGAGAAATTTGATAACCATGTTAATTGTGGTTGATTTACATGTTTATTGTATTAACTATAATATGTAGTATGCTTATTAAAATAAAAATGAAACTTTAAATCTTATTTCTTGTTATTAAATGGTTTAATAACAAACGTTGAATGATTTAAAATGATACTACGGGATACAAAGTAATTCAATAACTTCATTGTCATGATTGTGTGATAGTTGGTTAAACTATTAAAAATAAATAAAAGATATATCTATGTATGTGTTTGAATATTCAAAATCAATAAACTGAAAATATCTTGCAATTATTTGATGAAATAATTGACAAGAATACGATGTTGAAGACATCATGTAGGGATGTGAAACAAGCCCATATATTATTAATCACCAATGATGGAAACTCAACTCACACTCGTTTAACATCAAGTCTTTAGTTTAATGATTAAAGTACATTATTAGAGTGATTGAAGTACTTGAAAAAAGATACATCCCAAGGGTTAAAAGTACTTGGACCATAAGAATAAATGTGATAGGATGAAGTTTTCTTCTTAATAGACATATAGAAATATACACATCCATTTTTTCTCATTTCAATTATTCCAAATCATTCTTTCACTTTATTAATGCATGAGGAAAGTGTAGAAAACATTTTTCCGTAAACTATTATCAAAAGATACACTTAGTGTGTGCAATTCACATTAAGGAATTCAAAGTATCTTGAAGGGAATTCTCCGTTAATCTCAATTGCATCCAATATACAATATATGGTGGGAGCGAATTGTTTATAAAGGTTAGTGTAAAATTCACACGCTTTGAATTTTCAAGTACGATCTTCATCGATACTTTCTTTGTTCAAGGGCTGCCACATTTCCACCAACAACCACAAATATTCAACATTTTGCAGGGTTAACAATAGTTGGGGGATATCATTTTGGCACTCAAATTGGTTGGGTAATAAAGCTTTGAAGATTGTGTATCCGAAAATTTACGATCTGGCTGTCAACAAGGAATGCAGTGTGGCGGATTTTGTGAGCTGGGCTGGAAACGCGTGGTCTTGGAATTTCATGAAAATCGTGGATAATATTGATGAAGTCGAGCCCAGTCTCTGGGGGGAATTTTCGGAGCTGCTGCAGGAGGTTAATTTGGAGAGGAATGCTTGTGACAATTATGAGTGGTTGAAAGAGGTTGGTGGTAATTTCACGGTAAAGTCTTGTTTCGATCTTTTCAGTGCGGGTACTTACAAATCCGTTCATTCTGCTGCTGTTTTGAATGCTCTAAATCATTTGTGGGAGATTAAGGTTCTGTCTAATTTATTAATTTTCGGGTGGAGATACATTCTCAATAGGATCCCTACAATGAATCATTTGTTTAGACGGGGAATTTTGAAGGATAGTAGAGACTTAAGTTACGCTTTTTGCTTTAGGGAAAATGAACCCAAATTGCATATTTTCGGGTTATGCGTATTCCCGGCCAAAATTTAAAGTAAGATTTATGATTGGATTGATACCCATGCGGATCTTTCCTTGGGTTAGCTTGCAGATTTCTTATTCCATTGCGAGAAGGTGAAAAATAAGGTTAAGAGGATAACCATTGTCGTGATTTGGTTAGCAACCGTTTGGAGTATTTGGTTGATGCATAATGACGTCCTCTTCAAAGGAGCCATTTTTAATTTTGACGAGTGTATGTCGGCGATTGTTCATAGGTTGTGGATTTGGTTGTGTTCAGTTTGTAAAACCGTTGATTGTTGTAATTTTTACGTTTGGAATACTATGCTCTTTAGGATATAGAGGTTTTCCGAGTTGTTGCTTCGGGCGGAGTATCCCGTATACTCTCTTTTATTGAATCATTGTCTATTAAAAAAAGTGTAAATAATTCTTTTTTGTTGGGGTTAGGTGTAGTCATCTTTTACTCATGTATTAAGTACGGTCAATGCGTTTTATGTAATTCTACTTAAGCTTGATTTCGATTAGCTACCTAAAACATGTTTCTCGACTTGACATTTGAGATGTGTCTATCATGACTAGATTCAAGTTTCCATCTATTGGATACTAATGCTTAAAGATAGGGTTAGTCACAACAAAATCTACTCATTCAACACAACAGATTCGATTCTTTGTTGATCTTCATCAGATAAATATCACTTACATTGTACAACTTTTCTAAATCCAATACATATAAAAGTGTCCATAAAAAGTCAAAAAAGAACTCCTATTAGGAGAGGAGGCACAAACTTATCATGTTGGGCCGAATTAAAAATGAAGAGAAAAATAAACATTTTATATCAATTTCTAATAGTAACAAACATGACATGTTTTCAACAAACCCCGGAAAATATTCCACCTACAATAGAACTAGGTGCAGAAATCATACAAAGTAAATGGAAAATCATAACATCAATATATAATAAGCAAAAGATAACATACAAAGAATATTTTCAATATGTATTCACAGATTAAGATTTTTCTTAAATTTAAATTTATGTCCGTTTCAAAGGAAGCACATAAAGAAGCAAATCAAACTAAAAATTACATTAAATGTAGTGATCTCAAGAATCTGATTATCTAATTTTCTTATCTGTTTAAATTTTCAATTAAGTAATTAATGTCTCCTTGCCATGTGTATTAATTCATATGACTTATCTTTAGAATACATTTAATTTACTATTTTCCAAATTTCTGAATGTTGAGACTGAAAATTTAAATTACTGTATACAAATATATACAATAATGACTTAAGAAGTCCAAAATAACAAACATGTTAGAGAGGAAGAGAGCCTGTTGTAGGCTTGTGTATGCAAGGCCAGATGCATAAACCATCATAACACCAGGCGCAAATATAGAAGAGAACAGAGTTGTTTTAGATAGAAGAACCGATATTGTTTTGAAAACTGCAAGCAAAACCCAATTCACTGGAAAATGAAGAATGCATGAATGTAGGAAAAATACAGTTTGCTATAAATCATACAAAAAAATAAACTCAATTACAATGATATTAAGAAATTAAGGGAAAAAAACCTGTTTCGCTTGCATCACTGTCTTTTCTTTTGCTGAATTTGCGTCCATTTCCAAACAGTGAATCCAACCACCCCATAACAACCAAGTTTATTCATGGATACGAATCACATATTAAACCTAAATGCTTTATTTGTTAGACACCTTTTTGTAAAACACAATTCTGTAACAATTACTCACAAAAACAGAATTGAAAAAGTGAAAGTCTCATATAAATATGAATCATGTTGCTTATAATACAATCAATCTGGGTATATTTTGATATACATAAAAAAGAGAAAGAAAAAAGAAGGTAAGTAGATTTAATTTGATATCTAAACTAATAATTCTTAGTAACAATTGTTTGATGTATGATAGAAAATTGATTTACGGAGAAGTTAAGTTAAGATAACATCATGATCATCATCCATGAAATATTGTTACAGGAAACAGTCAACTTCATTTACTCTTTTAGTAGAGTTTTCATCAATTCATCACTAAACTTGATGTAAAAGTTTCATATTATTTTTTTATAATAAAAAAAGTTTTATCATCACACCAACTGGTTGGTAGCATTGGCTATTATAGTATTTCTTAGATCTATAAGTAAATTAAGATACACTTTTTCATTTAATTCCAACACCAATATATTTATTAAGCACAAACAAAATAAATACAACTTTAACATAACACCAGCAACATGTTAACAACAACATTGAAAAACTTACAAGTTACAATACACAATCAAAGTAGCTGATCAAACAAGAATCATCAAGCTTATTTTAAATAGAAAATTAAAACTAACACAGTCAGAAAGATAACAACAACAACAAAACTATGACATTTATATCATCTGATTCATGGTTGAACCATTGGTCCTCCTCACTCTTGTTCTTCTTCTTCTCACTCTTCTCTTTGGTTGGCCACCAAATATGATCACAAGCCATCTAGGCTTTCCAATTAAAAACATGCAATATCCAAGACCTATTCCAAACACAAATCCACATCCATATCCAATTGCCACTGGCTTCCATCCAAATCCAAATCCAAATTTCTCTTCACTCCAAAGCTTGTTGGGTGAAGGAGGAGAATGTTGTTCAGGTCCACAGTTCTTTGACAAAGGAAATCCGCATAACCCCAAGTTTCCTTCATATGAATCATTTGAAAATGTATTGAACTGACTTCCTTGAGGTATTTCTCCCACAAGATGGTTATTGGAAAGATTCAAAACTTCAAGGCTGTTTAGATTTGTGAAATCGGCAGGAATCATACCAATCAACATATTTGAGGAGAGATCCAACCATTCCAAGTTTGTCAAGTTTCCCATGGATTGGGGAATATGACCAACGAGTTTGTTATGGGAAAGGTTAAGTCCTATGAGCTCATGAAGCTCACCAATAACATTTGGAATCTCTCCTTCAAATTTGTTTCTTGACAGATCAATAATTACAAAGATTCTTGGAATTTTTACCATTGGCATATTGATTCCTTTCATCATCACAACAATAGAATCAGAGTAATTCTTATATTGCTCTGATCCATTTCTTGATTTATATCTAAATGTTTGAATTGCTACACCAGGAATAAAAGCCTTTTCCATATATGACCTACCTTCTGGATCTTGAATAACATTTTTCATGGCTTCAAACTTTTTAAAATAGATTTTTGGTAGCGGACCGCTAAAGTTATTTCCTGAGATATCAAAAATAATTAAATTGGGAAATGGATAATTGATCTTTTGATTATCAATGGAACCATGGAACTTATTGTCTCGCAAAACCAATATTTTCAAATTTTGCAGAGTTTGAAGCCAGTAAGGAAATTTGTCTTCTATTCTGTTACTGCCAATATTTAAAACTTCCAGCTTTTTGCATTGGGACAAAGTTTTCGGTAAACACTTTTCTAATTGGTTGTCATAGAGATTTAGAGTAGAAAGTTGGCTGTCATTTGAAAACTTACTTGGCAAAGTGCCAGAAAATTTGTTCATTTGTAAATCCAAAACTTCAAGATGCCATAAACTAACAAGACATTGTGGAATGGTACCTGTCAATTTGTTGTGTGCAAGATTGAGAAATTTTAGTGAACTCATGTGGCAAATTGAGGCAGAAAGTTCACCTTGTAGTAAGTTAAGATCAAGGAAACCGAGCTGATAACTACTTCTTGAGGACTGATCTATCGAAGTGAACAAGTTTTGAGAAAGGTTCAAAAATCCAAATGAGTTAATTGTTTCAAGTAACCAATTGGGAACACTTCCAGTAAATTTGTTATTGGACATATCAAGAGAATCCAAACTTGGCAGTTTTCCTAGGAATTTGGGAAGTTCATTCAAACTCAAAGAAGACAACTCCAATTCAATTAGTCTAGGAAAACTGTAATTGACATTGGATTCAATGCTTATTGCTAATTGGCTATTATGTGAAAGAGACAGGGAAAGCAAATTTTGAAGTTTGGAAATTTTTTGAAAATCAACAACACCACTGAAGTTGTTTGATGATAGACATAGTCTAGTTATATTTGAAAGGTTGAAAATCGATTTTGGAATAATGCTTTGTAGCTTATTGTCGCATATAAAAAGCTCTTCTAAGGAATATGATGAGATTGCACTAATATGACCCGTAAATTGATTGTTTGATAGATATAAATATTTCAAACAAGGCAAAGTTAGCAGGGAGGAAGGAATTGTTCCATTTAACAAGTTGTTATCTAAAAGCAATACAATTAGCTTTTGCAAACCTGGAATTTTGTTGATTAGGGGACCCACTAGTTTATTATTAGAGCAATCTAATGTCACAAGTTGATTCAAGTTAAATAATGAAGAAGGAATTACTCCTTCTAAATTGTTTGAAGAAAGAGAGAGATCTTGTAGTTTGGTCATTCCCCCAAACACATCTGGGATCTGACCAATAAATGAATTCTTAGCAAGGTGCAAGCTAATGAGATGACTAAGGTTAGAAAGTGATATTGGAAGCTCACCTTCAATTTTGTTATAACTCAACTCTAATTCTTGAAGTGTATTTGATTGGTGAAATACATTTGGGAGTTGGCCACTAAGATCATTTAAAGAGAGATCTAGAGAAGTTAAAGATGACAGAGCCAAAAGGGAGGATGGAATTGAACCGTTAAGAGAGTTTTCCCCTAAATCTAGAGAAGTAAAATATGTGAGGTTAGAAAATGATGGAGGAATGGGTCCATGAAAATTATTAAATGAAAAATCCAAAATTCTAAGATTGTCACTGCAACTCAATTCTGGAAGCTGACTTCTAAAGTCATTACCTGGCATATATAGTTCACGAATTCCTGGTAAACAGAGGATGCTTTGTTTGAAGTTTCCGCTTAATCCTGTGTATTTAAGACTTAGAGTAACCAAAGAGGAGGAATGATTGAAGAGAAAATCAATGGAGTTTAATTTAATTGAAGACATATTTGTGTCATCCAAAAACATGTCCCTTAAATTTGTTGCATTTTGCACAAGCCTCTTCAAAGTGCTCTCTTTCCAAACTAACTCATTATTTCCAGAGAGATGAAGTGATATTAATTTAGAAAGGTGTGAGATTTGAGGAGGAACATCTCCTTGAAAGGCAGAAGAAGAAGACAAGTCAAGATGTGTAAGACTCTTGAAGCCCCCAAACTTAGAATGAAATTGGGAGCCTTGGTTTTAAATTGCGGTTGCGGTTGCGGATGTTGCGATTGCGGTCATTGCGCTTGCTGCGATGCGCGTTGCGGCCGTTGCGGCGTGAATTTTTTAAAGGAAGTGTTTGAAATATTATATTAAAAAACACTTTTAATTTTATGTTTTTTCATTATATAAAAAGTAAATTGAGTTTTAGAAATCTAATATATTGATTTTTGATGAAAATACTAAAAAAAACATGATCAAAATTATCCGATGGGGTTCCGAATACATCCGGAAGCGAGATTTTAAAATCACACCGCAATTGCGGTCCGATGCGGTTGCGGAGGCAACCGCATCCGCAATATTGCGGGTGCAATTGCGGTTGCGGACCGCAATTTAAAACCATATCCATAGAAATAATTGCCAGAAAGGTTGAGTGTTTGGAGATGAGAAAGATGGAAAAGGGTACTCTTGAAATGTAATATACCTATAAGGCCTTCACAGCCAAGGTCAAGGTCAATCACATGACTAGAGACAGTATCACAAATGACCCCATGCCATGAACAACAATCACTCCCATTTTTCCATGTTTTTGTTTTCATGGGAGATTCATAACAAGGATAATAATCATTAAATATAGTGAATGAGGACTTGAAGTGAAGCAAAGCAGAATTCTCATAAGGATGACATGACAAGTTGAAAGAAGAGAAAGATGGAAAATGAAAGAAAAGAACATGTAAAAACAGAAGCAACCACTTCATTGCTGTTGGATTTTGTGGAAACAGAATGGTTTATGTGAAAGAAAACAAAGCTTGGATGAATATGGAAAAGAAGGTAACATAAGTATTTATAGCCAAAATTGAAATACAATATAGCTCAAATTTAACTTTTAAAACAAATTTTAGTTCTATAAATGCGACTAAAGATAATGTGTTATTTTCACTCAAAATAATTCTTGATATTTCTGTGGAAACTTAAGGCTGGAAAATGTATATCCATATAAAGTATGTTCAATAAATAAATAACATTCTTAACTCTAACTCTTTATCAAATAATAATGTAAAATTATATATTTAAATTCATTTCATTGAATGATTTTATTTCTAGTGACAATTGCAGTTTTGTATTTAATTATCATTTAACATATCAATTGTAAAATTATTATTAGAGTGTTCTTTTTCAATGCACGACTCGACTCATGAATTACTCAATTTTTTTGAAGCGGCTAAATAAAAATTTCCCAAAACAAAATTGTGTTTGAATTCTTTATTTAAAAAAAAAAAGTTGAGACAAGGTGGTTCATATATCTTGTTCTTTGTTTACATTGATATACAAGTTCTTTTCAAAGATGGAACCTGTCTGCCGTGTATTCATGGTTGGTTTGCTTTTTCTTCTCAAAATTAATAACACTCCAGACTAGTCAAAATGAGGACTTTTCCATAAGTCACAATTATCTACTTCTACTATTCTACTATTTCAAACAATTAATAAAATATTAACCAATCTGACTATTATACCCTTAGTTAAAAATTTCTTTACAAATAAAAAAGGGTAATTTGGTAACTAACAAAATCACATATCACTTTTTCAACCTTTCAATAAACAAGCGCCAATTGTCGGCCTCTCATTGGTCCAACTTTTTCTCCCCAAAACACTTCTTCTCTCTCTTACTTAAATTTTCAAATTTCTTTCGCATTTCATTTTCCCACACTTTCTTACTTTCATTTTAATTTTTTTCATTTAATCACAAAAATTATTAATAATCTATTTTTTTAACTTTAATAAAATTAAATATTTATTTATCTCACGGGTCACTATTAATACAATATTTAATTTATTTTAATCGATCATTACACACTTTCTCTTTTTTAATTAAAATTTCAAATTTCTCTAAAATTTTCTTCTCACACTTTTTTTCTTTCATTTTAATTTTTTTTCTCTATTTATGTATCAACTCTAAAAAATAATTTATTTTTTAATTTTAATAAAATTAAAAATATTGTAATATCACGGATCACTATCAACATAATACTTATTTTATTTTAATCAATCATTGTTTTTATTAGAGAGATAATATCCTTATTTTTAATTTTTTTTCTTTTCTTCATTTCAAGATTTTTTTTTAAAGATTATTTAATACAATTAAATTCATATGATTATTGTTCATTTTACATTTGTATTTTAAATATATTTTATATAGGATCAAATAATTTTTTTATTTTACGGGTCATTATCAACAAAGTATCTATTTTATTTTAATCAACAATTACTATAACTTGAGAGATAATTTTTATTTTTAAATGTTAAAATTTCATTTTTTTTATCTTCATCTTCTAGATTCTTTTTTTATATAATTATTTAATATAATTAAATTTATATAATATTTTTCATTTGTAATTAAATTATTTATTAAAAATTTATATGTATCTAATTAATTTCATACAATATTAAATAAATTTACCCGTGCGGAAGCACGGGTATCTTACTAGTAATACTAAATAACCCTTTTCACACTCATTAAGAAAGTTAGTATTAAGAAAGTTAGAGCATCTCCAATGGTGGTATTTTTCAATGAGTTATCCAACTAGACATCAATATAATAATTAAATATCGAATCAAAATGCCATGTCATAGTAGAGTTGCATTGCAATGCAACTAGTAAAAAATTGTGGTACCCAATCAAATTAATTTATGAGGTAAAGTTGTGGGACCCATTTGAATTACGTTAATAAAATAAAAATTAAATAAATTATTTTGAGATGATATGACTGGTGGGACCCATAAAGAACTCAAAAATAGGTTGCACCATTGGAGATGGTCTAAGATATACTCCCTCCGTATTTTATTATAAGTCGTTTTGAAAAAATATTTTGTATTTAAATATAAGTCGTTTTACAATTCCAATGAATAGTTAATGCTGTTTTTCCTATTATATCCTTAAATATTTATTATTCCCTCTCCTTTCAATTATATAAATTTATCTTTCACATGTCATTAATGAAGGATAATTTTATAAAAACTTCCATAATTTCTTATTTTCATACAACAATTACTATTTTTCTTAATCTGTGTGTTAAAAGTCTAAAACGACTTATAATAAAAAAACGGAGGGAGTAATTAGTTTTTTTCATTTCATTTACAATGAAGGTAAATTTACTATAATATTCTTTGTTATAATTCATTAATCAAATAACATCATCAAATGCTTTTGAATTAAATAAAAAAATATAATAGTAATATAAGCATTAATTAATTTAAAACTTAATAATTTTTATTTATAATAGTGATCAAGATTTAATGTCACTTTTTATAATAGTGACTACAAAGAATATTTCATTTGAGTTTTTTTCAAATATATTTCTTGGTCAAAATTTTCAATCTAACAAGTTGCTTTAACAAATAATAAATAGATTTTCCGTTAAAACCTCTAGTTGAGTTTGTCCATAATTCCAACAATCGGATAAGATGGCACTGCTTTTGCACAGAGTATGGTTAGTGATTGTTTATACTTGTGTTTTCAGCAAGGCGCTTGAAGTTCAACTTGAATATCAGATGTTGAGTCTGTTCGGTGAGGTTTTATTTGAAATCTAGATTTTGATCCCATGGAATCTAAATGTCATGCTTCTTATATACAAGCTAATTAATTGAGTCAGAACCAAGTTAATAACTAGCTTTAATGAACATGCACACTTAATCAAACAATAGTATACCCTTTTGTTCTTTAAGTACTCTTGTTATCATCAAAATTAAAGGAGTATGAGCATGAACTTATTTTGTTCCAACAACTTCCTATATATGAGTTTTTCAATCTCTTGCTTTATATGTGATAACAATCTTCGGCGTGGTGTCCCTGCACCTTGTAGTACTTGCAGTAACTACTCGAGCTAGACTCTATAACGTCTCCTCTGGGTTGCTTAGCCTCCGGGTTGTGTAGGTCTCGTGTAAGATTCTTTCTCTGCTGGTGTTCAGTGGAGTTAAATATCCCAGTGGCTATCTGTTGAATCTCCCCGAATGAGGCGGTTTGTTTCTCCCGTACATTTGCACCTGCTGTTTCCTCTCCCAACCCTTAAAATCGGGTGGTCGGGCCCTTCTCCCTTGCATATTTGATCTTTTTTTCCGTGTTGCTTTCTTCACCTCAGATGTAACATTCTGCTCGACTAGTGATATCTTCCATGGAAGTGGTGGGCTTTTGGGCCAGCGATTCATTGAAGTGTCCGACCCTTAAGCTGTTCTGAAAATATCCTACAAACATTTCTTGTTTGGGATGAGCGAACTTTTTGGTTTCCTCATTAAAGCACGTTGCGTATTCTCGCAATGTTTCGTCCTGCCCTTACCAGACATTGAGAAGGTTGTTGCTCGAGACCATTCGGTGTTTGCTGGAGAAGAACTAGTGTATCAACTTCTTGGTTAGATTCTGGTAACCCGTCACTGACTGTTTAGGTAATCCCATATACCATCATAGAGTGGCTGGTCGAGAGAAGCCGTAGTATATCTAAGATTTTGTGTATTTGGGATTGCTTGCCGCTGCTGTTCCAAGACTACCTTCTTTATAGTGCTGGTCTGATATGGAATCATCTTGTATTTATGGTTATTCACTATCCCAGTTTCCTTGTCGTGTGGATATCATGAAGATATTGATTATATTTAACGAGGGTGTTTCCTGTCCTTTAAGGGCAGTTTGGTAGGAGGCGGGGTGTCTGGTAAATCTGAAATGTACATAAGCCTTCAAGGGCGGTCTGGTAGGAGGCAGGATGTCTGGCTAATCAAAAAATAGTTAAAGATAAAGAAGTAACAACAAAGATGCCATTGCAACCAAATAGTGAATAACAACTTTTTTTTTGTGTAAGCAAGATATATTAAACCGGAGAACCAAGGGTTCTCCAACCCGATTACACAGAGAAACGGGAAAACCTGACAAAAACAAAATTACAAACCAATTACAACTACGACAAAAAAATCAAAGGATCCTTTATGAATTCGTAGAAAGAGTAATTGGGGTGTGTAATTTTCCCACAAAAAGACCACCTCCATACCAAGTGCTTGATATTCCAAACCGTATTATTCACATTCCAAGCTTCCTTCCGAAAGCAACCACCATTCCTAACTAACCAAATAATCCAAGTGGTAGCCATCCATACCACTCCCGCCTTCCTAACTTTCACCTTTTTACTAACAAAAAATAAGTGCCAATCCGTAAAACTCGACAAACACTCTTCAACTATCGTATCCCCTTTACCAACCCACCTAGCAATCTCACTCCAAATATTTTTCACCACCAAACAACTAAAAAATAAATGATTACAATTTTCCAAATCAACACCACAAAAAAAGCACTTTAATTCATCCAACGGAAAATGAATACCTCAAATCTCCAACAAAACTTTCACCGGAAGCCTATTAAGAAATAATCTCCAACCAAAAGCCTTGATTTTGAACGGGACCTCAAATTTCCACAATAACTCAAAAGCATCATCATACCTATTAGGAGGACCAAAAGGCATACGAAGATTATTATAAAAGTTGTAACAAGAAGCTACCGAAAACTCCGATTCGTTAGTGTCTCTCCACACCACGGAATCGCAACCTTCCTTCCAACCTCTAAAACCTTCCAAACAACCTCTAAAAATCGCAAACACCTCCTCCAATCCGCATTGATCAACATCGATACCGGACACACCAAAATCCCCCCATTGCCACTCCTCATCCTTCCATCCGCCCATCACCGCCACCGAAATAAATTTTAACCGAGAAAGCTCATAAATTTCCGGAAACATCTCTTTTAAAGAACACTCACGTAACCATCTTGCCTCCCAAAACGGAGTGGAGTACCCATTATGGACGGAAAACCTACAAAAATTCTCAATAGGATCAAGGGAAGTAAAATGAACACTATTAATGATATCTTTCCACCAAAACGAACACTTCGATGAAAATTCTATTTCCTCCATCTCCAAAAAACATAAAGGAAGAAACATCTCCATAACGAGATTTCAAAACATTCAACCACAACGACTCTTGCCTTTGAATTATCCGCCATCTCCATTTATTAATAAGAGCCAAATTAAACAAAACAATGTTTTTAACTCATAGTCCCCCTTTATTCAAAGGTAAAGTGACATCCTCCCATTTAATCCAATGAATTCTTCTCCTTTCCTCTACTCCTCCCCAAAGAAAATTGCTTTGAATACTAGTAATCTTCTTAGCTACCTTTTTCGGAACTTTATAGAAAGACAAGGTGAAGATGGCTAAAGAACTAAGCACGGACTTTAGAAGAGTTATCCTTCCTCCCAAATTAAGGAAGCGGTTTGTCCACCCTTCCAACCGGTTCTTTATCTTAGACAAAAGAGGATTCCAAGTGGCTTCTTTCCTAGGATTGAAAGCAATAGGAATACCAAGAAAATAAAAGTTGCTATTTTCTAATTTGCAAGAAAAGAAATGAGAAACCGCTTCCAAAAAATGAATATTAGAATTAATGCCAATCAACTTACTTTTGTGGTAGTTAATTCCAAGACCCGACACAAGCTCGAATGCCCGAAGAACCGCTCGCAAAGCCCACACATGTTTCCAATTGCTTTCCCCCACAATTAAAGTGTCATCCGCAAATTGGAGAATATCCACCGAACAAGAGCCATTTATGTTGAATTTTTGGAATTCACCCACCTCAATGGATTTCTTTACTAGTCTCGTAAGACCTTCCGCCACCAACACAAAAAGGAAAGGAGAAAGAGGATTCCCTTGTCTAAGACTTCTATTAACCGCAAATTCCTTAGTTGGACAACCATTAACTAGCACGGACATGTTACTATTAAATACGAGTAATTCCATCCACTTCTTCCACTTGTTTCCAAAACCCATTTTGTTTAACATAAATCTCAAAAAATTCCAACTTACCTTATCGTAAGCCTTCTCAAAATCCACTTTAAACATGTTGCACTCTTTTCCTTCCTTTCTCGCGTAGTCCACCACCTCGTTAGCCACCACCACTCCGTCCAATAAATACCTACCGGGAACAAAAGCACTTTGGCACGGAGAAACAATAGAATGAAGCACACCCTTTAACCTTCCCGCCAAAAGTTTCGCCGCCACTTTATACATACAACCTACTAGGCTAATAGGCCGGTAATCATCTAATCCGATAGGATTATTAGACTTCGGAATAAGGGATAAAAAAGAGGAAGTGATCGCCTTGGACATGGGTCTACCTTGGAAAAAATAATTAAAGAAATTGATGAAATCTTCTTTAATAAAATTCCAACACTTCTTAATAAAAAGAAAAGAATATCCATCCGAACCCGGACTCTTCGAATCACCACAATCCCACACCGCCTCCTTAATCTCATTTTCAAGAAAAAGTTTCTCAATATTCATCGCCTCCTCCCTACTAATAGAATTAAAGTATATATTTTCCAACACCGGTCTAACCACCTCCGGTTCGATGAACTTGCTCCCAAAGTGCTTAAAAACCTCCTCTCTAACATCCTCCACCGACATCACAATCATTAATAAATAAAATATAACTTTTATTTTTAGATGATAGTATGAAAATTTTAATTCTAATAATAATTTTGATAAAATTAAATATTTGTAATAATTTAACTATTAATGTGACTTATAGTGTAAAAAAATTCAGATTTTAAAAAATATGTATGTTTTGCAGCAAAGGTATAAGTTCCATTGGTTTCTATATCAGTTTTATTCTTTGTTATTTTCTTCTATATCTTTTGAATGAATCAGGGAGAAACTTCAAAGTCCATGTGTCACTAGATTAAACCCTTTGCTAAAATTTAAACTTAAGACATGCGTAGAAGTGTTGCGATGCTAGAATATACAAAATTTAAAATGAAAAATGTGAGTGTAAGATATTGTTGCGAGTGTTTTGAGATAAGCAAGAAGTAGAAGGGAAGACAATATCAAACTTATTACGTTTATTTATTACTTTCTTAAATTTAGAATGTTAAGACACACTCTGTTTTTTCTGCCGTTTTTTATTCTCAGCTAAAATAATGTAAATTGGCAGGTAAATCTGAATGAATCAAAATCTGCCGATAATGTATTTCTAAAATAAAAAAAGTTGAAGTGAAATTTATTCTACTAATAGGTCTAATCATTGTTGTTTTCAATACTACTACGGCCTAATAGTTACCTTATTCTAAAATATTAGTGATGACTGACTCCTTCCATTTGTAGCAGTGAGGGTGACTTGAGTTACAAACATGTAAGTAACTATTTGATTTCAGAGAGAGAAGCTCCTACTTCTCTCTAAGTTTGATGCCTATCTAGGGCTTCTTCTTCAAACATCATGCAGCGCCCAAACGATCGCGAAGGGGGATGGAGGAAGGTAACGAGAAAGCACAGCGTGAGAGAGATGGTTGTCTGGGATGTTGCGGTAGAAGGTTCGAGGAGAGATTCTCGCGAAGGGGTCTCATCTATTTTCATAACTGAGTTCGGAGAGGGGTGGAGAGCAAGCGACTTGCTTTTTGAACTGAAGGATTATGGAGAGATTATTGAAGTTGTCATACCTGCTAAGAGGGACAAAAGGGGACGGAGATACGGGTTTGCACATTATGTTAACATGGAGGACGAGAGGATCTTGGCAGCAAAACTTGATAATGTTTTTTTGGACGGCAAGAAGATTTTCGCCAACCTTCCCAGGTTCTAAAGGAATGAGAAGCAAGGAAATAGGGTACCCAGAAGGGAGCATCTGCAAAGGGGAGCCACGGCGTTCCGGGACGGACCAACACACCAGGGTAATAATTTAGGAAGTTGGGTGGACAAAAGATCTTTTTCGGAGGTTTTGGCGAATATAAAGTTCAAGGAGGAGACGAAGGATGCAGATTTCCAAACAAGAACTTTGAAGATGTTCTCGGATTCGGAGGATCAAATCAGATATGGAAGAGCATACACAGGTGTTTTAAAGGATTCTAGAGACGCTTCAGAGATCAAAAGAATTTTCTTGGAAGAAGGAGTCTTTACAATCAGAGTCACTTTGCTGGGGCCAAATTTATGTTTGCTTGAAGACCTGGTTTTCGGAGAAGTGGAGGTTTTCTTATCAGAGAGAAAAAGCTGGTGGGAAAGATGGTTCCATAGTATCAAACCGTGGGATATAAAGGATGTGGATGCGGAAAGATGGGCTTGGATTAAGATCTCAGGAATATCGTGCCATGCATGGGGAGATAAGTTCTTTAACTTAGCGGCGGAAGCATACGGATCATTAGTAAGATGCGATGTTCACACTATCAATAAGGTGAGAATGGATGAAGCGAGGGTTCTTATTAAAACGAAGAAGCAACTATAAACGAAGAGGTTCAACTTTTGATAGACAGAAAATCGTTCAGAATCTATATAAAGGAGTTCCATTCTAATCTCTTTGAGTCCGAAATCGCGCCTGCCTTCAGGGTTGAGGATGGAGGATCGTAGGCGTTTTCTTCGCCGGCGGAGGGAAGCCTCCGTGGTGATGATGTGGATGAACAGTACGCGGCTCCCGATATCCTGCTGACCAAGAAGGGCTCGAAAGCGATGTGTGAGGGAGAAGGAGAATGCAGAGGTATAGAAGTTATAGAGCTAGGGCTGGAACCTACAAATCTTGATGAGATTGTCATGAATAAGGAGAAAAAGGCAAATTTTGTTTCTATCGAAAAAGTTCTTTTGCACGAAAAACATGCAAAGCAGACACTTTGCATTTAATGATAGCCATGATGGTCTTAATAGGAGCAGTGGGGGTGTTTGTAAAGACAAAATTGACCCTGGGGAGAATTCTTCTGCGAACAGTTATGTGGCGGGGTCCACTTCAGTTAGCAAGAGGTATAATAATGACTTTGGGCTGGCAGATGAATTGGTGTCCTCAAAAGGCCCAATTTCTTTCGACCTTGAATGTAGGAAGGCCCACTCTGCAAAAACAATAAACACGGCCAACAGATTGAAAACAAGAAAAAAGAAAGCAGTGCAGAATTTGGGGAAGGTTGTAGAAGCAAACACTTCGTACTTTGCGTGTATAGCTCCGAGGAAATCCATTGTCAATCAAGCAGGAACCTCTTCGGCGAACACTCATATGGAGGAAGAAGACGATGACATTTCAAATGGTACGTTCTATCCCTGTCTCTCCCATACTGATTCTGAGGTTAATAGATGTAACCAGAGACTGCTGAATCCGCCAGTACCGGATGTTGGAAGGAATATATGGAAATCTATAATCAATTTAGGAGTGTCGGGAAAGAGGGGTGATTGTGATGGAATTAAGAAAATGGCTTTGTTGGAGAGGAGAGGGCATGAGGAGCTGAAGGTGCGGAGGGACGTAAACAGTGTGGTGCCATGATTTTTTTGTCATACAACATTAGAGGGGGAGGTATAGCCTCCAAGAGAAGGAGGATAATCCATCTTTTAAATTCCAGCAAGGTAGACTTTTGTTTCTTACAGGAAACAAAGCTGCAAGATTTCAATGATGGGTTGGCGAAGTCTTTCTAGGGAGGAATCGATTTAGATTGGACGACCAACAATTCTATTGGGGCGGCGGGTGGTTTGGTCATTTTATGGAAGAAGGGCATTCTGGATTCAATTTTCATTTCAGAGGCAGAAGCTACGTTGATATTCGGGTTCGGTGGAAAGGATTGCAAATTAATCTGGTGAATATATATGCTCCCGGAAGCACTTCGGATAGGAGGGTCCTGTGGTCTGAGTTACTCGTTTTAGGTGCTGCTAGTTCGGATGTGTTATGGTGTCTTGGGGGTGACTTTAACGAGGTCACGGCTAGAGAAGAAAGACTGGGAGGTGGTATTAATTCAAGCAGGAGAGGAATGGAGGAGTTTCGGGATTTCATAGGTAGCATGGGGGTGGAAGATATTCCTTGTGTGGGAGGAAAATTCACATGGTTCAAGGACAATGGGAAATCGATGAGCAGGATCGATAGATTTTTGGTTTCGAAGTCTCTTCTAGATGTTTGGGGGGTGGTGGACCTAAGGATTGGTAAGAGGGATATTTCCGATCATACTCCTATTCGGTTGAAATTCAAATTTATTGACTGGGGGCCAAAACCATTTAGGTTCAACAATGCTTGGTTCAAGCATGATGAATTTAAATTTTTTATTAAGGAGGAATGGGCGAAGTTGTCGGTCAAAGGTCGGGGGGACTTTGTGCTTTTTGAGAAGTTAAAAGGTCTAAAGGAGAGCCTTAAAGTTTGGAATCGGGAGACATTCGGGTGGATTGACTTAAAGGTTGAAAAGGAAGCGGAGATGATTAATGACATGGATGTTTTGGTGGTGGATAAGTTTGGGGGCAGCATTGACGACATAATTGAGAAGAGGAGGGAAGCGTTTAGTGAGTTTCGGAACATGATTAACTTAAAAGAGTGTATGCTTAGACTTAGGTCAAGACAATTATAGTTGAAAGAAGGGGATAAAAACACTAGATTTTTTCACAATGCCATGAAGAAGAGCTACCGTAAGAATGCGATATCGGCTTTGGAGGGGATGAATGGTATGGTGGAAGGAGTAGAAGAGGTGAAGGTGGAAGTGAAAACTCATTTTGAAATTTTTTTCAAGGAAGAGGATGTCTTTAGACCGGTGCCGGGAGATTTGAATCTCAAATGCTTAAACGCAGGAGATAGGGTGAGTCTTGAGAGGGAGCCTACGGAAGAAGTGATAAGGGAAGCGGTTTGGGATTGTGACGGGAATAAAAGTCCGAGTCCGGATGGATTCACTCTCGAGTTCTTTCAACTTTGTTGGGAAACGGTTAAAGACGATGTTGTCTCTTTTGTGAAGGATTTTTTTCATTAAATCTAGACTGACTAAAGGTTGCACTTCTTCTTTTTTAGCTCTAATTCCTAAAGTTCAAAATCCTCTTTCTTTAGCGGAATTTAGACCTATTTGTCTAGTGGGGAGTCTATACAAGACCTTAGCGAAAATCTTAGCAAGAAGATTGAGAAATGTTGTAGGGAAGTTGGTTTCTAGGAACCAAACGGCTTTTATACCGGGGCGAAACATAGCGGACAGAGTGTTGGTGGTGAATGAGGTGCTCGACTTAGCAAAAAGAAGTAAGCGAAGTTGTGTGGTTTTGAAGGTGGATTTTGAAAAGGCATATGACCGTGTAAGTTGGAAGTTTTTAGCGTTTGTCCTAACAAAGATGCGGTTCGGACCAAAATGGTTAGCTTGGATGGAAGGGACTATCTTTTCTAGCAGCATGTCCGTTCTTATAAACGGAAGTATCACGAAGGATTTCAAGACGGAGAAAGGCCTTCGCCAAGGGGATCCTCTATCTCCTTTCTTGTTTGTTTTGGTCACGGAGGTTCTAACGGCATTGATGAATAAGGCTATTTCATTAGGAGATTTTCAAGCTTTCAAGATTAGTGAAGTGGAGGAGGTAAGTATGCTTCAATTCGCGGACGATACCATAATCATTGGGGAAGGAGATACTTCTAATCTTTGGAGCATGAAATCGATTCTAAGGGGTTTTGAAATCATGTCGGGTTTGAGAATTAACTTTCATAAAAGTAGCGTTTACAGAGTGAATGTGGGAGAAGGATATCTTGAGGCGGCGTCAACCTTTCTTTCTTGCAAGATAGATAGATTACCTTTTAAATTTCTTGGTGTTAAAGTGGGAGATAGTCCAAGGAAATATTCCATGTGGAAGGAGTTGATAGCGGCTATGAAGAATAGATTAGCGGTGTGGAAGGGCGTGCATCTAAACTTGGCCGGGCGGATTTGTATGATTAATGCAGTGTTAAATGCTCTTCCAATTTACGCCCTTTCTTTTTATAAAGCTCTTACAAAGGTGCTTAAAGAAATTAGCTCCATTCAAAGAAAGTTTCTGTGGAGCGGAAGCGAAATTAAAAGTGCCATAAATTGGGTTAGTTGGGAGATTGTTTGCAAAACTACCGAAGAAGGAGGGTTAGGAGTTAAAAATGTGGAGGTGATGAACATTTCGCTTCTAAGCAAATGGAAGTGGCGGATCCTTACGGAAGAAAATGCGGTTTGGAGGGGTATACTTACTTCTAGATACGGAAATATAAGGAGGAAGGTGTTGATCGGGGTCGTTTCAGTGATAGAAAAGGCGGACTCTATATGGTGGCGTGATCTTATAATATCTGACAATTATGAATCTATGCTGCTCCATAATTTTTCAGGTGCGGTGAAGTGTACTCTAGGTGACGGGAATCATGTTCCCTTTTGGTACGGCTGCTGGGCTGGAAACACTCCTCTGCTGGCCCTTTTTCCAGAGCTGTTTGCTAGAGCCAAGGATGACGGATTGACGGTGGCTGAAGCTGGCAGACCTCGTACAACCGGATGGCAGTGGGAAGAAAACAAGCTGCTGGCTGACAGTAGCAGCAACTCTTCGCTGCAATGGCAGGAGCTGCTGGAGTATATCGGAACGGAGGCCCCTCTATTTGGAAAACGGGACGTTTTCTCTTGGCATATAAACAAAGAGGATGCGTTTTCGGTAAGGTCCTGTTTCTCTTGGTTTTATGCAATGCTGTTCGGTCCAGCCATTGATGAACGGGTTGCTAAAGCCGCTGCTTTCGTGTGGACAATTAAAGCTCCTTCAAAATTCTTGTTCTTCGGTTGGAGAGTGATCCATGACTGGATTGCCACCAAGAAAAACCTCCTCAAAAGGTGTATTTTAAATGGTGCAGAAAAAGGTTTATGCTTGGCTAGGAAACACAATCGAGATTCCCTTGGAGGAATTCATTCTCTTTCCGTTCTTTTCCGCAAATATTAAGTCCTTAGCCAAAAGGAAGGTTGTGGGTGTCATTTGGCTCGCGACATGTTGGAGCATATGGTTGAGCCGTAACAACATCATTTTCGAAAAGGGGAAGTTTAGTTTCCTAGAGTGCATGACGGCGATAGAATACCGATCGTGGACATGAATACAATCGGGTTCTAAGAAGTCTTCTTATTGTAATTTTCATATTTGGCATGTTCTTCCGCTAACTTGTTTCGAATAGCGGTTTATGTATTTTTGTAATCGGGTGGAGCATCCCTTTTGCTCTTTGATTAATTCCATTGCCTATTTAAAAAAGAAAAACATGTAAGTAAAGCTTCAAAGAATGCAGCACTTCAGATGAGAATTTAATAACCAACTATCGACACATTGTGGGAAATTCAATGGCATATATGAAAAATAAATAAATAAATAAATAGAAAAAATTCAATTGATTGCAAAATGACACCATAATTTATTACATGATAAATCTTAGAATAGTGGTTAGGTCTACATAAACATACATAAATGGTGGGTGACCGGATAGCGGAAACCTAGAAACAAATCAGATAGAAAGCATAATTTCCTCTGGTATTTACCCTCCCCTCCATCTACCCGAACCACATAGATGCTCAAAGACCTTATAAATTTAGAACTCATAAATTTAGTACACCAATTTGAATTTCTATCATTGGAGAAAGTGTTAATTGAAAATTGCATGTTAGAGAATATGTTGTTAACATAATTCTTTTGCCAAATGTTATTATTCATAAGTAGAAAGCAATACATTGAACTGAAACTACCAACAGAAACCTTGCTATGTTGTTTTGAATTATCTTAAGGAACCTAATGCAGTTTTTCCCAGTAAACATGTTATGTAAAAATATATAAAAGATAATGGAGCTGATATTTTAAACAGAGTTTAACTTCTTTTTTATATATCCATCAGGAACAGAAGATAGTTTAAGAAAAAGAGTCATATAATATGAATTAAAAGACAATGTTTTTTACTTATAATACAATATATATTTTGACATACATAAAAATCTTAACAAGAAGAATAGCAAGAAACACACACAACAATAACAATAATGAAAAACTTATGCAAGTAAACTAGATGATCAAACAAGAATGATCAAGCTTATTTTAAACATAATATGAAAAACTAACACAGTAGAAAAAATAACCACAACAAGACAATTATGACATTTGTATCATCTGATTCATGGTTGAACCATTGGTCCTCCTCACTCTTGCTCTTCTTCTTCTCACTCTTCTCTTTGGTTGGCCACCAAATATCATCACAAGCCATCTTGGCCTTCCAATTAAGAACATGCAATATCCAAGGCCCATTCCAAACACAAATCCACATCCATATCCAATTGCCACTGGCTTCCATCCAAATCCAAATCCAAATTTCTCCTCACTCCAAAGCTTGTCGGGTGAAGGTGGCGAATGTTGTTCAGGTCCACAGTTCTTTGACAAGGGAAATCCGCATAACCCCAGGTTCCCTTCATATGAATCATTTGAAAATGTATTGAACTGACTTCCTTGAGGTATTTCTCCCACAAGATGGTTATTGGAAAGATTCAAGACTTCAAGGCTTTTTAGATTTGTGAATTCGGCAGGAATCATACCATTTAACATATTTGAGGAGAGATCCAACCATTCCAAGTTTGTCAAGTTTCCCATGGATTGTGGAATGTGACCAACTAGTCTGTTATGAGAAAGATTAAGTCCTTTGAGCGAATGAAGCTCTCCAATATCATTTGGAATCTCTCCTTCAAACTTGTTTCTTGACAAATCAATACTTACAAAGATTGTTAGAATTTTTTTCATTTCCATATTGTTTCCTTTCATTGTCAAAATCATAGAATCATAGTATTCCTGAAAAACCACTGGTCCATCTTTAAATCCAAGTCTATCTCTAACTGTGGCATTCATTAGTTCAGAATTAATAGCCTTTTCCATATATGAAATGCCTTCCGGAACTTCAATAACACTTTTCATGGCTTCAAACTTTTTAAAATAATTTGTTGGTAGTGGACCGCTAAAGTTGTTGCCTGAGATATCAAAAATAATTAAACCATGAAATGGATAATTGATCCTTACATTTGCAATGGAACCATGCAATTTGTTGTCTCGCAAAACCAACACTTTCAAATTTTGCAAAGTTTGAAGCCAGTCAGGAAATTTGTCTTCTATTCTGTTGCTGCCAAGATTTAAAACTTCCATATTTCCGCATTGGGACAAAGTTTTCGGCAAATGACCTTCTAATTGGTTGCCAAAGAGATTCAGAGTTAAAAGTTCGTTTTCCTTTGAAAAGTTATTTGGCAAAGTGCCATGAAGTTTGTTCATTTGTATATCCAAAACTCCAAGAGACGGTAAATTAACAAGCCATTTCGGAATGATACCAGTCAATTTATTGTGTGCAAGATTGAGAAATGTCAGTGAAGTCATGTTGCAAATTGACATAGAAAGTTCACCTTGTAGTAGGTTATAACTAAGATCAAGGGAACTGAACCGATAATTACTTGTTGAGATATGATCTATTGATGTAAACAAGTTTTGAGAAAGGTTTAAAACTCCATTGTCATTCATTGTTTCAAGTAACCAATTGGGCACTCTTCCAGTTAATTTGTTATTAGACATATCAAGATGATACAAACTTACGAGTTTTCCTATGAATTTGGGAAGTTCATTAAAACTGAAAGAAGACAATTCTAATATCTGTAGTTGGAAAAAATTGTAATTGACATTGGACTCAATTTTCAATGATAATTGGGTATTATGTGAAAGAGACAGAGACTGCAAATTTTGAAGTTTGGAAAGTTTTTGAAAATCAACAACACCACTCAAGTTGTTTGATGATAGACATAATATGGTTAGGTTTGAAAGGTTGAAAATGGAATTTGGAATATTTCCCTGTAGTTTGTTGTCGCATAGATTAAGTTCTTCTAAGGAATAAGATGAAATTGCACTTATATGCCCGGTAAATCGGTTGTTTGTTAGAGATAAACTTTTCAAACATGGCAAAGATAACATGGAGGAAGGAATTGTTTCGTTTAACAAGTTGTTATGTAAATTCAAATCAGTTAGCTTTTGAAACCCTGAAATTTTGTCGGTTAGGGGACCCACCAGTTTATTACGAGAGCAATCTAATGTGAGAAGTTGATTCAAGTTAAATAATGAAGAAGGAATTCGTCCTTCTAAATTGTTTAAACTTAAATCGAGTTGTTGCAGTTTAGTCATCCCGCCAAACACATCAGGAATCTGACCCTTAAATGAATTGGCTGAAAGGTCTAAGCTAATGAGATGTTGAAGGTTTGAAAGTGATATTGGAAGCTCACCACTGAAATGATTTTCAGAGAGATGGAGAGAAATTAGAGATGGAAGAGTCAAAAGTAAGGAGGAGATTGAACCGTTAAGGGAGTTCCATTTGAGATTTAGAGAAGTAAGATGTGTGAGGTTAGAAAATGATGGAGGAATGGGTCCTTGAAAATCATTATCTGAAAAATCCAAAATTCTAAGAAAAACACTGCAACTCAATTCTGGAAGGTGGATTTGAAAGTCGTCAGTACCACTACACATGTATAGTTGTTGAATACTTGGCAAGCACAAATTACATTTTTGGAAGGATCCTCTTAATCCTGTGTTTCCAAGATTTAGAGTAACCAAAGTGGAAGAATGATTGAAGATAAAATCAAGGGAGTTTATTTTTATTGAAGACATGTCTGTTTCCTCTAAAAATAGCTCCTTTAAATTTGTTGCATTTTGCACAAGCCTCTTCAAAGTGCTCTCTTTCCAAACTAACACATAATTGTAAGAGAGATCAAGTGTTGTTAATTTAGAAAGGTGTGAGATTTGAGGAGGAACTTTACCTTGAAAGTGACAATAAGACAAGTCAAGATGTGTAAGACTCATAAACGCCCCAAACTTAGAATGAAAATGGGTGTCATAGAAATGATTGCCAGAAAGGTTGAGTGTTTGGAGATGAGAAAGATGGAAAAGGGTACTGTTGGGATGTAATGTACCAGAAAGGCCTTCACAGCCAAGGTTGAGGCCAATCACATGACCAGAGACAGTGTCACAAGTCACCCCATGCCATGAACAACAATCACTCCCATTTTTCCATGATGTTGTTTTCACAGGAGATTCATAACAAGGATAATAAACAGTATCTATAGTGAATGAGGACTTGAATTGAAGCAAGGCGGAATTCTCATGATGATGACATAAGAAATTGAAAGAAGAAGAGAAGGATGGAAAATGGAAGAGAAAAAGATGTAAACACAAAAACAACCACCCCATTGGATGATTAATTCAGCTTTTGGGGAAACTTTATTGGTTTATTTGAAAGAAAGGAAACTGAGAGAAAACAAAGTGTGGATGAAAATAGAAAGGAAGGTAACATAAATATTTATAGTCAAAATTAAAATACAATAATATATCTCTATTTTAATTTTAGTTCTATGGCTGGAAAATATCTATCCACATAAATTATATTTGGCCTAATCATAATAAAATAAATAACATACTTCTTTATTTAATTAATGATCCATTGCTGATCATAATAATATAAACTTAGTTCTACTCCCCCCGTATGATTTTATTTAGACCTACATTGAATTTCGGCTAGCAGGTTGTGTGCAATTTCTTCCACTTTATATCTATAATATTATTTTTATGATATTTAATTAATAATTTAGAGTGAAAACAAATTCTAATTAACGAAAAAAATTATATGATCCAATTTAATTCTTAAAAAGAATTTTTTTTAATATGTTCGTCTAGTGATTTTGGGTGTAGTGGTTCATCTCTATTAATTAGGGCAGAAGTGTCTTCTAGTTAAGATTTTTATCATATAGTCACTAATAAATCAGTTTTATTGGTTATACATATATCTCATGATTCAGATTCAAAATAACTTTCTAGTGGTTCTTTGGATAGGAATTTTTCATTAGTGGGTCTTCTTTCGAGACTTTTTTATTGTACAAGGATGAGGGAAATGATCACACAGTCAACTCTACGCTTGTATTCTCCGAAATTGTAGAGGCTTTAGCTTCTCCCACTTTGCTTAATTTGGAGATGGAGGTCGTCATTTTGAATAGGGAGGATACCATATATTTTATCAAGACTTACCAAGATGTTTAGGACTAGGATCAGAGTGATATTGCAATTATGATTCATCTGGTGTGTGGATCTTAGTCAAAAGGTGCCGATTACTCTATCCCTTTAGAGTCTTTAAGGCTAATGAGATACTTCTAAAAGGAGTTACGTTAGTGGAGCCGAACGATGCAAACAAATACAGTTATGTGGACTCAAAGATGGTGGGAACACCTATTGCATTAAGGCATTGAATAATCTGTTTCGTCATTATCACTTATATATCATCATAATTTTTAGGCTAAATTACCTCTAGGGTTCTTTAAGTTATTTAGTTTGTAACAAGTTAGTCCTTTATGTTAATTATAGGCTAAATTACCTCCAGGGTCCTTTAAGTTATTTAGTTTATAACAAGTTAGTCCTTTATGTTTTTTTCGCTACATGTGAGTCCTTTATGTTAACTAGCGCCTGCACAATTGGCTTTTTCTCAAACTCCTATCCAAAAAAGCTGAAGTGGCACTAATGGTACTGATATGTCCCTTAACATAGGTCAGAGACCATCATTGAATCATATAATAAAATTTTCAAAATTTTTTAGTGCATCAAAGTATTTTTTTTTTGGAATAAAATAGACTTTTATTAGAATTTCAAAAACAGGAATTACAAAGCGATCAGTCGATCCAGCTATCAAGAGGACAAACAAACAAACAAAAAGGAGAAATTAAAAAGCCATATAATTCACAATGTGGCTCTTTAAGTCTTTACATCCCCAGCTTCTATAAACTATTTTTTTCAAAATATGCTCCAAGACTTTATCTCTGTGCATGGCCTTGCCAAAACAAGTGCCATTTCTGTATAACCAGGCCCCATATATAGTTTCAGTAATGGCAAGTCTATGGAGCTTTGCCCTCCATCCTTTGCCTTTTCCTTGCTTTTGAATCCACACAATCTCTTCTTCCCATCTTCTAGGAGAATGATGAATATTCAGCCAATGTAGAACTGAACTCCAAATGCTCCTCATTTCATCACACTCGAAAAAAAGATGATTCACAGTCTCCTCATTATCACAAAAGCCACATTTGTTGTCACTAAGCAGCCCAAATCGACACAGTCTGCTCTTAGTAGGAATTTTCCCATGACACACTAGCCAAAAGATAAACACAGCTCGGGGAGTAGGTGGATTAAACATAAGGAGCTTACTCCATGAAATCAGAGGAGAATCCTGAAAAGCTTTATAGAAATCACTACACTTAAATTTCTGCCTTATATTCATATCTTCCCAGATGGGTTGGGCATCAAAGTATTTTTAAACTAATTAAAATGCACGCAAAAGAATAAATAAAAAAAATAGTAAAATAGAAAAGAAAATTCTCATAAAATTACACGATGTGTAAAATGAGAAGAAATATTTTTAGGAATTTTTTCATAGTTTTTGGACAAAAAAACGGATTTAATATGAATTTTAGAAGTTAAAATAAAATTAATAGAATAAAATAAAGGAGAAAAAGGTCAACGTTGCATGCATTAGTTAACATAAAGGACTCACATGTTGCAAAAAAAAAAACATAAAGGACTGACTTTTACAATTAAATAACTTAAAGGACCCTGGAGGTAATTTAACCTAATTTTTATGACGATAGAACATCATAAAAATTACGATTCTAAGTGTTGATGACGAGACAGATTATCCAATTAATTGTTGTTATTGAAATTTTACTATAATCGAAGATAACAATGCATCTAAGGAGCCATGTCATTATACCATATTCTATATGTAAAAGAACACGAAATGAAAGATAAGACGCAATCATTTCGTAAAACATGGATTGATATAAGTTGATTTTAAAAAAACAATTGGGGTACCCCTCGAGGCCAAGGGTTAAAGCTCCATCCACTTGACAAATCCATAGGAAACCTGTTGATAAACCACTGCAATATTTTAAAAAAACAAATGAAAAAAATAGAAAAGTGATTAAAATAAAATCAAAAAAATAAGATCACGAAACCTACAAATTTTTTGAGAATTTTTTGAAAATATGAAAATAGAAATTAAATCAAATAAAATAGAAAAAGAGGAATTTGCGATTTTCAGGGTCGAATTCCTTTAGGACTCTATTCTAAAGGAGTATTGTTCCGCGATTTTTTTTCTGAACTTCTGGAAAAAATTCGGAGCAAATCGAAACAATAGTTTCAGAATTCGGCCGATAGGCTGAAAAATTTATCACCATGCTGAGGAAGGAGAATTCGGAGAGGATGGCGTTGTGGATCCGTTTTGCTTCTGAAAGAAAATCTTCTTGTTCCTTTTGATCTTTCAACCTGCAAAACAAAAAAAGAAATTGTTACCCGAAAAAATTATGTGATTTGGGGTGTTTGATTGTAATTTTTTAGAGTGACGGAAGGTTATTCGTAACGGCCAGAAAAGATGGTGAAGGGTGTTAGTTTGTGAATAAGGGTTGAAAAATTGTTAGTGACAAAGAATAAATGTTAATTCTGTTTTTCTTTTGAGAATGAAGAAGTGTCTGATTATACACAAAAATTAGGTTAAATAAAAAAGAAAAATTATAATAAAAACTAATGAATCAAATCAAGGCCAAAAAGTTAATTTATTTTAATTCTAGCAAAAAATAAAATCAAAATAAATCAATGAGATTGACTTGTTCCCTAAGATATGAAAAATGCTACAAATAAAACAAATAAGATTAAAAACTTCCCTTTTTTGGATTTTTTTGAATATTTTATGATTTTTGGTGATTTTTTGACTAAAAGTGCATAAAAAGTAAAAATTGATTATTTAAAAAATGGCTATTTAATTAATATGAAAATTAAATAGTAAGAAAAATGCAATTTTTGTGTTTTTTGAATAAATGGAAATAAAGTTAGAACTAAAATTAGAAAGCAAGTAAAAGAGAAAATGTTAGAATTGAGATTCGAGCTCGGGACCTCACTCTTGTACCTTTTAACCTCAAATGCTTACCAACTGTGCTATGCCACTTATTCGAAATAAAATGACATTTTCAAATATATGAGGGCAAATTTTGGGGTACAACACAACTTTTCACACATTTTTCGAAATTGAACCACAAATTTTAAATGGACACTCGCATTTCCTAGTATCCGTGTGGTCTCTTTTAAAATTCTTTAGAGGAGAATGATATTTCCCGCTTCTTTCGCACAACATTGTTGAAAAAGCATTTCTTCTTGTCGTACCATTATCCGATCTTCCTATTACTGCACAAAAACCAAGGCTAGTTGCATTCCTACGAATCCATGTGAGGATGCTTTCACGATCATCAAACTCTAGCTTGTTATTAGAGTCACCGCCGACATCTACCGCCTTTACGACTACCCCTTCAACACTTGTAGAAACATCGACTAAAGGAACTAATTCTCTTGAGATATTATCCGAGTGCATCATACCTATTTGCAAACAATTACCAAAATAACAAAAAATTACAAGAGTGCTGAAAAAACAACACAGACATGTTCCGTAGATGCACTTCCGAAACATGTTCATCTCCAACACGTTCCGTAGATGTACCTACGGAAGTGACAAGACCTTTTTTTACAAAAAATAGATGCATAGTGTGAGCAATGCAATTGATAAAGATGAATATTTACGTGAAATTCAATCTTCTCTCGCTCCCTTTGATTTGTTACACCAAAAGGTTGGAGTTTTGGAGTGGAAAATGATATTGATGTTGTAGGTTTTTAGGTTGTGGAAAGGCGAGTTTAAGGAAGAAATGTAGAAATGAGGGAGTGATCAAGATGGTTCAAATTATACTAGATGCATCTACGAAATATTCTGACGATAAGTCATTCCATAGATGCACATACAGAATTATCCCTAAACTGAATTTATGTGTATTCTTTCCCAACATACATTAGTTTAAAATACTTCCGTAGATGTATCTACGGAAAAAAACAAATTTTTTAAAAAAATGCTTTCAGATGTGCATCAACAAAAACATGGCATATAATTGAAATTTCGCCAAATGACTAAGAGATTCAAGGGATGAATTGAGATATCTCCCCTTTCAATTCATATATTTTTTAATTGCTTAATTAAATAGAAATAAAATCTTACTTATTTTTTTTCCATCAATAACGTTATAAAGGTGGTCCACCTAAGTGTTATTTCTATTTTGAAGGTGAAGTTGTCTTTGATTAGAATTAGGGGTGTTCAAAACCAAACCAACCCATAGAAAACCGCAAACCAAACCAAAATCTCAAAAAATCGCATTTGGTTCGGATTTGTTTGGGTTATCTTTTAACAAAACCGCACGGTTCGGTTTGCGGTTTGTATTTTGTAAACCGAATCAAACCGAATCAAACCGAATCAAACCGCATTATGTTACAACCTAGCTTTTACTTAAATCACATCCAACCCAAACTTAAATCTATTATACCTTACCTTTATGATTACGGACAATTTTCTCATCCTTACACATATGATTTCAGTTCCGATCTTCTCAAATATCTAATAGCATTATCGTTCATTCTTTGCCACATACATCTCCCCTCTTTTTCTCTAATCTCTACTCTCTTATATTATTTCTTTCCACCTTCTCATTTTTATGCAAATGTTTCCTATTTCAGTTTCGTTTTTATCGCACATCTTCTTCTCTAATCTCTCAACTCTTATGTTTTTTCTTTTTCATCTTCACTAATCTCGTCTCTTCTATTTTTTTGTTTCATTATAATAATTTTTATATTGTTTTATGTTTATTATTCCACTTTTGTCTAATTTAATTTTTACATATTAAATGGAAAGTTGTTGTCAAAATATGACGAGTTTTGTTGTTATTTGATAGTGTATGAATGTCTAAATACAAAGTTATGTTGTCATCAATATGTGTATGTATCGTTCAATAAAATATTTGTAAAAAACTGAATCATCCGAACCGAACCAAACCGCATTGATTTTGTTTGGTTTGATTCAATTTTTTTCTAAGAGCCAACCAAACCAAACTAAACCGCGCGGTTTTTCTCTTACGGTTCGAATAATTTTTTCGTCAAAATCGCACAATCTGCACCACAAACACCACTAATTAAAACTAACATTTATGGAACATGTACTTTTTGTCGTTATCTAAATTAAAAACTTACTCATAATTTAAAGAACACGGTTATATTTTAAATATAAATAGACTTTAGTGCTGATTATGAAGTTCTTGTCAGAATTGACTTGGAAGTTGGAAGTCGTCATTCTTGTCTTATAAAAAGAATATTATTGTTGATTATTATAAAATATTTTTTAAATTGTAAGTATTAATCACAAAAATCCTAAAAACTATTTAAAAAAAATCTAACATAACATCAAATTAATTATAAGTTTCTCATTGATAAAATTAGAGAATTTCCAATGCACCCCATGTTTCTCCTAGCCACCACACAAATTTTCAATTTGTCCATATTTTCGTAGATTCACATCTGGAAGTAGCTTTTAAAAAAAAAATTGGTTTCCTTCCGTAGGTGCATTTACGGAAGTATAATAAACTAGTGTATGTGGAGAAAAAATACACATAATTTCAGTTCAGAGATTATTTCGTTGGTGCATCTAAGGAATCACTTAGCGCCAGAATAGGCAGTAGATGCACCTACGTAAGCATCTGATATAGTTTGAATCAACTTGATCACTCCCCATTGTTACATTTCTTCATCAACACTCACTCTCCACAACCTAAAAATCCTACTTCTCCAATACCATTTTTCACTCCAAAACTCCAACTTTTTAGTGCAACCAATCAAAGAAAGTTAGAGAAAACTGAATTTCAGGTAAATATTCATCTTCAATGGACCATTGCATTGTTCATATTATGCATTTAATTTCTGTAAAAAAAAAATAATGTTACTTTCTTAGATACATCTACGAACTTGTTGAGATGTATGAGGTGAGGTTAGAAATTCTCTAAAATTATAAAAAATACAATTTTATTTAGAGTTTGATGGATATGCACTGACAGTATAAAATAATTTTACACTGTCATCCAATAGAAAACAAGCAATTTGTCATGTCATTAAAAAATTTTAATGATAAAAGTGTGATGGAATTGAATACATAGTTGTGATTGGTTAATAGTGTAAAACTATTTTACACTGTCAGTGCATCACCTATTTTCTCTTTTATTTAATCTTAAAAAGTATTTTTTAAAGGGTTATGAACAAACTCCCAAATCAGCATATTAGACATGCATAACCTGCCATCTAATCGGTTAAACTTACGCGGACTAAAATTTAACAAAGTTAAAAAATGTAGTCTAAGATCTGTGCGGTCCGCGAGTTAAACATGGTGATCTACAAACTTCAGTTTATGTATCATATTCTAAGGCAATTTCTTTTCTCACCCTTATACTTTTTCCCTCACCCTTGAAATCCAAAAATGCATGTCTTCGAAATTTTTTGGAGATTTATCTTCAGACGTACCTTAAATCACCTCATCCTTCATAAATCAAGGAACCACCCTGTTTTTGTTAAAAATTGGTTCGAAGATGCATCTCCGAAACTTTCTAAGGTAAATTCGGAGATGTATCTTCGAAAACACCCATGACCTCATTTCCTGCACGTATTTCATTGAAATTGACGTCGTTTCCAGTGACTCTCTGTCGATTTTAATCAATATTAGAATTATATGAATTGTATTCTCGCGTTCTAGCCCTTGCGTTCCTGTATTTCTGACCTTTACGCGACCTAACATAAAAAACTCATGTTTTAAAAAAAAGCGACTCTAAATCAAAATTTTACAATTCCAAATGCCTTGTTTTTCTATTTTAATTATTTATTTTTTCAAAAAAAAATAAAATAAAAATTGTAGAGACTTAATTTAATTTTACTTGATTTTTCATTATAATATCTTTATAATTTTATTTTAATTCTTTTTGTATTTTCTAATTGTTTATTTTAATATGGACATTGTTAATATTTACATATTTGTTGCATTGTTGATGCATGAATACTAAGTCTGCTTATATGAATACACCAAATACTAACTTAAAAAAATACAACAAATTTTCTTTTAGATATGAATATTCTAAAATATTTTTTTCTGCAAAAAATAGATTTATTCAGATATGCATCTCCGAAATTAAATAAAATATGGATGATTTGCTCGTTTGCGTTTAATTTTACAAAAAAAAATTTGATGCGTTTAAAGATGCGTGTCTGAAAATTCAATACATTTTTGAATTTTTGTAAAGGACTTGAAAGAAAAGATAAGGGTGAGAAAAAAAATTGTCAAATTTTCTTTGGATCTGTGTCAAAGTATTTATATTGAATTATGTAAATAAAATTAGGGTTAATACCACTTTATCCCCCTGTCATATAGGCGTGTTTTGCTTTACCCCCCTCTAAAAAAAAAATTTATTGGACAAACCTTACCAAAAAAAGATTCCAAAAAATTTGACCATGGATCAAAATTCCAAGAGAATCTGCATACGTGGCATGCACATGTTGCATTTTTTTATTTTTTATTTATTTTTAATTTCCATGTGGAATTTTGTTTTTTTTTTTTCAATTTTTTTTATTATATATATATATATATATATATATATTAAATTTTGTTTTAATTATTTTTTTCCAAATTTTTTTATTGTTGTTTTTTTTTTTTAAAATTTATTTTTATTATATATAAATCCGCAGGTATTGTCAAATCTGCAGGTATTTTCAAATCCGCAGGTATTTTTAAATTCATATGTAAATTCGTGGGTATTGTCAAATTTGTAGGTAAATCCGGAGGTATTGTCAAATATTTTTTAAAAACGTAAAAAAAATATTAAAAAATAATAATTTTTTTAAAAAAAAAATTAATAAAAATAATTTTAAAAATAATTTTCACGTGACAGTGCTGACTGTGCCACATCGCTTATGTGTTGTACAGTCAGCACTACAAAAAATGCCACGTAGGCAAGATTCTAAGAATCTTGGCCAAAAAAATTGATCAGGATCAAATTTGATGGAATCTTTATTTGGCAAGGTTTGTCCAATAAATTTTTTTTTTAGAGAGGGTAAAGCAAAACACGCTTATATGGCAGGGGGTAACGTGGTATTAACCCATAAAATTATTATATGCTTAGATTATGAAATAATATAATACAAGTTAATTACTTTAAAAAAAATTGCTCAAAGGAAAATGGAACGAAAAGATTATAAAACCAATTTGTAACCTCAATTCCATTTTAAATTGGTTTAAACGAATATATTGGTTAAAAAAATTAATTTTTATAAACGTGACTCTTAAAAACTTAATCAAACTATTTATTAAAAAAATCTCAAATAGTATATTAATTACAGTTTGAAAAAAAGTTTATATATCAAATAATATCACTCACCAAACTAGTTTTCTAAAAATGAGTTAATCTAAACTTTACTTCTAATATTATTTAATAATGTTCAATTTAATTGTAGAATAATAATAATAATAATTATTTTTATTTTAATTTTATCAAAAATAACTTGTTGAGAATTTTATTTAAATATTAAATTATCAATAATTTTACACTTAAAAAAATAAAATATAACTATTTTTTATTACTAGATTCCTTTCAATTGTTGACGAGGACAACAAATGTAGAAACAGACTTTTACTTATTTTCTTGCCAGTGCAATACGTTATCAAGGTGGTCCTCAAAAACACCATTTCCATATTTGTCTTTATATAGTCATTGTCTAAATTGAAACTAAACGAATATTCTAACATGTCTTCCATTTATACTTGCTAGGGATTATATTTTCAATTTTTTCTCTATATTGAGCCACACATTTTTTTTATCATGATCTAATTTAGATATTTACTATTAACTTAAAGAATACTCCTCCACGAGTCACTTGAGTCATTGACAAGCTTTAGTATTGATCAAAGATTAATTACTTTAAGCACAATAAACAAAGGAGAGTGATTTTTATGATGATGATAAGAATATAGGAGACGAGAAATGGAGGAGACAAAGAGAATTGAGAAAAGAAGAAGAAGACGGTGTGTTCATGGTAATCAAAACCCAACCAGACCAGGAACTAGATCCCTAACTGGTTTGTTTAGACTCGAAAACCAGCATGCAGAAGAACTGAGATTTAAACCGGAAAACCAGTCAAAAATCGGATAAAAATCGAAAAATCGACGGATTAGGTGATTTTTAGGGTCGGACGCGATTTCGCTTATGATTTATAAAAATATGATAAATAAAATTAGTTTTGAATCAAAATAATACATGATTTAAGTTTTATTTTTCCAATCACTCTTGTACACATTATCGTAGAAAATTCAAAGTACAAACAATTTTAAATTCTTTTGTTATTATCTATTTATTCGATGAATGAAATTAGATTTTGTATATATAATACATATATACGATAAAATACAGTTCATCGCATAAGAAATGTCGTGGACAAATAATTGATAAAGTTATTAGATTATTTATTATTATTACCATTATATTAAAATGAAAGTTTTGAGCTTACTTATCTAACCTATTAAAAATATAAAAGACTATAAAAAAATTAAAAAACGCTTAAGTATTAATTATATAGAAATTCTCAATAATTTCTTTTATTATTTAAAAAAATATAATTTTTTTTGCATTGATATTCTTATATATATAATAAAATATTTATTTATATATAACCGGTTAAACCTGAGTTCAACTCCGGTCAAAGCTTAAAACCCTAAATCCATATGTATACCTATTCAATGTTTGGTTACCTTTTCAATGTTTGGTCCAGTTTTGGTTACCTTGAAAACAATACATTATACCATGAAAAAAAAAATTCCACTTATAACTCTTCATCTCCTAAAATATTAATTACGGTTTTATAAAAACATACATGCAAAATCATATAATTATATATTGAATAATATATTATATATAAAAAGTAAATAATATGGCCGAGGTTGGGAAGTCTACGGTGCAAATGGTAATTTCCCGATCCCCTGAAGACTCATTAGAAAAACTTTTTTCCATCCTTGTCTCCACGGGATAAAAGAATCCCCAACTTCAAAACTCCACATAGATAATTCTCATGGAAACTTTCATTAACAAATATAAATTGACATCTGTATCACTAATAAACAACGAGCAGGATTAACAAGATTATAGAGAAGGGTTTGAAAGGTTTTTTTTTTTTTTTTAAATTTTTTGGTTGATGAAAATGATAAAAATAAAGAATCCTAACAAGTTTAAAATTATTTAAAAAAAATTCAAAGTGGTCTATTTTTTTAAGATCGACATTTTAAAAATTAATTATATAAACATTAAAATTTTATCAATTTACAAAATGTTAAAGACCGATTTAATAAATAGGTCAAAACAAAAAATATTGCAGTCTAATTATTTCTATTATTTATATAACTTTACAAGTTATTAACTAAAAGTTGTTATACTGATTATTATAAAAATACTTTTTATATGTGCTCCCCAAATTATAAATTGTCACACCATCATAAAAATATTATTTAAAAATTTTAATTTCTATACATTGACGTGTAGAGAAATTTTACACTATCAATTAATCGTGACCGTTAGATTTTAATTAAAATTTGAATTTAATTTTAATCATTTATAAATTTATAAAATAACATATATGAATGGTTGTGATAAATTGATTGTATAATTTTTTTTACAGTATGTAACAATTAATCTCTTATCTAAATTTAAAAGAAAAAAATCATAATGAACATGTGATAGTATGGCCTAGTTCTAATATGTTGATATGAAAGGTATGTTTTGATCTATGTTTAAATTGACTTGGAAGTCTTCTAACAGGATGGAGTTCGTCTAATTTATTCTTTTATCTCATAAATTGCATGCATGACAAAAAAATTCCTATGATAGGGTGGAATGGTCTTTTCTGGATGCGGTTGGGGTGTCGGGTGACTTATTAACTATGTGGAAGAAGGATGTCTTTAATCTGGTCTATAGTTTTAGAGAAGAAGGTTTTCTTGGTCTTTGTGTGGAAAAGGATGGAAAATTGATTTACTTCATCAATGTATACGCTTCGTGTGATATCAAGTGTGGACTGAAGTCATGGAAGATGATGGTTGAGTTTAAGAAGAGTAGTGCTAAGGGAGCTTGGTGCATAGGAGGGAATTTCAATTCCATTTCTTCGTTGGAGGAAAGGGTAGGTAAATCCGGTAGGAGTTATAGAAAGGAGATGTTGAAGTTCATTGGTTTTATAGAAGAGATGGAGGTGGTGGACCTTCCAACAATAGGAGGAAAATTCACTTGGTTCAATAGTAATGGCAAAGCTATGAGTCGGATAGATAGATTCCTTCTATCGGAAGATTTTATAGAAGATTGGAAGGTGGAAGGACAAATTATTGGAGAAAGGGACATTTTCGATCATCCTTCGATTTGGTTGAAAGACAATAGAAAGAATTGGGGACCCAAACCATTTAAATTCAACAACTCTTGGTTCAATCATGAGGATTTCTCCTCTTTTGTGAAGAAGGAGGGGGCAACCATAAGTAAAAAGGGGAGAGGCGATTTTTGCTTGGTAGAGAAGTTGAAAATTCTCAAGGAACATTTATCTTCGTGGAAGAAAGAGGTTTATGGTTGGATCGACCTCAACATCGAAAAAACCGGAGAGGAGATGCAACTTTTAGATAACTTGTTTGCTCATTTTGCAAGTAACGTTCCGGAGGAGGTGGTTCAAAAGATATCTAAGCCGATGGCGGATTTTTGAGATAATCTTAACAAAAAGGGAAGCATCCTTCGGCTTAAATCTAGACAACTTTGGTTATCCGAAGGAGACGGTAACACCCGATTTTTTTCATAATTATACAAGGGAGAGAAGGAGGAGAAATTCACTGTGTTCTATAGGCTCAAACAGGGGTAGATTGGAAGTTGTTAGCGAGGTTAAAGACTTCATTTGTGCACATTTCAAAGATTTCTTTAAGGAGGAAGTAGTTTGTAGGCCGGAGCCTATGGGGATCAGCCTGAATTCTTTGTTGTCGAATGAATCAATGGATATGGAGAGGCCGTTTTCAGAAGATGAAGTTAAGGAGGCTATTTGGTCGTGCGATGGGAACAAAAGTCCGGGCCCAGATGGTTTCACTCTTGAGTTCTTCAAGAGATTTTGGTCTCTACTAAAAGGGGATTTAATGGCTCTATGTAATGATTTCCATTCTAAAGGAAAGCTTGTGAAAGCTAAAATTTCCTTTTTTCTAACTTTGATTCCTAAGAGCAAAAATCCTCAAGATTTGTATGAATATCGTCCAATTTGCTTGGTGGGGAGTATTTACAAGATTTTAGCGAAACTTTTAGCTACTAGAATTAAAGTGGTGATTGGGAAATTGATCTCTCCTAATCAAACCGCTTTTGTCCCGGGTAGAAACATGATGGATGGATTTCTAATGGTTAAAGAGATCATTGATTGGTCTAAAAGAAAGAAAAGAAGTTGTCTATTGCTTAAGGTTGATTTTGAGAAGGCTTACGACTCCGTTTCTTGGAATTTTATTAGGTACTTAATGAAGAGAATGGGTTTTGGAAAGAGGTGTATGAAATGGATGGAAGCTTGTGTATTTACAAGCCATATGTCCGTTTTGGTAAACGGAAGCGCTACTAAAGATTTTTCGGCTCTAAGAGGTTTACGTCAAGGGGACCCTTTGTCTCCATTTCTTTTTGTTCTCGTCATGGAAGGACTAACAACCCTTGTCAAAAAGTCGGTTGAAGTGGGGGATTTCAAACCTTTCAAATTTGGAGAAGAGGACGTACGTAGTGGATATCCTTCAATTCGTGGACGACGCTGTTATTTTAGGGGAGCCTACTTGTGATAATCTTTGGAGCTTGAAAGTGTTGTTGAGAGGTTTTGAACTTGTGTCGGGGTTAAAAATTAACTTCACTAAAAGTAATATTTTTGGTGTGAACGTGGGAGATTGGTTGATGCATACGGCAACATCGTTTCTTTCTTGCAAAAAAGGGAACTTTCCTTTCAAATTTCTTGGTATTTGGGTGGGCGCTAATCCTAGAAGCTAGAAGACGTGGAAGGAAATTTTAAACAACATCAAGAGTAAACTAACATCTTGGAAGGGGAGGAACATTTCAATAGGGGGAAGGTTGACTCTCATTAATACGGTACTTAACGCTATTCCTACTTTCACTCTTTCTTTTTACAAAGCTGCGAAGAAGATCATACAAGAGATAAGAGAGATCCAAAGCAACTTTTTATGGAGTGGTAATGTGAACAAAAGAAGCATTCATTGGGTGAAGTGGGAGATAGTGTGCAATCCAAAAGATAAAGGTGGATTGGGGGTTAGGGACGTTAGAGAGATGAATATGGCTCTTCTTCTAAAATGGAAATGGCGAATTCTAACGGAGAAAGATGCAATATGGAGGAGATTCATTGATTTGTGGTATCACAATCCCAAAATCAAGGCGCAAGCGAATAATGGGGATACCATTAATCAGGATGATTCCATATGATGAAGGGATGTCATGACAAATAATGTGAACATGGAAGGTTTAGAGGAAGGCTTCTCTAGTTGCGTTGACTGTCATCTAAGGAATGGTAAAAACATTCTTTTCTGGGACAGTATTTGGTTGGGAAATCAATCTCTTCGCGACAAATTTCCAGATTTGTATGATTTATCAACCGAAAAACTGTGCTCGGTAGCTGAGATTTTTCACAAGCAGGATGAAGCTGTTCTCTGGCCAGCGAACAGTCTGTTCGGTCATAATTCCTCCACTGTCCAGGGGCCGGATCAGGTTATGGCAGTAGCGGGAAGAGCATCCGTTCAGCAACAATGGCAGGATTTGCATACAAACTTGCAGCCGGTATTGTTGAATAACTTGGAAGAAGATCTTTTTGAATGGAACTTGAATTCTAACGGTGAGTTCTCGGTTTCTAGTGTTTCAAATTTGGTGGAGGAATCAAAAGAACTAGCATGGTCGTATTCAACTGTTTGCTTGATGAAAGTTACATGGTCTTTGAAATTACCTATTAGAATAAATGTGTTTTCATGGAGGTTCTTGTCTGAAAAACTTCCTCTAAAAGACCTTTTGATTCAAAGAGGAGTTCCAAGCATACCTTCGATTAATTGTCTTTTTTGTGAGGTTCATTTGGAGAATTTGAATCACTTGTTCTTTGATTGCTTGTCGGCGAAATCGGTTTGGAGAAGAGTTTATGTTTGGTTGGGAGATGATTCTATTTTCTCGTTCGCAGAGTTCTTGAATTTTGGTTCCATCCAAGAGAAGGTGAAGATAGTCAATCACAAGAACAAGATTAACATCATTTGGATATCAACTATTTGGAGCTTATGGATCATGAGAAATGCCATGATCTTTGAGAATAAACCTTATAGCTTTGAGATGGTTCTTAATAATGTAATCTTTTTTTCCTAGAGATGGTTGGCTTTAAGTCAACCTTTGTCCAATTGTAGTTTTTATGATTGGTACAAGTTACCCTTGTCTTGCTTCAGCACTGTTTAGACTTGTCTGTTGTAAGGGTTGCACCCCTAGTGCGATTTCTTATATATCAATTGCTTATTGAAAAAACATTTTAGTAAATTGAACTAAAATTTTTGACCACCTTTATGTCAAATGATACTGAAAGTTTTAAAGAATTTATATGACATATCATAATGATATATTTTCATGACAGTGTAAAACTATTTTACACGTATATCCATTAAATCCAAAAAAAATTGTCTCAAATTATAACACTTTACAATTCCAATACAATGTTAATGACATTTTTTTTAATATATTCTTTCAATTCTCTTAATTTCTCTTTCCTCTATAATTAATAAAGAACAATGGTGTAAAATGATACATAATTTCTCTTTTCATTATTGTAATAATGCTTATGAATAAATCCACTCTATTGGATTCTCAAATAAGTAGAAGTATAGATATCACTTAGGATACATATAAAAAGTGTTATCAGAAAGAATAAACAAAGAAAATTTACTTTCAGAGGAGGCACAAACTTAACAAACCCGGAAAATATACCTCCAAGGATAAAACTAGGACCAGACATGATAATACCACAATTTATTAGTGGAAACGGAAACGGAAACGTATATATGAGCTCATAGAGTTTGTTGGATATGAGATTAAACTTTATCTTACAATAGTCTTGCAATGTCCCGAACACCGATTCCCTTCACATGACAATTTTTCCTACATGATTTGAATGTCATTCTTTCAGCAGTGAATTGTACTCTTCCTTTAACAACACCAAGTGGGATACCAGCTTGTTCGAGCACTGGACTCTGCTCAATGCGGAAAGAACTCTCACCCCAATGCCAATGCACCTGACAACTGTGAGAGAAAACCAAGAAGAGCAGATATCAAAATTGCAGATGAGCTGTTAACGTTCCACATCAATCTACAACAATATATTTTCAAGTCTAGTTATTGAAAACTTAAATTTACGTAGGCAAAATTGGATAGTATCGGCTAGTACTTACGAGTTACGCCAAAGCTGTCCAGTTTCCTTACTGCTGTAAATTATACCATAAAATTTTATTTATAGCACTTGGAATTATCAATATAACTGCGTGTATGTTTGGTGCAGCATTGGATTTGCCGCAGATTTGATTTTAGAGAAGCTACTATGTGTAGCTTTTGCGTCAAAGGTCCCAAATAACTACCAAAATGCCACTGCAGATGTGATTTTGCTAAAAAAAACGCATTACCAAACATATACTGCAACTATAGCACCAAATAAATTGAACTCTAAATCTGATACAGTTGCAACTGCTACACCTACTGATACATAAACAAATAAAGGGTTGAAACTTGAATGAAGTCGTTGTTTTTTTTTCTTCTAGATATATGAAATGCTTTGTGAAATAGAACAAAAAAAGGTGAAAAGCAGAACCCAAGGAGGGACGTAGTGAACAAACGTGAGGAAAATTGGGCCTATCAACAACAAAGTTATAACAAAAATTCATAATGATGATAAATTTGTTAGCCATTATGATACCAACTGCAACCATGAAGTTAACCGATAATGCGACCACACCAAACGTTTGAAGCAAAAGTTTCATATTATTTTGTTATTAAAAAGAAAAACCAAAAGTTTCATCACCACACCAAATGGTTGGTAGCATTGGCCCTTATTATTACAGTATTTCTTAAATTTTATGTAATTAAGTACACTTTTTCATTTAATTCCAATTCCAATCTATTTGTTAAACTCAAATAAAACAAATACAAAACACATTACAACTTTAACAAGAACACCTCAACAACAACAACAACAACAATGGAAAGTTTACGACACAAAATTAAACTAGCTGATCAAACAAGAATGATCAAGCTTATTTTAAACTGAATTAAAAACTGACACAGTAGAAAAAATAAACACAAGAATAAAACTATGACATTTGTATCATCTGATTCATGGTTGAACCATTGGTCCTCCTCACTCTTGTTCTTCTTCTTCTCACTCTTCTCTTTGGTTGGCCACCGAATATCATCACAAGCCATCTCGGCTTTCCAATTAAAAACATGCAATATCCAAGGCCTATTCCAAACACAAATCCACATCCATATCCAATTGCCACTGGCTTCCATCCAAATCCAAATCCAAATTTCTCTTCACTCCAAAGCTTGTCGGGTGAAGGTGGAGAATGTTGTTCAGGTCCACATTTCTTTGACAACGGAAATCCGCATAACCCCAAGTTTCCTTCATATGAATCATTTGAAAATGTGTTGAACTGTTTTCCTTGAGGTATTTCTCCTACAAGATGGTTATTGGAAAGATTCAAGACTTCAAGGCTGTTGAGATTTGTGAATTCGGCAGGAATCATACCAGTCAACATATTTGAGGAGAGATCCAACCATTCCAAGTTTGTCAAGTTTCCCATGGATTGTGGAATGTGACCAACGAGTCTGTTATGAGAAAGATTAAGTCCTTTGAGCGAATGAAGCTCTCCAATATCATTTGGAATCTCTCCTTCAAACATGTTTCTTGACAAATCAATAATTGCAAAGATTGTTGGAATTTTTACAATAGGTATATTGATTCCTTTCAATGTCACAGTCACAGAATCATTATATGTCTGAACATACCCTATTTCAGATTTTATGATACCCACTACTACACCAATAATGGAAGCAGTTTTCCTATATGAATCGCCTTCCAGAGCTTCATTAACATTTTTCATGGCTTCGAACTTTTCAAAATAATTTTTTGGTAGCGGACCGCTGAAGTTATTGCCTGAGATATCAAAAATAATTAAATTGGGAAATGGATAATTGACCTTCAGATTAGCAATGGAACCATGCATCTTATTGTCTCGCAAAACCAACACTCGCAAATCTAACAGAGTTTGAAGGAAGTCAGGTAATTTGTCTTCTATTCTGTTGCTGCCAAGATTTAAAACTTCAAGACTTCGGCATTGTGACAAAGTTTCAGGAACACGGTCTTCTAATTGGTTGTCAAAAAGATTCAGAGTAGAAAGTACACAAAAGTTTGAAAAGTTATTTGGCAAAGTGCCATAAAATTTGTTCATTTGTAGATCCAAAACTTCAAGATCCGATAAACTAACAAGACATTGTGGAATGGTACCTGTCAATTTATTGTGTGCAAGATTGAGAAATTGTAGTGAACTCAAGTTGCAAATTGAAGCAGAAAGTTCACCTTGTAGTAAGTTATAACTAAGATCAAGGTAAATGAGCCACTGATTACTTCTTGAGATCTGATCTATTGATGTGAACATGTTTTGAGAGAGATTCAAATATCTAAGTGAATTTACTGTTTCAAGTAGCCAATTGGGCACTCTTCCATTAAACTTGTTATTGGACATATCAAGAGAATACAAACTTGGGAATTTTCCTAGAAATTTGGGAAGTTCATTCAAACTCAAAGAAGACAATTCCAAAGTAGTTAGTTCAACAAAACTGTAACTGACATTGGATTCAATGTTTAGTGATAATTGGCTATTATGTGAAAGGGACAAATATTGCAAATTTTGAAGTTTGGAAAAGTGTTGAAAATCAACGGCACCACTGAAGTTGTTTGATGATAGACATAATATAGTCAGGTTTGAAAGGCTGAAAGTGGATTTTGGAATATTGCCTTGTAGCTTATTGCCGCATAGAGAAAGTTTTTCTAACGAATATGATGAAATTTCACTGATATGCCCCGTAAATCGATTGTTTTTTAGAGATAAACTCTTCAGACACGGCAAAGATAACATGGAAGAAGGAATTGTTCCACTTAACATGTTGTTATCTAAATTCAAATCAGTTACCTTTTGAAACCCTGAAATATTGTTGATTAGGGGACCCACTAATTTATTATGAGAGCAATGTAATGTGAGAAGTTGATTCAAGTTAAATAATGAAGAAGGAATTGTTCCTTCAAAATTGTTTGAACTTAAATCAAGTTGTTGCAGTTTGGTCATCCCACCAATTCCAAACACATCTGGAATCTGACCCTTAAATGAATTAGATGAAAGGTCTAAGCTAATGAGATGTTGAAGGTTTGAAAGTGATTTTGGAAGCTCACCACTGAAATCATTGCCAAAGAGATCTAGAGAAATTAGAGATGGAAGAGTGAAAAGTAAGGAGGAGATTGAACCGTTAAGGGAGTTCCAGTTGAGATTTAGAGAAGTAAGATGTGTGAGGTTAGAAAATGATGGAGGAATGGGTCCTTGGAAATTATTTTCTGAAAAATCCAAAATTCTAAGAAAAACACTGCAACTCAATTCTGGAACTTGGCTTGGATGGTCGTAATAATTAGCTTGTATGTATAGTTCTTGAATACTTGGTAAACACAGATTATATTTTTTGGAAGTTGTTCTTAATTTTGTGTTTCCAAGATTTAGTGTAACCAAAGAAGATGATTGATTGAAGAGCAAATCAATGGAATTTAGTTTCATTGAAGACATATCTGTGTAATCCAAAAACATGTCCCTTAAATTTGTTGCATTTTGCACAAGTCTCTTCAAAGTGCTCTCTTTCCAAATTAACTCACTATTGTAAGAGAGATGAAGTGATGTTAATTTAGAAAGGTGTGAGATTTGAGGAGGAACTTCACCTTCAAAGGAATTAGAAGAAGAAGCAGAAGACAAATCAAGATGTGTAAGACTCGTAAACCCCCCAAACTTAGAATGAAAATGGGAGTGATAGAAATAATTGTGAGAAAGGTTGAGTGTTTGGAGATGAGTAAGATGGAAAAGGGTACTGTTGGGATGTAATATACCATCAAGGCACTCACCACCAAGGTTGAGGCCAATCACATGACCAGAGACAGTGTCACAAGTGACACCATGCCATGAGCAACAATCACTTCCATTTTTCCATGTTTTTGTTTTCATGAGACAAGTGTCATAATCATCAATAGTGAATGAGGACTTGAACTGAAGCAAGGCAGAATTCTCATGATGATGACATAAGAAATTGAAAGAAGAAGAGAAGGAAGGAAAATGGAAGAGAAAAAGATATAAACACAAAAACAACCACCCCATTGGATGATTAATTCAGCTTTGTGGAAACTTTTGTGATTTTTTTGAAAGAAAGGAAACTGAGAAATTAAACTGTGAATGAAAATAGAAAGGAAAGTAACATTAATATTTATAGCCAAAATTAAAATACAATATAATTTTAGTTCTATGGCTGAAAAATGTCTATCCACATAAAATAAATTTGGACTAATCATAATAAAATAAATAACATACTTCTTTATTTAATTAATGACCCATTGCAGATCATAATAAAATGTTAAGGGACGTATATAAACTTAGTTCTACTCCCATTATTACAAAATAATCGGAATATTATAAAATAATATATATATATATATATATATATATATATATATATATATATATATATATATATATATATATATATATATATATATATATATATATAACAGTACTTTAATAAATACTATAACATGATTATTTAAAAATACTATTACATATTTATTTTAAAAAATATTTATTATATGTTAGTTAACATTTTATTGTATTTAATATTATTAATTTATTATTTAAATATTTATTTCATATTTAATAAATTATTTATTATATATTTTTAATTTAAAATGTTTAAATAATATTTTCTTCTATAAATATTGAAATATATAATTATAATGAAAGTATAATTTAAAAATAATTATTTTCCTCAAATAAATATTATATAAAATAAATATTATATTTGAAACACACTATTACATAATTATTATGAAAAACATTTCATATATGTTAGTTATATAATTATTTTGAAAATTATTAAAATATATAATTAAAATGAAAGTGTAGCTGAAAAATATTTATATAATATGATGTAATTGAAACAGTATTTATAAATATTATAAATTAGAGATCTATTTAAACATTTATATAATAAACATTTATTAAATGTGAAATACATATTTATATAATAAGTATTTTTTAAATAAATATTTATTAATTCTGTCAAAAAATAAATAAATATTTATTAAATAAATATGTCTTCATAAAATATGTAAAACATTTAATAAATATAAATTATATAATTATATAAAAAAATTTTAAAAACTATTTTTTGATAATTATTATATAATAAATATGAAATAAAAATGAGTTTAATGGTAGTACACTGTCAGTGTAAAAAAAGATTACACATACATTCAATTAGAATATTTTAAGAGTTTTAAGATAGTGCACTGTCAGTGTAAATCAATTTTACACATACAACCAATTAAAATGTTTTAATTTGCCATGAAATTACAATTTTTTAAAATTAAAAATGGGCATTATTCTAATGCATGTCTCTCATTGGTTGACAGTGTAAAAATATTTTACACTCTCAGTGCATTTTCTTTTTTCCCATATTTTAAAGTGTCACATCATAAAAGTATTTTTAAATTTATAGTATGACTTGGCGCTTTACATGGTCGTCATTGATTGACAGTGTAAAAAACTGTCAGTGCACTATCCTTTTTCTCAATAAAAATATAAGTATCGAGCCTTTTATAAACCTACAATCCAGCAGACGCAAGCAATTATATTGGATGCAAGTATGAAATAAATATGAAATACATATTAGATGCAAACAATTATTATACAAATGAAACAAACTTTATATGATAATAAACTTTAATGCAACGGTGAATTCATTTGAAATATTACTTAATAATTAAATAGAAACAAAATCTTAATTATTTTCCTCCCCGTCAACAACATTATAAAGCTGGTCTACCAAAGTACTATCTATCTATAATATAAGATATTTTTATATATGAAAAGTGATATTTATGATCTAAAATTTTTTATTAAAAAAAAATATACGGTAAGAAATTATTATTGATCTAAATATTTTTATATATAAAAATTTACTATTGATTCAGATATTTTTGTATACATAATAATATTTGTATATGGGAAAAATCTATTAATGATCTAAATATTTTTATATATAAAAAATGGTATTTGTATCAAAAAAACTTGATACAAAAATAGTATACCGAAAAAAATCTATTATCGATTTGAATATTTTTATATACGAAAATTTACTATTGATCAAACTATTTTTTTAAATGATACATAAACATAAATAATATTTTTATACGTGAAAAAATATATTATTAATTTAAATATTTTTTTTAACCATAGAAGATATTTATGATTCAAAAATAATATATGGAATTTTTTATTTAAATATTTTATATAAGAAATTTTTTATTATTAATTTAAATATTTTTTTAATTTTTAATTTTAAATAAATATATTATGTAAAAAAAAATCTGTGTGTATGGACGACTTTGTTAGTGGTTTCTATTTTGAAGTTGAAGTCATTGTCTTTGTCTTGATTGGAACTACACAGACAAAGGAACAGTTATGGACCATGTACATGGACCATGTACTTTTTATCGTTATCTGAATTAGAAACTTACTCATAATTTAAATAAAAAATATATATAACTGTTGATTATTTTAAATAGATTTTAGTGTTGACTATAAAATTGTTGTCAGAATTGACTTAGAAGTCATCATTCTTGTCTTAAATAAAAAATATATATAACTGTTGATTATTTAAAAATAATTTTTTAAATTGTAATCACAAAAATCCTAAAAAAAAATTAATTTCTTTTTAACATAACATCAAGTTAATTATAAGTTTCTCATTGATAAAATTATAAGGAATACAATTTTATTTAATCTTAAAAGTATTTTTTAAAGGGTTATAAACAAACTCACAAATCAGCATATTGAATTTGTACTCCTTCAATTTAATCGGTCAAACTTACACGGACCCAAATTTAACGAAGTTCAGAAATGTAGTTCAAAATTTGTGCGGTAGGGGTGGGCATCGGTTCGGGCCCAAATTTCCCAACCGAAGCAATCCTCGGACTAGACTTAGAGGCCCAATTCCGACCGGGTTATTATTCGGATGTCTCGGGTTTGGGTTAGGTCGGGTTCATAGGTCTGTTAACTGCGGGTGCAATTTTCTAAACAGGCTTATTGGATTTTCAAGACCAAATCCAAAATAATCACTTTAACTGTTTTATTTCTTAAATTTTATGGATTGCACAGTTGCACTAGTTCAGAATACAAGACTCAAGCCCAATTAAAAATTATTTCAATCTCATAATAAAAACTAATTGCTTGCAGAAGCATAAAATTCATTACAACTTTATAATTATAAATAATTGCAGTAGCATCTTGTTAGGCATAAAATTCTGTAGCAACAGAGTTTAGAATACAATTTTATAAATAAACTTGACAAGCTATATAATAACACAACCAACATCACTTCCAATTCTTATCCATCATCACTATTTCCAGTTTTAGCACCCAATCAGCACAACTTCAGTTGAAACAAAAGTTTATCTGCATAAAGTTGAAACATGGAACTTATTCAGTAACAGTTTTAAACATTAAGTTTGTTTATTCGGAACAAAAGTTTAAAACATAAATTTTCATACTCAAGTATCTCAAATTGCTTTCATACTGAAATTTACCTTCTGACAGTAGTTTAAAACCACTTGCATTCAGACTTGTAATCAATTTTTCTGCGACGAGAAATTCTTATAACCACTTGCTTTGGTGTAAACTTCCACATAAGCATCTGTTGCTGGGTGCTAGGATGAGTGAAAGCCAAAGAAAATTCAATGGCTATTCAAAAACAATTATATTATCATTAAATTTAAACCAGTACATCAACAAAAATATCATTAGTTTTATCCAAAATACAATTTTCCACTTTAATAGACTCTGCAAGATCCAAAATACCATTTTCTATAGGCTTTGCAAGATCCAAAATTAATAAGTGGCTATTCAAAAACTAGAATTCCTGTTATTCAAAAACTAGAATTATTTTTCTAAAAATGAGTTAATCTAAACTTTATTTCTAATATTATTAAGAGAAAAACTATATTGACACTATATTTGACCTTACATCGAATTAGTATCCATCAAATGTATTAGTTTTATTTTTTTTAAAATAATTTAACCAACTTTGATTTTTGTGCAGTATATTTTATTTGGAGTGTGTTTATTTGATGGATTCAATTTACAATTCTGAAAATGTTATTGTTAAAAAAATAATTCCAACCAATTTGTTTGGCTGAATATTTTAAATTTATTTATGGTTAAGTCTAGGGTGAGGGTTCAATTAAGTCCCTCACCGGTGAAACCCCAAAAAATAACCAACAGATTAAATGAATGATGTAGATCTAATATAATAAAAGTGAGAACATATAACATCACTTGTATCTGATTTTTATTTTCAAAATAATGTTACACTATTCTTAATTTTTTTTCTTTATTTCAGTTTTTTTTTTCTCATTCTACTCCATGTTCGTCATGCTTCTTCAACTCCCCTAATCTTCATCACTTCATACTGTCTACTTCAAGTTCTGCTTCTTTAACTTTTCTATTCTTCATCACTTCATTGTAAAACCTACTCACTGCTACATCACAACCTATTTATTTATTAACAAAATATTAAAATAGTGAATTGTTCATATTTGGAACTCAAGTCACCACTTGCGAAAATTACTAAAACTTGCAAGATAAAACTTAATTACTCTAGTTAAAATTTGAAAACTGGGTAGGTATTTTCCACAAACACTTAGCACCCATTCGCAATCGCTAGTTCAACACAAACATGCCCCCTCCCCAAGTTCGTTGTATCAACTCTCCAATTTTTGCATACGTTTGTGCTTTTCATTTTAGGTTGCAGAGAAACATAGTATCACTCTCTCCATCGAATAAGCAGAACGTGAAGTACGACAATGATTAAGTGACCAAAAATAGAGAATTTGAAGAAGAATTACATGAAATTGAATGAGAAACAAAACTGAAATCTAAGGGATAAAAAGTCTTGCGAATTGAAAATAAAAATCAGATACAAGTGATGTTATATGTTCTCACTTTTATTATATTACATCTAAATCATTCATTTAATCCATTGGTTATTTTTTTAGGTTTCACCGGTGAGGGACTTAATTGAACCCTCACCCTAGACTTAACCTTTATTTATAGTTTTAAAATTTTAAAAATAAATACAAAAATGTTAAAAGTAATATATAAGTGGGTAGTTATTGGTGGTTATTTTTTATTTCTTATGGGAATGTAGGATTCCCACTCATTAACATGAGAATAAATCTTTCAAATTCCATGAGTGAATTTTATTCCAAGGAATAAAAAATATTTAAGAATAATTTCTTAAACCTTCAGACAAACATGGTTTTATCAGATTCTCAACCTCATACTCCCGAGAATCCTGTTTGAATCCATCAAACAAACACTCCCCTTAATTATTATGTATGGTGTAGAATACGGTGTAAGAGAAGTGGTGTAAAAATATCACACCTCTATTATTAATAATGTTCAATTTAATTGTAGAATAATAGTAATAATAAATAGTTTTATTTTAATTTTTATCAAAAATAACTTGTTGAGAATTTTATTTGAATATTAAATAATTTTACACAAAAAAATTACAATATAACTATTTTTTATTAGCAGATTCCTTTCAATTGTTGACGACGACGACGACAAATGTAGAAACAAACTTTTACTTATTTTCTTGCTAGTCCAATACGTTATCAAGGTGGTCCTCAAAAACACCTTTTCCATATTTGTCTTTATATAGTCATTGTCGTCCACGAGCCAGTTGAGTGAGTCATTGACAAGCTTTAGTATATTGACCATTAAGTTCTTTTCTGCATTGACTTGGAAGTCATTGTTACCGTTTTGGTTGGTCCCATTGTTTTGATTTTGATTTTAACATTTTTTACTAAAAAATTATAATTCTTTTTATACATTTGTAGAAAAAGATTGGTAACTGATCGAATATCAATGTTAGTTAAAGATAGACTAATAAAATCTTTCAACCGTAATTTCGTTTCTTCCAGTGATTAGGCTGAGCAAATATTTTTCATTTCTTTGATTAACGGTTCTTTAGCAATAAATGCATAAATATAAAGCAAAATACGAAGTCGTTTATTTTTGCCGCTAATAGGAAAGTATGATGGCTCACCTTCAACTTATGGCAGATGACAGTAGCGAGAATTTATGAAGTATTTAAGCTATATTAACGGGTTTCGAAATGATCTCCGGTTTAAAAGTTAACTTTTACAAAAGTAAGTTTTATGGCATTCATGTGGGTGATTGGTTTATTAATGCTGCTTCGACTTTCCTTTCGTGCAACATCAACAATATGCCTATCAAATTCCTAGGAATTAAGGTTGGGGACAGCCCTAGAAGATTGTCTATGTGGAATAATTTAATTAAAAATATGAAGAGTATGTTGGCTGTTTGAAAAAGGAGACACCTATCTATAGCGAGTCGTGTCGTGTTAATCAATTCGGTGTTGAATGCCATCCCTATTTATTCTTTAACTTTTTATAAAGTGCTTTCAAAAGTGTTACTTGAGATTCGTGGTATCCAAAATAACTTTTTATGGCGTGGTTGTGAGAATAAAAGGACGATACATTGGGTGTGAGTTGAAAAGCTGTGTGCAAGCCTCATAATCAAGGTGGTCTTGGTATAAAAGATGTAGAAGTTTTGAATTTGGCGCCAATTAATAAGTGGAAATGGAGGATTTTGAAGAAGCAAATGAGATCAAAGTGTTGATCGGTGACAATAGCGTGCTGCATAATGGTGACTCAATTTGGTGGCGTGATTTGGTTCTATTCGATAATTCTATTGCTTCGGTTCAAAACTGATTTGTAGGTTCAGTCTTTTGTGTACGTGATTTCCAAAATATTATTGGAAAGTTGAATTTATGTATAATACATATATATTTCTACTAAACTAAATTTGCCCTCATTTTTTGCTGATGGAATTATTTTATTTCAGGATTTTTTGAGATTATTGCTATCATAAAAATGCTAGTTACCGTTAACACGACCTTTGGGTGAATGGATACCTCCTTAGCCAACTAAAACAACACGTTGATTGTTGAATATTTTGAACACGTTAAACAATAAAATGGTTCATTGTTCAGATGCATAATTTAATTCAAAGAGTGTTTCTCTTCACTAAATGACACAAACTTATCTATAAATAAGTGATACTTGGAAAGCATAAAGGACACACGAAAATAGAAATTTACACACCCATTTTTCATCATTTCAATTATTCTAAATCATTGTTTCACTTTATTAATGCATGAGTAAAGTGTAGAAAACATTTTTAGGTAAATTATTATCAAAAGATACGTTTAGTGTGTTTGTGCAATTCACATTAAGGAATTTAAAGTATCTTGAAGGGAATTTGCCAATAATCACAATTGCATCCAATATACAATAATTGGTGGTGGGGGCGAATTATTCCTAAAGGTTAGTGTGAAATTCACACGCTTTGAATTTTAAAGTACGATCTTCATCGACGCTTTCTTTGTTCAAGGGTTGCCACATTTCCACCAACAACCACAGATATCCAACAATCTTTAGGAACAATTTTTTATTTAATCAATGACGCCATCACTCAAAGAAATGACATCTAATTTTGTAAAATTGGAAAAGTTTGATCGAGACAATTTTATCCGTTGGCAGAAAAAGATGAAAATTTTGCTTACAACTTTGAAAGTCGTATATATATGTTATGAATACAACAAGACCAGAAGAAAGGGAAGAAGAATTAATCGATGAAACAAGAGAAAGGAAAAAAATGAGACAATGATGATTACATTTGCATGGGCCACATTCTCAACGGTATGTCAGATTCCTTGTTCGATATCTATCAAAATAGTCAATCTGCAAAAGATCTTTGGGATAAACTAGAGTCAAGGTACATGCAAGAAGATGCGACAAGTAAGAAATTTCTTGTTTCCCATTTCAATAATTATAAAATGGTAGATAATAGACCTGTTATGAAACAATTACATGAAATTGAACGTATTCTTAATAATTACTTACAAACGTCACAAATTGCACATGGATGAAACCATCATTGTGTCTTCCATAATAGACAAACTCCCACCTTCATGGAAGAATATAAAAAGGACCCTCAAACATAAAAAGAAGAGTATCATAAAGAAGATGATACTAAAGACCAATTTACTCATGAGAAAATACATGTTGTGGAAGATGGAAAATCTAAAAGGTCTCATGATAATATGAAAATAGATGGTGAAGATGTTCATGACAACAATGGAAATGTACAAAGGAAAATAAAGAAAGGAAGTTGCTTCTATTGTGGCAAACCGGGACATTTCAAAAGTGAATGTAGGTTCTTGAAAAAGTTGAACCAAGAGAAGAACTCAAATGCACGAAAGGATGATCTTGTTGCGTAGAAGTAACTTCTAGAAATTATTCACTTTTAAGACTTGTTTATCCAATTTTGGATAAAGTTAAAATTAAGGTTGTGTTGTATGTAATAAAGTGTGGATTTATTTGGTTTGTATAATTTTATTGTGTGATATATTTATATGTAAGTGAATTTGTTTTTATTTACAAAGAAATTGAATATGAAATTTGGTTGTTAATATTTTGATAAGTATTGATAATAAATTATTGAACTTGCCTTTAATAAAAGTTATGATATAAATGAATCTACATATAATGAGTTTAATATGTTTTCAACTAATCTCATTTGATTTATCTATAAAATGAATGTTGTTTTCTTTAGTTTATTAAATCCACTTAAAATTCAATCTTATTTAAAATATAATGAAGAATAGTTGTATAAATTTTTTTAAATAATGCATGTATGTTTTCTATAAATGATAAAAGTTTATTTAAGAGAATTAAATTAATCTAACTATTTGGATTTAATTTTGGCACGTGTTTATAATTTACATGGTTGAATATATGATATAATATATGACCATTATTGTTGTCTTAAGGGTTAAATATATAAAACCCCCTGTAATGTTAACGAGTTTTGTTTTTAGCCCCTGTAATTTTTTTTTTTTGCAATCAGCCCCTTGTAATTTTTAAATTCCTTCAAGGACCCCCTGACTGCCACATAGCAGAAAAGATTCTCTCTTGCTGCTTACGTGGCAGTCCACGTGGATTTTTCATTTTAATTTTAAATTCTATGTGGAATAAATAAAATTTAATTTTTTTTTTAAACTTTTTTTTAAAATTTATTTTTTAATAATTTTATTACTGTTTTTATTATGAACACCCCCCTGTAATATTAGCGAATTTTTATTTACCCCCTTATAATAAAAGCAGTAACAAAATTATTAAAAAAAAATTAATTTTCTTAAAAAAAAAAATTAAAAAAAAATTTATTCCACGTGGTATTATAAAATAATTAAAAAGAAGAAAAATTCAAGTGGACTGCCACGTAGGCAGCAAGAAAGAATCTTTGCTGCAATGTGGCAGTCAGGGGTCCCTTGAGGGAATCTAGAAATTATAAGGGGGGGATTGCAAAAAAAACTTTATCAGGGGTTAAAAACAAAACTCGCTAACATTACAGGGTTTTTATATATTTAACCATTGTCTTAAATAGAGAAATTTGATAACCATGTTAATTGTGGTTGATTTACATGTTTATTGTATTAACTATAATATGTAGTATGCTTATTAAAATAAAAATGAAACTTTAAATCTTATTTCTTGTTATTAAATGGTTTAATAACAAACGTTGAATGATTTAAAATGATACTACGGGATACAAAGTAATTCAATAACTTCATTGTCATGATTGTGTGATAGTTGGTTAAACTATTAAAAATAAATAAAAGATATATCTATGTATGTGTTTGAATATTCAAAATCAATTAATAAACTGAAAATATCTTGCAATTATTTGATGAAATAATTGACAAGAATACGATGTTGAAGACATCATGTAGGGATGTGAAACAAGCCCATATATTATTAATCACCAATGATGGAAACTCAACTCACACTCGTTTAACATCACGTCTTTAGTTTAATGATTAAAGTACATTATTAGAGTGATTGAAGTACTTGAAAAAAGATACATCCCAAGGGTTAAAAGTACTTGGACCATAAGAATAAATGTGATAGGATGAAGTTTTCTTCTTAATAGACATATAGAAATATACACATCCATTTTTTCTCATTTCAATTATTCCAAATCATTCTTTCACTTTATTAATGCATGAGGAAAGTGTAGAAAACATTTTTCCGTAAACTATTATCAAAAGATACACTTAGTGTGTGCAATTCACATTAAGGAATTCAAAGTATCTTGAAGGGAATTTGCCGTTAATCTCAATTGCATCCAATATACAATATATGGTGGGAGCGAATTGTTTATAAAGGTTAGTGTAAAATTCACACGCTTTGAATTTTCAAGTACGATCTTCATCGATACTTTCTTTGTTCAAGGGCTGCCACATTTCCACCAACAACCACAAATATTCAACATTTTGCAGGGTTAACAATAGTTGTGGGATATCATTTTGGCACTCAAATTGGTTGGGTAATAAAGCTTTGAAGATTGTGTATCCGAAAATTTACGATCTGGCTGTCAACAAGGAATGCAGTGTGGCGGATTTTGTGAGCTGGGCTGGAAACGCGTGGTCTTGGAATTTCATGAAAATCGTGGATAATATTGATGAAGTCGAGCCCAGTCTGTGGGGGGAATTTTCGGAGCTGCTGCAGGAGGTTAATTTGGAGAGGAATGCTTGTGACAATTATGAGTGGTTGAAAGAGGTTGGTGGTAATTTCACGGTAAAGTCTTGTTTCGATCTTTTCAGTGCGGGTACTTACAAATCCGTTCATTCTGCTGCTGTTTTGAATGCTCTAAATCATTTGTGGGAGATTAAGGTTCTGTCTAATTTATTAATTTTCGGGTGGAGATACATTCTCAATAGGATCCCTACAATGAATCATTTGTTTAGACGGGGAATTTTGAAGGATAGTAGAGACTTAAGTTACGCTTTTTGCTTTAGGGAAAATGAACCCAAATTGCATATTTTCGGGTTATGCGTATTCCCGGCCAAAATTTAAAGTAAGATTTATGATTGGATTGATACCCATGCGGATCTTTCCTTGGGTTAGCTTGCAGATTTCTTATTCCATTGCGAGAAGGTGAAAAATAAGGTTAAGAGGATAACCATTGTCGTGATTTGGTTAGCAACCGTTTGGAGTATTTGGTTGATGCATAATGACGTCCTCTTCAAAGGAGCCATTTTTAATTTTGACGAGTGTATGTCGGCGATTGTTCATAGGTTGTGGATTTGGTTGTGTTCAGTTTGTAAAACCGTTGATTGTTGTAATTTTTACGTTTGGAATACTATGCTCTTTAGGATATAGAGGTTTTCCGAGTTGTTGCTTCGGGCGGAGTATCCCGTATACTCTCTTTTATTGAATCATTGTCTATTAAAAAAAGTGTAAATAATTCTTTTTTGTTGGGGTTAGGTGTAGTCATCTTTTACTCATGTATTAAGTACGGTCAATGCGTTTTATGTAATTCTACTTAAGCTTGATTTCGATTAGCTACCTAAAACATGTTTCTCGACTTGACATTTGAGATGTGTCTATCATGACTAGATTCAAGTTTCCATCTATTGGATACTAATGCTTAAAGATAGGGTTAGTCACAACAAAATCTACTCATTCAACACAACAAATTCGATTCTTTGTTGATCTTCATCAGATAAATATCACTTACATTGTACAACTTTTCTAAATCCAATACATATAAAAGTGTCCATAAAAAGTCAAAAAAGAACTCCTATTAGGAGAGGAGGCACAAACTTATCATGTTGGGCCGAATTAAAAATGAAGAGAAAAATAAACATTTTATATCAATTTCTAATAGTAACAAACATGACATGTTTTCAACAAACCCCGGAAAATATTCCACCTACAATAGAACTAGGTGCAGAAATCATACAAAGTAAATGGAAAATCATAACATCAATATATAATAAGCAAAAGATAACATACAAAGAATATTTTCAATATGTATTCACAGATTAAGATTTTTCTTAAATTTAAATTTATGTCCGTTTCAAAGGAAGCATATAAAGAAGCAAATCAAACTAAAAATTACATTAAATGTAGTGATCTCAAGAATCTGATTATCTAATTTTCTTATCTGTTTAAATTTTCAATTAAGTAATTAATGTCTCCTTGCCATGTGTATTAATTCATATGACTTATCTTTAGAATACATTTAATTTACTATTTTCCAAATTTCTGAATGTTGAGACTGAAATTTTAAATTACTGTATACAAATATATACAATAATGACTTAAGAAGTCCAAAATAACAAACATGTTAGAGAGAAAGAGAGCCTGTTGTAGGCTTGTGTATGCAAGGCCAGATGCATAAACCATCATAACACCAGGCGCAAATATAGAAGAGAACAGAGTTGTTTTAGATAGAAGAACCGATATTGTTTTGAAAACTGCAAGCAAAACCCAATTCACTGGAAAATGAAGAATGCATGAATGTAGGAAAAATACAGTTTGCTATAAATCATACAAAAAAATAAACTCAATTACAATGATATTAAGAAATTAAGGGAAAAAAACCTGTTTCGCTTGCATCACTGTCTTTTCTTTTGCTGAATTTGCGTCCGTTTCCAAACAGTGAATCCAACCACCCCATTACAACCAAGTTTATTCATGGACACGGATCACATATTAAACCTAAATGCTTTATTTATTACACACCTTTTTGTAAAACTCAATTCTGTAACAATTACTCACAAAAACAGAATTGAAAAAGTAAAAGTCTCATATAAATATGAATCATGTTGCTTATAATACAATCAATCTGGGTATATTTTGATATACATAAAAAAGAGAGGGAAAATACCCTTTTTCGTCCTTTAACTTTGGCACGGGGTCCATTCTGGTCCCTTAACTTTTAAAAAGTGCAAATCAATCCTTTAATTCTTAAAAACGGAGCACGTTTGTCCTTTCCATCCATTTGGAACAAACGGCCGTTTGATTCTGCATACGTGGTACATGACATGGATCTTCTATTTCATTCTCCATTGCTCCCCCAGAATTTGCCTTAGCCGCGTCCAGAATTGGGATTAGGGATAACGTAAATTGGGTTCTTCTTTCAATTCGTCTCCATGAAACATCAAGTTAGGGATTTAGGGATAACATCAAGTTTCAATTCGTCCTCCATGAAACAGAAAAGCGAAGATAGTATGAAAACCAGTTCTTTTACGGTGGAGAATCTTCCATGGAAGCCAAGTTGTCATTGTGGAGATGCAGCTACTCTTCGCAGGTCATCAAGGTCGAAGAGCTATGGAAAATATTTTTGGGGTTGTTCTCATTTTAAGGTATGTTTGTATTTTCGAGGTTGTTCTCATTTTATCTCCATTGTTCATATTATCTCCTTTGTAAAATGCAGGGAACAAGGCAACCTGGGTGTGGATTTTTTGAATGGTTTTATGAGGATGTTCAAGATGACAAAGGTCATGTTATAATGGCCAGATTGGAAAAGTTATCAAAAAAATTGGATGATGCAACAATGGAGATTGAAAAAGTAAAGCTGACAAATGAAGAATTAAGGAAGGAGATAAACAAGATTATGAAGTTTAAGAAAATCTGGATGTTTGTTATCTTAGGTGCAGCTTTTGTGATTATTATGTTCTTGATGAAATGAAACGAGAAATATTGTATTGTAATTCTTCATCTATTGTAATGTAATGTTTAAGCTATAATGAAGTGAGAATTTTTGTTAATTTCAGTTGTCACAAAATTTCAGTTTAAATGTCCTTACGAACATGCTCTGATACCAATTTGTAAAATATTGACTGCTACTTTTTCACACTTTTAACACTATACTTCCACTGGTGGAAGACATGCTTTAAAACTGCACAGAACACTTTTTACACTTTACTTCCACTGGTGGATGTCTTACTTTAAAACTGCACTTTTTACTTTTTTGTGAAAAATAAAGAGTCTCTTGTAGTTGAAAGGCCAAGAGTTTTGTACTGGAAAAGCCAAGAGATAATGGCATATTAAGAGTATTTATTTGTTTTAATTTTCTAGTATAGCAGAAGTCTTTTAGGTCTATATAAGACTTGTTTGTATTTTCATTTTCAACAAGAAAGTAAAAAGTGCAGTTTTAAAGTAAGACATCCACCAGTGGAAGTATAGTGTAAAAAGTGTTCTGTGCAGTTTTAAAGCAAGTCTTCCACCAGTGGAAGTATAGTGTTAAAAGTGTGAAAAAGTAGCAGTCAATATTTTACAAATTTTTCAGAATTGTTGCTATACAGAATTTTTGTTGATTTCAGTTTAATCCTGTATTAGCATTGCAAAAGTAACAGAAAAGAAGAATATGATGTGATAACACAAAAGTAACATACTGAATTTCAGTCAATAGTGCCTTAACATTGCAACACAAAGTGCCACACATTTGCATAACACAAAATACCAGTACACAGATTGAGTTTCAACATGAAAAAGAGAAACAGTTAAGATAACCTTGTTCAACATGACACAAAATGACATCAGTACAAAATGACACAAAATGAGTTAAGACCATTACACAAAATGACATCAGTACAAAGTGCAATACATTAGCATAACATTAGACACTCCTCCTAATTTTTTTTCTTGGGTGTTGTCCTCTTGGTTGGTGTTGTTCTCCTTGTAGTTGGGCCAATCATATTCTTGGCAGCACTAAGTCGTGTAGTTGGTCCAGGGGGAACAAAAGGGGTTGTTGGTCTTCTAACACCCAACTTTGCTGGCCTTGTAGTTGTCTTCTTGGATGGTTGAGTAGATTTCTTGGATGGTTGAGTAGATGTCTTGGATCCTTGTGCAGATGCAGGCTGAGACAGGTTCACAGCAGGTTGAGACACAGATTGAGACAAATTCACTGCAGGTTGAGACACAGTCACTAGGGGTTTGGACCTTGCTTCAAGAATAACACTGTTGAAAGATTCAGACAAGTTATTCACTACAACATCACATTTATTAGTCCCTCTAAAGTAAGATCTACTCCAAAATCTTGGAGGTGTCTTCATCATATGTAGGTATGCTTCTTCATTTATCAGCCTCATCCTCTTCATCTCTCTTTCCCAGGCCTGAGCATAAGTAGCCTTAGCAGCCCTCCAGATTATTTCCTTAAGCATTTTCCCAGGATATCTTTTCCTGAAATTGTTGTACAAGTGCCTGACACAGAATCTTTGCTCTACATTGGGCAACAGTTCATCCATGGCTGGTAATAATCCCTGCAACACAGTCAAAGAAATAGAAATAAAAATACAAAATTCAATAGAAACCATAATCAAATTAATTAAAAACAAAAGAAAGGTAATACCTTTTGCTGGTCTGACATGAAGGTGTATGTGAGGCACTCATTTTTTCCACCAAGGTCATCAATCAATAACTCCAAGAACCATGTCCAACTGTCTCTATTTTCTCCTTCAACCACTGCAAATGCTATAGGTAGCATTTGATCATTTGGATCCCTACCTATAGCAGCTAGTATTTGCCCTCCACATAGCCCCTTTAGAAAACAACCATCCAACCCTATTACATGCCTAGAAAACTTAAAACTTTGCTTACATGCTGCAAGGCATATATACAACCTTTTGAAGTATGGCAAATGATTTTGTGAGCCTTCTTGAGATGGTTCAACACCAACCTTCACTGTGGAACCTGGATTTGTTCTTAGTAATTCATGACAATAATCATAGATTCTGGTGTAGTCCCCTAGGAATGACCCATCAACCATATCTCATGCTTTAACTCTTGCCCTAATTGCCTTGGTTTTGTTCACACCTACATTCCATTTCTTTTGTGCCTTTGCCTTGATATCTTTGATTTTCATCCTAGGATTGGTTTTTAAGGATTTTTGTAACCTCTTGCTCAGCCACTTGGTAGTCATCATTTTCACATTATAATCCCTACTGCAACTATGTACATCATTCACCTTCCTTAATTGCCAAGTTTCTTCCCTTGAGGATTTAGCACAATAGGCTTCCCAATCACATCCATCCTTACACTTTACCCTCACTCTTACATTATCATTTTTTGTGAACTTTAGGTTTCTTCCACTATGAACAGCATATGATGTGATTGCCTCTTTGAAATCATCTTTTGAACTAAAGTAGGAACCCACCTCCCATTTGAAATCAGCCATATTCTTTTGAATCTTAAACATAGGGATATGTTTTTTTTTGCACACCATAACTGTCATCACTGTCACACCCACTAACCAAACCTTCACTCTCACTACCACTCCCAATTTTAACACCCTCATCTCTCTCTTCATCATGTTCAACTAGATTGTCCAATTCATCCTCATCTATATCTTCATAACCATCAGAAGAATCATTAAATTCAACATCAAGAGCACTGTCATATTTGTACTCACTATCATCACTACTTATGGAATCATCCACTTCACCACTATCAGAACTGTCATCTTTCTCATTTTCCATACAATCTTTCTCAGCCTCCCAAATAACATGTTCAGCATGTTCAGCCTCCAACACAACCTTCTCAGCCTCTAACACAACCTTCTCAGCCTCCAAACCAATATTCTCATCCTCATCCTCCAGCTCAGCTTCATTAGAGTTACCAGTCACTTCTTCATGCAACTTAGAAAGCATTTCTTCAACTACCCTCTCCTCCTCATCTCTTACATGCTCCTCAGTGACACCATGCTCCTCACCTACAACATTTTCTAACCCTGCTGGGTCCGCAAACTCAGCCTGCCCAATTGTGTGTTTAATAAAAATGTCTACACCTAAATGAACCTTATACAGATCGGCTACTTCTAATGCTCCTGCATCATCATTCAGTTGTTGCATCCCAAATGTTGGGTCTTTGTAATAGATTTTCTCAAAATCCCTATACCCTAAACACTTAAGTGAATCTGTCAGCTCAAAGTAACTCCATGTGTCAACATCTATTTTCAACTCAGAAACTTCCCCTCCTTTATAAACTCTAAGATCACCATCAACAAATTCACCACTATGGTGAATTGTGAGTACGATATACTCGTCCATTTCACCTAAAATCATAAATATGTAAAACCCTAATTACTCAGATTAAATACATACATGCAAACAATCGATTTACTATGAAACCCTAATTTATCAGAAGAAAAAACGTGGATTTCCAATATTTAGCAAAATAAAACCCTAAATTCTAACACTGAAACATGCAAAAACCCTTATTTCTACCACAATCAGACAAGCCACATATCATGAACTTTCTAACCTGGTTGCAAAAGCTTTGAGGATGGCCTCCCTCACTGCACGACGATTCTCCTTCAACGTTCTTCGCTGCACCACGAGCTTTTTCTTCACAATGGGTAAGTACTTGAAATGTTCAGAATGAGGTGTTTAGTTCACAACACTTAAGATTATAACAATTAAATGCCACGTCAGACAATCAAAATGCCACATATGCAATTAATTTGAACGCTTACTAACAGAGTCAGACGGAAGGACAAACATGCTCCGTTTTTAAGAATTAAAGGATTGATTTGCACTTTTTAAAAGTTAAGGGACCAGAATGGACCCCGAGCCAAAGTTAAAGGACGAAAAGGGGTATTTTCCCAAAAAGAGAAAGAAAAAAGAAGGTAAGTAGATTTAATTTGATATCTAAACTAATAATTCTTAGTAACAATTGTTTGATGTATGATAGAAAATTGATTTACGGAGAAGTTAAGTTAAGATAACATCATGATCATCATCCATGAAATATTGTTACAGGTGTCATACCCCAAAATTTGCCCATCATATTTTGACTCACATGCACAAGGCTACACAAGAATTGGGGCATGCTCATCCTTCTCCTAAGCAAAAGGACCCCAATTAGGATTCTGTTTCGTCTCAAGGAAAAGAGATTTTTGACACCTCAAGTGGACTCCATGTTCTCTCATATGATTCAAATAATCCTCATGCCAAGCTTCAAGCCCTGGCTCAAAAGATTGCTCACTCAATGGCCCGAACGATCAATAATCGACTGGTTAACCTAAAAGTCAAATTATGGTCAAACCACAGTCAAAACTCCCGATTTTTGGGCAACATCAACATTTCTCTGATATATTCATCATTTGATCAACACTTGATCATGATTCATCAAGAAAAAGGTTCTAAATCATCAAAGGAAGAAGGGAAAGTCAACCGAACTTTGACCGATCATAACTCTCACATGGTTCATCAAAAATTCCCCAACCAAAGCCTATTCTCAAGGAAATTTCATTCTCTACAATTTTGGTGTTGGGCCCAGAGTCAAGAAATGCACCAGTTGAAAGATATGGACTAATACATTATAGGTCCCTTTGAAAGTCGACAAAAAGACGTTTTTTCTCAAAGGATGGTAAATGAACATGGCAAGTTCAATGAAGGTGAAACCAAAAGAATCTTTTAGAAGACTCTTTGAGCTTTCTAAAATGTACAAAAACACCTTCATATGATAAAAAACGAGGGAGATATGATTGGTACAAGGTGGACGATTTTCATGAAAGGCGCAAAAACCTAAGTGATGAAATTTCATATTTTTGAGTAATGGGCCATAACTTTTTGATCATCCACGAAATTACAAGTCTACAAAGGGCCCAAAGACCATTTGATATTTATTTTATGGTTTTATTCTATTAATTTTTGAATTTATTAATTTAAATTCAATTTTAAAAGAAATAAAATCATAACTTAATGGTAAAGAGATCATATGTGTAATTTCCAAATACTTAAGGGCCCCACATGTGTGCAAAGTCGTATGAAAATATAAAAGGAAGGTTTGAGACAAAATCTTGGAGTTTTGGAAAGTTTTCAAAAAAATGTTTTGGAAAGAAATCAAGATTTTTCCACACTTTCAAGACAATGTTTCTTTCCATTTTTTTTTTTAACCCTAATATGGCCTATTATATATTCAGAACAGCTACAGCCTCATGAAAGGGGACCCCTAGCTTCTCAAGCGCTTCCCAAAGTTCCAAATAACACATAAAAGAAGTTTTTCGTTTTCAGGGTTGCAGCCCCTCTCAAGGCCAAAAAATTCTCCTAAACATCTCTCAAGGTAGACTAAAGTGATAATAGACCATCATTGAGGTTCCATAACACGCAAAAAAGCTTGCATGCTATTCATATTTTTTATGTCATTCTTGAGTTTTGGTTTGTTATGTTTTAACGTCTTTGCTTTGGATCTAACGACTTGTATGAGTTCCTGGTATTATTTAGGACAGGTTAAAGCCATTGGAACGATGCCATAATGCATAGAACATGAATCACCATTGTTAGGGCATTAAGGTCGTGCACTTTCGTTTTCGTAGCTATGAGCATTATTTTTGAAAACTAATGATTCCATTGAATTCGTAGCGCCAAGTTTAGTGGATCTGGGTGGTTTTCGCGTTCGTTTTGATGTTATTTTGCAGGCTGCAAAAAGAGCCTCGTCGGAGAAGATGAAGGCCTCACCGGATTCTGCATTTCAGGGTTTTGGGACGTGATATTACAACCTGAGCGTGATTTAATGTCACGAATTGCATCCAGTCCAGTTGGTGAACGTGTGCGTTTTGCAATGAGTGCAGGGGGGTGTGTTCGAGCCCTCTCCACGACACTCCATTTTATTTTTAACTTAATTGCTTTGTTTGCATACAGATCCAGCGTTTCAGGTCAGTGCACGTCCATGATAGACTCTCACATATCGACCATACGATCTCCACCTGATACAAATCTAAGGACTCAGCATTGTAGCCCCCATGGTGCACTCTCCAGGAGGCGCCGCACCAGATCCCATGACATTTATCTCTTTATTTTTATTTTGTTCTTTCTTTCCCTATTTCAATTTCCTATTTTATTAACCACTTTTTAATTAATCAAATAACCAAATAAAAATTCAAAAAAAAATAAGATCAATTTGAATTAGGATTAGTTTTTTTTTAACTATTTAGTTTTTTTTTATCTTAAATAATTTTATTCAACTTAATTCAATTTAATTAGAATAATTAGCTCTTAGGATTTAAATTATTTAGACTTTAGGTTTAATTTTAACATAATTTCTTTTATTAATTAGTGATTAGGTTTTAGATAATTAATTTAATCAACCTACAAAAATTAATTAGAATTAATAAATTTAGTTAATTAGGTTTGATTTAGTTAGGCCAATTAGATTAACTTTTAATTATTAACCTAAGTTTTTTTTTTTACTAAACCCTAATCTATCTCGATTTCTCTTCTCACCTCAAACTCAATGAATGTCGCATGCTTGTTTCGAATTATGTCCTTTGATTATTTATTTACTTATTTATCTAAATACTAGAAATCAATGTATAGGTCGCAAAGTTTTTTTTGTAATAGCTTAGGATTTATTTTTCTCGCACATTTACCTTTCGCACATTATAACTGTCAATATTATCTGTTTAGATGCATGACTAATAGGATTGTATGGCAAGATAAAATCAACCGTTAGTTCACTAATTTCAAGATAAATATATATTTGAATCAATACACTTGCACTCACTCACCTCTAAGGTGCCCCCCCTCTTGGTTGCCTTTCGTAAAATAATAGTCAAGTCCCTTCGAATGTAGGGATATCTTAGCCTATGTTGCCTACGATTCAAAAATCACCATGTCCCTCCGATTTAAAAGATCATAGTCCCTTCGATGTCGCCTCAGTGTAAATGATCTTGTCCCTCGATTAAATGGTGATAGTCCCTCCGATGGCTAAGGTATCCTTACATGTTGCCTTTATGACTATTCATATCTCATAGGACTTCCTACCCTCTTTATGGTATGGATAGTCTCTATGACGATTCGATGACCCTTCGATGACCCGCACATCCAATGTATAGGACTACCTACCCTCAAATGGTATGGATAGTACTATCGCCCAAGGAAAACTTTAAAGTATGGGAAAGACCTTACAAACTTAGGGTAGGAACTCTTAAGTGCTTGCTCACAACAATTAAACTTCAAATGCTTTTCACACCATGTTTTTTAACAATGTCTTTTCAGACATTTCAAAACAAAAGTGTTTTTCTAAACACACACTACTCTTTCAAACGAATCAAACAAATCAAAATGAGCTAAGCAACTAAGAGCCCGTAGATAACTACGGATGAAAAGGGTGCTAACACCTTCCCTTTTCATAACCTACCCCCCGAACTCAATCTCTTTTCAAAGAAGGTCTTTCCTGTTCTTTTATACCTTTCCTAATTGGATAAAATAAAAGTCGGTGGCGACTCTTGCTCTCACCGCAACATTGTTGCTTATTAAAGATAAAAAGTCAGTTCACCGTATTACAGAACTGGCGACTCTGCTGGGGACAAAATAAAAAGAGGGGTTTACCTTAGGGCTTAGATCACTATTGTTTGTTTGTTTGCTTTACTTTTTCAAGGTTGCTTGGGAATTAAATGAAGGACGAATCCTATACCCGGATTCAAGTACACTTAAGATAAGAGTGGCATAGTCATGGCGACCTCTTTCACATATGTGGGAGATGAGTCAATATGAAGTTCACGCTTGAGTTAGGACTCCATAGATATATGCACACCTTTCTCAAATGAGGGGGGTCTATGTATATAACTTTGGGTGCGCCGGAGCTCAAGGACCTTTAGTCACCTTTAACCCATCTTGGCCTTTAGGAACGTAGTGGGGGGACTACTCTTGACAAATGTTGAGAACTAGTCGCTACCCGATGCTACAATTCAGATAGGTTCTCTCTCAAAGTATCATTACATGGTGCAAATGCATCATGTCTGAGGGTGCTTTAGAAGGGCTGGCAATTCTGAATAACTCGGTAGAACCCGTTGCTGATTTCATCTCATCCTTAGAAGTACCTATTGGGGAAGGGTAGTTACCTGGTCAGACTCCATGCAAGCCTTTTAACCCAAGGACTATTGTGTGACTTGTTTGGCATCTAGCCGTTTGTTATCTAACCACATGATTTCCTTGCAGGTTTTGATTGTAGGACATACTTGTCCTTACTACCTTGTGTGTGGCCTAATGCATTGCATTCGCGTGACATCATGACATCATAACATCTCATGATTAACTAACCCTTTCAAGGATCTTAGGAATTTAGGACGCACAATTTCAGGTGCTCTTATCAAGGACAAATTTCTTATCAAGGGGCAAGGGGATTTATTTTCCTCCGGCCATATACCTTCCGGTTCAAAGATACAGTACCTATCAAGGGGCAAGAGGATTTAATTTCCTCTAGCCATACGCCTTCAAATTCAGAGGTACCCCAAATCAGAGGCGATGACCCACTCGATATGGTGAGCTTGATTTTCAAAGAAGAACATCCAAAAATCAGAGTTCTTCAAACGAAGAAACGATCAAATCATTTTTGACGTTGCTAACTAAATTTCCAGAGATCCTTGAAAATATTGCATTTGCATTCATAACATTGCATCACAGGTTTCCACCACAGGTTTCTCATCTCCTTGCTGTTTATTTCAGCATCATGAATCTCGAACAATCAGTCAAAGACCTTCAAGCCCAGAACGCCCAGTTTCAAGATCTGATCCTGAATTTGTCTAAGGGGCAAGAAGAACTGAAGACACTCCTTACTAAGAAGGAGAAGAAGACCAAGAAGACTGTGGGTGTTCTCAATATGGGAAGAAGATTTCGAGGCCCTCTCAGAAAGGTCAAAGAAATCGAAGAAGAGACTGAACAAGAGAAAGGTGCTAGTGGCAAGACTGATCAAACGAGTAACAATGGTTCTGGCAAGCAAGACGATGAAGAGGAGGAGTACTATGACGACGAAGAGTATCCGGAGGATAAGTACAGACAGTTGGAGGAACGAATGAAGGCTGTGGAAATCCAGAAGATACCAGGACTAGACTTTGAGGAACTAGGGCTCATATCAGGAGTCGTGATCCCTCCAAAGTTCAAAACTCCGACCTTTGCAAAGTATGATGGAGTCTCTTGTCCCAAACTGCACCTAAAATCATATGTGAGAAAGATCCAACCTCACACCGCTGACAAAATGCTGTGGGTCCACTTGTTCCAAGAGAGTTTGTCAGGAGCTCAACTCGAATGGTACTATCAACTGGAAAGTACCAACATCCGTACTTGGGAAGATTTGGTTGTTGCTTTCTACCAGCAATACCAATACAATGCTGATCTCGCACCAACTCGCATACAACTACAAAGCATGTCTATGGGACCCGAGGAAAGTTTCAAGGAGTATGCTCAAAAATGGAGAGATTTAGCTGGAAGAGTCAAACCCTCCTTGACTGACAGAGAATTGGTTGATATGTTCATGAATACACTGACTGGTCCTTTCTACAGCCACTTACTTGGAAGCTCCTCGTCTGGTTTCACCGATCTCATACTAACTGGAGAACGTGTTGAAAGCGGTATCCGAAGCGGAAAAATTCAGGTGGCTACTTCTTCTGGTACTGTGAAAAAGTCATACAATGGAAAGAACGAGTCTAACACTGTTGGAGCAGTTCTGGTCTCTAGTCAGGCACCAACACAACAACCTCAGAAAGATCATCGTAAGCAACAAGGTGGTCAGCGTACTTGGAAATCCAAACCCAAGAGGTCATTCACTCCACTGCATATGCCATTGTCTCAAGCTTTGCAACGTCTTCTCAATCAGAGCCTGATAACTTTGCTGCCTCCATACTCAGCTCCAGTAAATCCTGCTCCTGGATACAAGCATGATGCGAGATGTGATTATCATTCAAACAGTCCTGGTCATGATACAGAAGATTGTGGTCCGTTGAAGCATAAAATTCAAGACTTGATTGATGAAGGAGTTATTGAATTCGGCCAGCCAGAAAAGCCTCATAAAGTCTAATGCATTGATATCTAGACGGATGACTTTTTAGATCATTAGTTTATTTGCATTCGCAATTTCTTTCCCGTTTGTTTAAACATTCATCTTATGTCAGACTCTATTTATTTTATAATAATCATTAATGCATTGCATATGTTTGTCTTGAATTATTTTGTACCGTTATTTTAAAACTTTGTTTTTACTGGGTTTTCTTTATGATATTCAATTCTCGCTAAAGCTGTGAACCTTTTGAGGGAGGATGACGAAAATAATACCGTAACCTCATACAGTATGCTTTTGAACAGACTGTGCTGACGATGTACAGGCATTGTTTCAAATCCCAAACAGTGGAGATATAAGGATGTTAATCCCTAGTCAACCCCTTTGAGCCTAAGGCGTAGGAGTTTTCTTTCTTGTACAAATTAAGACCCTTAATCATAACCTAGGGCAGGGTAGTTACTCAGCTAACTCAATTATGCTGGTAGTTCTTTTACAAGATCGGTGGTGGGTTCTTATAATCATTAAAAACTAGGCAGTCAATATCCATCAAAGGAAAGACGATTAAGTCAAAACCTATGAAGGTAACTTAGTGAAAAGAGAAACATCCCGCTGACTGTAACTCCAAAATAAACAGTCAGGCAAAAATTAGGGATAACCAAAGTCAAAAAGAGGTCACTACAAATCCTCGACAAGAATATTACAAGAAAAAGGAGATAGATGACTGCCTTTTAAATAAACTTCAGGTTTTTTGAATCTTCACCAATGTCAATGTTACAATTCCAAAGTCTTTTGGAGCACCAGCGCACAGTTAGCTGAGCATAAGATTGAAGAACATCACGAAGATTGGGATGGGTATAAATATATTTTGAGCCATTATCTTTTGTTTCTTAAAACCGTGAACCAAGCCACGTTACAACCTTTGAAAGTCCTAACTGAAGCATGGTTAGTTCGAAAGCGTACTGTTACCAAAGGTATCCTGACTCCTTAAAGTTTACTATAAATCCTGAGTTGACATCATGTTTTTACAAACATCGTTTTCTTACTTTTTCTGTTGGTTTTACTAAAAAAAAAAAAACGTTTTAAACTTCAAGACAGACGTATGCATTACATTCATATGAGTGTCATTATAAAAAAAATTTGTCTACATAATTTCAAATGTTTGGGCATCAGGAAGAAGCTACATGGGGCATGACTAATGACTAAAAGTCCTCCCGACAGATAAAATTGCAGAGACATTTCATACGCCTGACTCAGTCAGCTAAAAAACTTGTATATACAAGGGGCATGATACATTATTATCCCATCTACCAGGGGCAATCGAGCCACGATTCATATAATCTCTCAAAGGCACTGAATAACCAGAAAGGCTAGTCCATAACTAGGGGCAGGTAGACTCCCACAAGAAAAGGACCACGTGTGGTTGAAGGTTGTTTTCCAACAAAGTACCCAAAAGACATGGGGCAATAAAGAATTGAAATCTCTGAGAATCTTCCCCACAGAGCAGTATTCATAGCAATCCTCAAGAAGTTATCTTCAAATAGTCTCTTCCCAACAAAAGCTTGGTTCCCCAACGGAATTTACATCTCCGACATTGCCGGTTCTCCGATATAATCTTCTTCTTCGACATGGTTCATCCGAACTCACTATTTCCATGAAAGTTGACACTCACAGTTGAACTCGATCGGATAATACGTCAGAAGGATATTCTTCTCTCTTGTCCCGAGGATACATCAGGATCAAATCACTCAAGTTACTCTCTTCCCCAAACGGAGATGAAAATCCCCAGCTGGATATCCTCGAATGAAAGACAGGAATTCTCAATACTCTTGTCATTATCTCCAGCAGCATGCAGAGATTTATTTTCTCAACCAACAGTTGCTATACAAAGTTATCAATATGCTTCGACTATATAGTTATCCTAGCATCATTCACATTACATACATAACATTCATCATTCTTGTTCATTTCGAGAACCTCACCAATGTATGCATCATGACATTGTATAAAACTAATTTTGCCTTTTCAAGTCAATTCACAATCAAAAGAACTCTATCATTCAAATACTGCACAAAGATGATCGTGTCAACGATTCAATCTTAACGCTCATTCAAGACGCAAATACAATTCAAAAGCTTCATCCTGAATCTTTCTTTAAAGATAATTCAGAAACAATTAAAGAACTTCTCATCCTTTATAGGAACCTTTCTAGGTAGTCTTTTCTAAGACGTTTATCAACCTTTCTAGGTAGTCTTTTCTAAGACATTTATCAACCTTTCTAGGTAGTCTTTTCTAAGACGTTTATCAACCTTTCTAGGTAGTCTTTTCCAATAAGTTTATCAACCTTTCTAGGTAGTCTTTTTCAAGACGTTTATCAACCTTTCTAGGTAGTCTTTTCCAAGACGTTTATCAACCTTTCTAGGTAGTCTTTTTCAAGACGTTTATCAACCTTTCTAGGTAGTCTTTTCCAAGACGTTTATCAACCTTTCCAGGTAGTCTTTTTCAAGACGTTTATCAACCTTTCCAGGTAGTCTTTTTCAAGACGTTTATCAACCTTTCTAGGTAGTCTTTTCCAAGACGTTTATCAACCTTTCCAGGTAGTCTTTTCTAAGACGTTTGCCGACATTTCTAGGTTAGTCTTGTTCAGGACGTAACATAGTCTTTCTAGGTGGTCAGCTTTAAGACACATCTCCACCTTTTTAGGTAATCTTCTCTAACATATTTATCCAATCTTTTCTAAGATATCTTTTGCCCTTTCAAGGAGCTTCTCAGTTAATCTTCTACAAGACACGTATTCCCGAGCTTTGTTTAAAGCCTAAATCTCTTTACATCATTCAATGATCTACCCTATCCAGGAACCTCTTCAGGTAGTCTTCTATAAGACATCACTTCATAAGACACAATCAATGTATATGACTCAGTCTAAAAAGCGTCTGCTTTAGACTATACTCTATCAACACCTAGATGGCATCTTTGAGCCCATCTCAGACAACTTCATGTCAACATCCTGATGGCATCCGTAAGCCCATCCCCGCTATAAGTCCCTGCATCTGCAAGGGCAAATTTCTTGGCATTCTAGTGTTCAATCCTCTTCCATCTTCAGATTCCGACTGGCACACAAACCACTCTACATCCTCAGATTTAAGAAGATTGAACAGGGGCAGCTGTCATACCCCAAAATTTGCCCATCATATTTTGACTCACATGCACAAGGCTACACAAGAATTGGGCATGCTCATCCTTCTCCTAAGCAAAAGGACCCCAATTAGGATTCTGTTTCGTCTCAAGGAAAAGAGATTTTTGACACCTCAAGTGGACTCCATGTTCTCTCATATGATTCAAATAATCCTCATGCCAAGCTTCAAGCCCTGGCTCAAAAGATTGCTCACTCAATGGCCCGAACGATCAATAATCGACTGGTTAACCTAAAAGTCAAATTATGGTCAAACCACAGTCAAAACTCCCGATTTTTGGGCAACATCAACATTTCTCTGATATATTCATCATTTGATCAACACTTGATCATGATTCATCAAGAAAAAGGTTCTAAATCATCAAAGGAAGAAGGGAAAGTCAACCGAACTTTGACCGATCATAACTCTCACATGGTTCATCAAAAATTCCCCAACCAAAGCCTATTCTCAAGGAAATTTCATTCTCTACAATTTTGGTGTTGGGCCCAGAGTCAAGAAATGCACCAGTTGAAAGATATGGACTAATACATTATAGGTCCCTTTGAAAGTCGACAAAAAGACGTTTTTTCTCAAAGGATGGTAAATGAACATGGCAAGTTCAATGAAGGTGAAACCAAAAGAATCTTTTAGAAGACTCTTTGAGCTTTCTAAAATTTACAAAAACACCTTCATATGATAAAAAACGAGGGAGATATGATTGGTACAAGGTGGACGATTTTCATGAAAGGCGCAAAAACCTAAGTGATGAAATTTCATATTTTTGAGTAATGGGCCATAACTTTTTGATCATCCACGAAATTACAAGTCTACAAAGGGCCCAAAGACCATTTGATATTTATTTTATGGTTTTATTCTATTAATTTTTGAATTTATTAATTTAAATTCAATTTTAAAAGAAATAAAATCATAACTTAATGGTAAAGAGATCATATGTGTAATTTCCAAATACTTAAGGGCCCCACATGTGTGCAAAGTCGTATGAAAATATAAAAGGAAGGTTTGAGACAAAATCTTGGAGTTTTGGAAAGTTTTCAAAAAAATGTTTTGGAAAGAAATCAAGATTTTTCCACACTTTCAAGACAATGTTTCTTTCCATTTTTTTTTTTAACCCTAATATGGCCTATTATATATTCAGAACAGCTACAGCCTCATGAAAGGGGACCCCTAGCTTCTCAAGCGCTTCCCAAAGTTCCAAATAACACATAAAAGAAGTTTTTCGTTTTCAGGGTTGCAGCCCCTCTCAAGGCCAAAAAATTCTCCTAAACATCTCTCAAGGTAGACTAAAGTGATAATAGACCATCATTGAGGTTCCATAACACGCAAAAAAGCTTGCATGCTATTCATATTTTTTATGTCATTCTTGAGTTTTGGTTTGTTATGTTTTAACGTCTTTGCTTTGGATCTAACGACTTGTATGAGTTCCTGGTATTATTTAGGACAGGTTAAAGCCATTGGAACGATGCCATAATGCATAGAACATGAATCACCATTGTTAGGGCATTAAGGTCGTGCACTTTCGTTTTCGTAGCTATGAGCATTATTTTTGAAAACTAATGATTCCATTGAATTCGTAGCGCCAAGTTTAGTGGATCTGGGTGGTTTTCGCGTTCGTTTTGATGTTATTTTGCAGGCTGCAAAAAGAGCCTCGTCGGAGAAGATGAAGGCCTCACCGGATTCTGCATTTCAGGGTTTTGGGACGTGATATTACAACCTGAGCGTGATTTAATGTCACGAATTGCATCCAGTCCAGTTGGTGAACGTGTGCGTTTTGCAATGAGTGCAGGGGGGTGTGTTCGAGCCCTCTCCACGACACTCCATTTTATTTTTAACTTAATTGCTTTGTTTGCATACAGATCCAGCGTTTCAGGTCAGTGCACGTCCATGATAGACTCTCACATATCGACCATACGATCTCCACCTGATACAAATCTAAGGACTCAGCATTGTAGCCCCCATGGTGCACTCTCCAGGAGGCGCCGCACCAGATCCCATGACATTTATCTCTTTATTTTTATTTTGTTCTTTCTTTCCCTATTTCAATTTCCTATTTTATTAACCACTTTTTAATTAATCAAATAACCAAATAAAAATTCAAAAAAAAATAAGATCAATTTGAATTAGGATTAGTTTTTTTTTAACTATTTAGTTTTTTTTTATCTTAAATAATTTTATTCAACTTAATTCAATTTAATTAGAATAATTAGCTCTTAGGATTTAAATTATTTAGACTTTAGGTTTAATTTTAACATAATTTCTTTTATTAATTAGTGATTAGGTTTTAGATAATTAATTTAATCAACCTACAAAAATTAATTAGAATTAATAAATTTAGTTAATTAGGTTTGATTTAGTTAGGCCAATTAGATTAACTTTTAATTATTAACCTAAGTTTTTTTTTTTACTAAACCCTAATCTATCTCGATTTCTCTTCTCACCTCAAACTCAATGAATGTCGCATGCTTGTTTCGAATTATGTCCTTTGATTATTTATTTACTTATTTATCTAAATACTAGAAATCAATGTATAGGTCGCAAAGTTTTTTTTGTAATAGCTTAGGATTTATTTTTCTCGCACATTTACCTTTCGCACATTATAACTGTCAATATTATCTGTTTAGATGCATGACTAATAGGATTGTATGGCAAGATAAAATCAACCGTTAGTTCACTAATTTCAAGATAAATATATATTTGAATCAATACACTTGCACTCACTCACCTCTAAGGTGCCCCCCCTCTTGGTTGCCTTTCGTAAAATAATAGTCAAGTCCCTTCGAATGTAGGGATATCTTAGCCTATGTTGCCTACGATTCAAAAATCACCATGTCCCTCCGATTTAAAAGATCATAGTCCCTTCGATGTCGCCTCAGTGTAAATGATCTTGTCCCTCGATTAAATGGTGATAGTCCCTCCGATGGCTAAGGTATCCTTACATGTTGCCTTTATGACTATTCATATCTCATAGGACTTCCTACCCTCTTTATGGTATGGATAGTCTCTATGACGATTCGATGACCCTTCGATGACCCGCACATCCAATGTATAGGACTACCTACCCTCAAATGGTATGGATAGTACTATCGCCCAAGGAAAACTTTAAAGTATGGGAAAGACCTTACAAACTTAGGGTAGGAACTCTTAAGTGCTTGCTCACAACAATTAAACTTCAAATGCTTTTCACACCATGTTTTTTAACAATGTCTTTTCAGACATTTCAAAACAAAAGTGTTTTTCTAAACACACACTACTCTTTCAAACGAATCAAACAAATCAAAATGAGCTAAGCAACTAAGAGCCCGTAGATAACTACGGATGAAAAGGGTGCTAACACCTTCCCTTTTCATAACCTACCCCCCGAACTCAATCTCTTTTCAAAGAAGGTCTTTCCTGTTCTTTTATACCTTTCCTAATTGGATAAAATAAAAGTCGGTGGCGACTCTTGCTCTCACCGCAACATTGTTGCTTATTAAAGATAAAAAGTCAGTTCACCGTATTACAGAACTGGCGACTCTGCTGGGGACAAAATAAAAAGAGGGGTTTACCTTAGGGCTTAGATCACTATTGTTTGTTTGTTTGCTTTACTTTTTCAAGGTTGCTTGGGAATTAAATGAAGGACGAATCCTATACCCGGATTCAAGTACACTTAAGATAAGAGTGGCATAGTCATGGCGACCTCTTTCACATATGTGGGAGATGAGTCAATATGAAGTTCACGCTTGAGTTAGGACTCCATAGATATATGCACACCTTTCTCAAATGAGGGGGGTCTATGTATATAACTTTGGGTGCGCCGGAGCTCAAGGACCTTTAGTCACCTTTAACCCATCTTGGCCTTTAGGAACGTAGTGGGGGGACTACTCTTGACAAATGTTGAGAACTAGTCGCTACCCGATGCTACAATTCAGATAGGTTCTCTCTCAAAGTATCATTACATGGTGCAAATGCATCATGTCTGAGGGTGCTTTAGAAGGGCTGGCAATTCTGAATAACTCGGTAGAACCCGTTGCTGATTTCATCTCATCCTTAGAAGTACCTATTGGGGAAGGGTAGTTACCTGGTCAGACTCCATGCAAGCCTTTTAACCCAAGGACTATTGTGTGACTTGTTTGGCATCTAGCCGTTTGTTATCTAACCACATGATTTCCTTGCAGGTTTTGATTGTAGGACATACTTGTCCTTACTACCTTGTGTGTGGCCTAATGCATTGCATTCGCGTGACATCATGACATCATAACATCTCATGATTAACTAACCCTTTCAAGGATCTTAGGAATTTAGGACGCACAATTTCAGGTGCTCTTATCAAGGACAAATTTCTTATCAAGGGGCAAGGGGATTTATTTTCCTCCGGCCATATACCTTCCGGTTCAAAGATACAGTACCTATCAAGGGGCAAGAGGATTTAATTTCCTCTAGCCATACGCCTTCAAATTCAGAGGTACCCCAAATCAGAGGCGATGACCCACTCGATATGGTGAGCTTGATTTTCAAAGAAGAACATCCAAAAATCAGAGTTCTTCAAACGAAGAAACGATCAAATCATTTTTGACGTTGCTAACTAAATTTCCAGAGATCCTTGAAAATATTGCATTTGCATTCATAACATTGCATCACAGGTTTCCACCACAGGTTTCTCATCTCCTTGCTGTTTATTTCAGCATCATGAATCTCGAACAATCAGTCAAAGACCTTCAAGCCCAGAACGCCCAGTTTCAAGATCTGATCCTGAATTTGTCTAAGGGGCAAGAAGAACTGAAGACACTCCTTACTAAGAAGGAGAAGAAGACCAAGAAGACTGTGGGTGTTCTCAATATGGGAAGAAGATTTCGAGGCCCTCTCAGAAAGGTCAAAGAAATCGAAGAAGAGACTGAACAAGAGAAAGGTGCTAGTGGCAAGACTGATCAAACGAGTAACAATGGTTCTGGCAAGCAAGACGATGAAGAGGAGGAGTACTATGACGACGAAGAGTATCCGGAGGATAAGTACAGACAGTTGGAGGAACGAATGAAGGCTGTGGAAATCCAGAAGATACCAGGACTAGACTTTGAGGAACTAGGGCTCATATCAGGAGTCGTGATCCCTCCAAAGTTCAAAACTCCGACCTTTGCAAAGTATGATGGAGTCTCTTGTCCCAAACTGCACCTAAAATCATATGTGAGAAAGATCCAACCTCACACCGCTGACAAAATGCTGTGGGTCCACTTGTTCCAAGAGAGTTTGTCAGGAGCTCAACTCGAATGGTACTATCAACTGGAAAGTACCAACATCCGTACTTGGGAAGATTTGGTTGTTGCTTTCTACCAGCAATACCAATACAATGCTGATCTCGCACCAACTCGCATACAACTACAAAGCATGTCTATGGGACCCGAGGAAAGTTTCAAGGAGTATGCTCAAAAATGGAGAGATTTAGCTGGAAGAGTCAAACCCTCCTTGACTGACAGAGAATTGGTTGATATGTTCATGAATACACTGACTGGTCCTTTCTACAGCCACTTACTTGGAAGCTCCTCGTCTGGTTTCACCGATCTCATACTAACTGGAGAACGTGTTGAAAGCGGTATCCGAAGCGGAAAAATTCAGGTGGCTACTTCTTCTGGTACTGTGAAAAAGTCATACAATGGAAAGAACGAGTCTAACACTGTTGGAGCAGTTCTGGTCTCTAGTCAGGCACCAACACAACAACCTCAGAAAGATCATCGTAAGCAACAAGGTGGTCAGCGTACTTGGAAATCCAAACCCAAGAGGTCATTCACTCCACTGCATATGCCATTGTCTCAAGCTTTGCAACGTCTTCTCAATCAGAGCCTGATAACTTTGCTGCCTCCATACTCAGCTCCAGTAAATCCTGCTCCTGGATACAAGCATGATGCGAGATGTGATTATCATTCAAACAGTCCTGGTCATGATACAGAAGATTGTGGTCCGTTGAAGCATAAAATTCAAGACTTGATTGATGAAGGAGTTATTGAATTCGGCCAGCCAGAAAAGCCTCATAAAGTCTAATGCATTGATATCTAGACGGATGACTTTTTAGATCATTAGTTTATTTGCATTCGCAATTTCTTTCCCGTTTGTTTAAACATTCATCTTATGTCAGACTCTATTTATTTTATAATAATCATTAATGCATTGCATATGTTTGTCTTGAATTATTTTGTACCGTTATTTTAAAACTTTGTTTTTACTGGGTTTTCTTTATGATATTCAATTCTCGCTAAAGCTGTGAACCTTTTGAGGGAGGATGACGAAAATAATACCGTAACCTCATACAGTATGCTTTTGAACAGACTGTGCTGACGATGTACAGGCATTGTTTCAAATCCCAAACAGTGGAGATATAAGGATGTTAATCCCTAGTCAACCCCTTTGAGCCTAAGGCGTAGGAGTTTTCTTTCTTGTACAAATTAAGACCCTTAATCATAACCTAGGGCAGGGTAGTTACTCAGCTAACTCAATTATGCTGGTAGTTCTTTTACAAGATCGGTGGTGGGTTCTTATAATCATTAAAAACTAGGCAGTCAATATCCATCAAAGGAAAGACGATTAAGTCAAAACCTATGAAGGTAACTTAGTGAAAAGAGAAACATCCCGCTGACTGTAACTCCAAAATAAACAGTCAGGCAAAAATTAGGGATAACCAAAGTCAAAAAGAGGTCACTACAAATCCTCGACAAGAATATTACAAGAAAAAGGAGATAGATGACTGCCTTTTAAATAAACTTCAGGTTTTTTGAATCTTCACCAATGTCAATGTTACAATTCCAAAGTCTTTTGGAGCACCAGCGCACAGTTAGCTGAGCATAAGATTGAAGAACATCACGAAGATTGGGATGGGTATAAATATATTTTGAGCCATTATCTTTTGTTTCTTAAAACCGTGAACCAAGCCACGTTACAACCTTTGAAAGTCCTAACTGAAGCATGGTTAGTTCGAAAGCGTACTGTTACCAAAGGTATCCTGACTCCTTAAAGTTTACTATAAATCCTGAGTTGACATCATGTTTTTACAAACATCGTTTTCTTACTTTTTCTGTTGGTTTTACTAAAAAAAAAAAAACGTTTTAAACTTCAAGACAGACGTATGCATTACATTCATATGAGTGTCATTATAAAAAAAATTTGTCTACATAATTTCAAATGTTTGGGCATCAGGAAGAAGCTACATGGGGCATGACTAATGACTAAAAGTCCTCCCGACAGATAAAATTGCAGAGACATTTCATACGCCTGACTCAGTCAGCTAAAAAACTTGTATATACAAGGGGCATGATACATTATTATCCCATCTACCAGGGGCAATCGAGCCACGATTCATATAATCTCTCAAAGGCACTGAATAACCAGAAAGGCTAGTCCATAACTAGGGGCAGGTAGACTCCCACAAGAAAAGGACCACGTGTGGTTGAAGGTTGTTTTCCAACAAAGTACCCAAAAGACATGGGGCAATAAAGAATTGAAATCTCTGAGAATCTTCCCCACAGAGCAGTATTCATAGCAATCCTCAAGAAGTTATCTTCAAATAGTCTCTTCCCAACAAAAGCTTGGTTCCCCAACGGAATTTACATCTCCGACATTGCCGGTTCTCCGATATAATCTTCTTCTTCGACATGGTTCATCCGAACTCACTATTTCCATGAAAGTTGACACTCACAGTTGAACTCGATCGGATAATACGTCAGAAGGATATTCTTCTCTCTTGTCCCGAGGATACATCAGGATCAAATCACTCAAGTTACTCTCTTCCCCAAACGGAGATGAAAATCCCCAGCTGGATATCCTCGAATGAAAGACAGGAATTCTCAATACTCTTGTCATTATCTCCAGCAGCATGCAGAGATTTATTTTCTCAACCAACAGTTGCTATACAAAGTTATCAATATGCTTCGACTATATAGTTATCCTAGCATCATTCACATTACATACATAACATTCATCATTCTTGTTCATTTCGAGAACCTCACCAATGTATGCATCATGACATTGTATAAAACTAATTTTGCCTTTTCAAGTCAATTCACAATCAAAAGAACTCTATCATTCAAATACTGCACAAAGATGATCGTGTCAACGATTCAATCTTAACGCTCATTCAAGACGCAAATACAATTCAAAAGCTTCATCCTGAATCTTTCTTTAAAGATAATTCAGAAACAATTAAAGAACTTCTCATCCTTTATAGGAACCTTTCTAGGTAGTCTTTTCTAAGACGTTTATCAACCTTTCTAGGTAGTCTTTTCTAAGACATTTATCAACCTTTCTAGGTAGTCTTTTCTAAGACGTTTATCAACCTTTCTAGGTAGTCTTTTCCAATAAGTTTATCAACCTTTCTAGGTAGTCTTTTTCAAGACGTTTATCAACCTTTCTAGGTAGTCTTTTCCAAGACGTTTATCAACCTTTCTAGGTAGTCTTTTTCAAGACGTTTATCAACCTTTCTAGGTAGTCTTTTCCAAGACGTTTATCAACCTTTCCAGGTAGTCTTTTTCAAGACGTTTATCAACCTTTCCAGGTAGTCTTTTTCAAGACGTTTATCAACCTTTCTAGGTAGTCTTTTCCAAGACGTTTATCAACCTTTCCAGGTAGTCTTTTCTAAGACGTTTGCCGACATTTCTAGGTTAGTCTTGTTCAGGACGTAACATAGTCTTTCTAGGTGGTCAGCTTTAAGACACATCTCCACCTTTTTAGGTAATCTTCTCTAACATATTTATCCAATCTTTTCTAAGATATCTTTTGCCCTTTCAAGGAGCTTCTCAGTTAATCTTCTACAAGACACGTATTCCCGAGCTTTGTTTAAAGCCTAAATCTCTTTACATCATTCAATGATCTACCCTATCCAGGAACCTCTTCAGGTAGTCTTCTATAAGACATCACTTCATAAGACACAATCAATGTATATGACTCAGTCTAAAAAGCGTCTGCTTTAGACTATACTCTATCAACACCTAGATGGCATCTTTGAGCCCATCTCAGACAACTTCATGTCAACATCCTGATGGCATCCGTAAGCCCATCCCCGCTATAAGTCCCTGCATCTGCAAGGGCAAATTTCTTGGCATTCTAGTGTTCAATCCTCTTCCATCTTCAGATTCCGACTGGCACACAAACCACTCTACATCCTCAGATTTAAGAAGATTGAACAGGGGCAGCTGTCATACCCCAAAATTTGCCCATCATATTTTGACTCACATGCACAAGGCTACACAAGAATTGGGCATGCTCATCCTTCTCCTAAGCAAAAGGACCCCAATTAGGATTCTGTTTCGTCTCAAGGAAAAGAGATTTTTGACACCTCAAGTGGACTCCATGTTCTCTCATATGATTCAAATAATCCTCATGCCAAGCTTCAAGCCCTGGCTCAAAAGATTGCTCACTCAATGGCCCGAACGATCAATAATCGACTGGTTAACCTAAAAGTCAAATTATGGTCAAACCACAGTCAAAACTCCCGATTTTTGGGCAACATCAACATTTCTCTGATATATTCATCATTTGATCAACACTTGATCATGATTCATCAAGAAAAAGGTTCTAAATCATCAAAGGAAGAAGGGAAAGTCAACCGAACTTTGACCGATCATAACTCTCACATGGTTCATCAAAAATTCCCCAACCAAAGCCTATTCTCAAGGAAATTTCATTCTCTACAATTTTGGTGTTGGGCCCAGAGTCAAGAAATGCACCAGTTGAAAGATATGGACTAATACATTATAGGTCCCTTTGAAAGTCGACAAAAAGACGTTTTTTCTCAAAGGATGGTAAATGAACATGGCAAGTTCAATGAAGGTGAAACCAAAAGAATCTTTTAGAAGACTCTTTGAGCTTTCTAAAATGTACAAAAACACCTTCATATGATAAAAAACGAGGGAGATATGATTGGTACAAGGTGGACGATTTTCATGAAAGGCGCAAAAACCTAAGTGATGAAATTTCATATTTTTGAGTAATGGGCCATAACTTTTTGATCATCCACGAAATTACAAGTCTACAAAGGGCCCAAAGACCATTTGATATTTATTTTATGGTTTTATTCTATTAATTTTTGAATTTATTAATTTAAATTCAATTTTAAAAGAAATAAAATCATAACTTAATGGTAAAGAGATCATATGTGTAATTTCCAAATACTTAAGGGCCCCACATGTGTGCAAAGTCGTATGAAAATATAAAAGGAAGGTTTGAGACAAAATCTTGGAGTTTTGGAAAGTTTTCAAAAAAATGTTTTGGAAAGAAATCAAGATTTTTCCACACTTTCAAGACAATGTTTCTTTCCATTTTTTTTTTTAACCCTAATATGGCCTATTATATATTCAGAACAGCTACAGCCTCATGAAAGGGGACCCCTAGCTTCTCAAGCGCTTCCCAAAGTTCCAAATAACACATAAAAGAAGTTTTTCGTTTTCAGGGTTGCAGCCCCTCTCAAGGCCAAAAAATTCTCCTAAACATCTCTCAAGGTAGACTAAAGTGATAATAGACCATCATTGAGGTTCCATAACACGCAAAAAAGCTTGCATGCTATTCATATTTTTTATGTCATTCTTGAGTTTTGGTTTGTTATGTTTTAACGTCTTTGCTTTGGATCTAACGACTTGTATGAGTTCCTGGTATTATTTAGGACAGGTTAAAGCCATTGGAACGATGCCATAATGCATAGAACATGAATCACCATTGTTAGGGCATTAAGGTCGTGCACTTTCGTTTTCGTAGCTATGAGCATTATTTTTGAAAACTAATGATTCCATTGAATTCGTAGCGCCAAGTTTAGTGGATCTGGGTGGTTTTCGCGTTCGTTTTGATGTTATTTTGCAGGCTGCAAAAAGAGCCTCGTCGGAGAAGATGAAGGCCTCACCGGATTCTGCATTTCAGGGTTTTGGGACGTGATATTACAACCTGAGCGTGATTTAATGTCACGAATTGCATCCAGTCCAGTTGGTGAACGTGTGCGTTTTGCAATGAGTGCAGGGGGGTGTGTTCGAGCCCTCTCCACGACACTCCATTTTATTTTTAACTTAATTGCTTTGTTTGCATACAGATCCAGCGTTTCAGGTCAGTGCACGTCCATGATAGACTCTCACATATCGACCATACGATCTCCACCTGATACAAATCTAAGGACTCAGCATTGTAGCCCCCATGGTGCACTCTCCAGGAGGCGCCGCACCAGATCCCATGACATTTATCTCTTTATTTTTATTTTGTTCTTTCTTTCCCTATTTCAATTTCCTATTTTATTAACCACTTTTTAATTAATCAAATAACCAAATAAAAATTCAAAAAAAAATAAGATCAATTTGAATTAGGATTAGTTTTTTTTTAACTATTTAGTTTTTTTTTATCTTAAATAATTTTATTCAACTTAATTCAATTTAATTAGAATAATTAGCTCTTAGGATTTAAATTATTTAGACTTTAGGTTTAATTTTAACATAATTTCTTTTATTAATTAGTGATTAGGTTTTAGATAATTAATTTAATCAACCTACAAAAATTAATTAGAATTAATAAATTTAGTTAATTAGGTTTGATTTAGTTAGGCCAATTAGATTAACTTTTAATTATTAACCTAAGTTTTTTTTTTTACTAAACCCTAATCTATCTCGATTTCTCTTCTCACCTCAAACTCAATGAATGTCGCATGCTTGTTTCGAATTATGTCCTTTGATTATTTATTTACTTATTTATCTAAATACTAGAAATCAATGTATAGGTCGCAAAGTTTTTTTTGTAATAGCTTAGGATTTATTTTTCTCGCACATTTACCTTTCGCACATTATAACTGTCAATATTATCTGTTTAGATGCATGACTAATAGGATTGTATGGCAAGATAAAATCAACCGTTAGTTCACTAATTTCAAGATAAATATATATTTGAATCAATACACTTGCACTCACTCACCTCTAAGGTGCCCCCCCTCTTGGTTGCCTTTCGTAAAATAATAGTCAAGTCCCTTCGAATGTAGGGATATCTTAGCCTATGTTGCCTACGATTCAAAAATCACCATGTCCCTCCGATTTAAAAGATCATAGTCCCTTCGATGTCGCCTCAGTGTAAATGATCTTGTCCCTCGATTAAATGGTGATAGTCCCTCCGATGGCTAAGGTATCCTTACATGTTGCCTTTATGACTATTCATATCTCATAGGACTTCCTACCCTCTTTATGGTATGGATAGTCTCTATGACGATTCGATGACCCTTCGATGACCCGCACATCCAATGTATAGGACTACCTACCCTCAAATGGTATGGATAGTACTATCGCCCAAGGAAAACTTTAAAGTATGGGAAAGACCTTACAAACTTAGGGTAGGAACTCTTAAGTGCTTGCTCACAACAATTAAACTTCAAATGCTTTTCACACCATGTTTTTTAACAATGTCTTTTCAGACATTTCAAAACAAAAGTGTTTTTCTAAACACACACTACTCTTTCAAACGAATCAAACAAATCAAAATGAGCTAAGCAACTAAGAGCCCGTAGATAACTACGGATGAAAAGGGTGCTAACACCTTCCCTTTTCATAACCTACCCCCCGAACTCAATCTCTTTTCAAAGAAGGTCTTTCCTGTTCTTTTATACCTTTCCTAATTGGATAAAATAAAAGTCGGTGGCGACTCTTGCTCTCACCGCAACATTGTTGCTTATTAAAGATAAAAAGTCAGTTCACCGTATTACAACAGGAAATAGTCAACTTCATTTACTCTTTTAGTAGAGTTTTCATCAATTCATCACTAAACTTGATGTAAAAGTTTCATATTATTTTAGAGTAATGCTATATATCACGAACCCAATTGGACGCGAATTTCACGAAAGCTACTTTTTATATATTTTTCAATACTATTTTGACAATAGAACCACTACTTACTAGCTATCATGTACTAGTTTGTGTTTCAATTTGTCACGTCAACTAAATATCATAATTTTAAATGCAGTTTTTGAACCATGTCATTGCTAACTCTCAAATTATATCATGTGAATTTTTTTCAAATTTGACACCTAGCATAAGTACTTCCACCATTTAGTGGCTCAAAATAATTCACAACTTTTTTTTATTACAATTCAATAATTTCATTGTTTAATTACACTATTCATGCTCTTACGCTTTTCATTTTGGAAGGTAAACCAAGTGTGAAAGTAAGAATGAGAGATAATAAGACATGATTGGAGAGAGAAGAGATAAACAAAAATTGGAGTCAGCACGTCATTCGCGATGTTTTCGTGATATTAATATTCGCGACATTAAGCATTTTCCATTATTTTATTATAATAAAAAAAGTTTTATCATCACACCAACTGGTTGGTAGCATTGGCTATTATAGTATTTCTTAGATCTTTAAGTAAATTAGGATACACTTTTTCATTTAATTCCAACACCAATCTATTTATTAAACTCAGACAAAAAAATACAACTTTAACATAACACCAGCAACATGTTAACAACAACATTGAAAAACTTACAATACAAAATCAAAGTAGCTGATCAAACAAGAATCATCAAGCTTATTTTAAATAGAAAATTAAAACTAACACAGTCAGAAAGATAACAACAACGACAAAGCTATGACATTTGTATCATCTGATTCATGGTTGAACCATTGGTCCTCCTCACTCTTGTTCTTCTTTTCACTCTTCTCTTTGGTTGGCCACCAAATATCATCACAAGCCATCTTGGCCTTCCAATCAAGAACATGCAATATCCAAGGCCTATTCCAAACACAAATCCACATCCATATCCAATTGCCACTGGCTTCCATCCAAATCCAAATCCAAATTTCTCTTCACTCCAAAGCTTGTTGGGTGAAGGAGGAGAATGTTGTTCAGGTCCACAGTTCTTTGACAAAGGAAATCCGCATAACCCCAAGTTTCCTTCATATGAATCATTCGAAAATGTATTGAACTGACTTCCTTGAGGTATTTCTCCCACAAGATGGTTATTGGAAAGATTCAAAACTTCAAGGCTGTTTAGATTTGTGAAATCGGCAGGAATCATACCAATCAACATATTTGAGGAGAGATCCAACCATTCCAAGTTTGTCAAGTTTCCCATGGATTGGGGAATATGACCAACGAGTTTGTTATGGGAAAGGTTAAGTCCTATGAGCTCATGAAGCTCACCAATAACATTTGGAATCTCTCCTTCAAATTTGTTTCTTGACAAATCAATAATTACAAAGATTCTTGGAATTTTTACCATTGGCATATTGATTCCTTTCATCATCACAACAATAGAATCAGAGTAATTCTTATATTGTTCTGATCCATTTCTTGATTTAAATCTAAATGTTTGAATGGTAACACCAGGAATAAAAGCCTTTTCCATATATGACCTACCTTCTGGATCTTGAATAACATTTTTCATGGCTTCAAACTTTTTAAAATAGATTTTTGGTAGCGGACCGCTAAAGTTATTTCCTGAGATATCAAAAATAATTAAACTGGGAAATGGATAGTTGATCTTTTGATTATCAATGGAACCATGCAACTTATTGTCTCGCAAAACCAATATTTTCAAATTTTGCAGAGTTTGAAGCCAGTAAGGAAATTTGTCTTCTATTCTGTTACTGCCAATATTTAAGACTTCCAGCTTTTCTAATTGGTTGTCATAGAGATTTAGAGTAGAAAGTTGACTATCCTTTGAAAACTTACTTGGCAAAGTGCCATAAAATTTGTTCATTTGTAGATCCAAAACTTGAAGACGCGATAAACTAACAAGACATTATGGAATGGTACCTGTCAATTTAGAGTGTGCAAGATTGAGAAATTGTAGTGAACTCATGTTGCAAATTGACATAGAAAGTCCACCTTGTAGTATGTTAAACCTAAGATCAAGGAAACTGAGCCAATAACTACTTCTTGAGCACTGATCTATCGACGTGAACAAGTTTTGAGAAAGGTTCAAAAATTCAAATGAGTTAATTGTTTCAAGTAACCAATTGGGAACTCTTCTAGTAAATTTGTTATTGGACATATCAAGAGAATCCAAACTTGGGAGTTTTCCTATGAATCTGGGAAGTTCATTCAAACTCAAAGAAGACAACTCCAATTCAATTAGTTTAGGAAAACTGTAATTGACACTGGATTCAATGCTTATTGCTAATTGGCTATTATGTGAAAGAGACAGGGAAAGCAAAATTTGAAGTTTGGAAATTTTTTGAAAATCAACACCACCACTGAAGTTGTTTGATGATAGACATAGTCTAGTTAGATTTGAAAGGTTGAAAATTGATTTTGGAATAATGCCTTGAAGCTTATTGTCGCATATAAAAAGCTCTTCTAAGGAATATGATGAGATTGCACTAATATGCCCCGTAAATTGATTGTTTGATAGATATAAATATTTCAAACAAGGCAAAGTTAACAGGGAGGAAGGAATTGTTCCATTTAACAAGATGTTATCTAAAAGCAATACAATTATCTAAGAAAGTTACTGCAACTCCATTCTGGAAGATAACTTCTAAACTCTAAAGTCATTACCTGACATATATAGTTCACAAGTTCTTGGTAAACAGATGATGCTTTGTTCCGCTTAATCCTGTGTTTTCAAGATTTAGAGTAACCAATGAGGAAGAATGATTAAAGAGAAAACTAATGGAGTTTGGTCTTATTGTAAAAAATTGAGGCTCTGTTGTATGGGCAAAAAGCCTAACTAGAACGTGAGGGGGGGTATTAATGTACATTGTGTTGAAATATAAACTTGATTTGGGCCTAAATTAGTTATTTGATATTTTGGGCTTTGTTATTTTGGGCTTAAGTAATTTTGGGTAAAGTTTCTAGAGAATTCTTGTATTATTTGGAGAGTCTAGATATTTCTTAATATTGTAATATTCTCTAGAATACTCTTTGAATTTCTAGGATAGAGAACTCTCTAGAATTAGTGAGTCTAGAGTTCTCCTTAGAGTACTATAAATAGAGATGTAATCTCACACATTTGAATCAAGCAAAATACAAAGTTCTCTCTTCCATAAAGAATTCTCCTACCTATCAAGTTTCTATTCAAGCCTCCAATATTTCTAAACACTTGTCCTACACACAAAAATAACCTTAATTCCAACAAAGTGGTACCAGAGCTTCAAGGTCCTCAAAAGATGGCGAATGGAGGTTTCCCTTTTCAAATGCCGATGCTCACAAAGAACAACTATGATAATTGGAGTATCAAGATGAAGGCGCTACTAGGATCTCACGATGTGTGGGATGTCGTTGAGAAAGGCTTCAAGGAGCAAGACGAAGCCTCGTTAAGCCAAAGTGCGAAAGATACATTGAAGGAGTCAAGAAAGAGAGACAAGAAAGCTCTCTTTCTCATTTATCAATCGGTGGATGAAGATACTTTTGAGAAGATATCCAACGCAACGACGGCCAAAGAAGCATGGGACAAGCTTCAAACTTGCAACAAAGGAGTTGAGCAGGTAAAAAAGATTCGTCTTCAAACTCTTAGAGGTGATTTTGAACGTTTGTTTATGGAGGAGTCCGAGTCAATTTCTGATTATTTTTCTCGAGTATTGGCCGTAGTCAATCAACTTAAAAGAAATGGTGAAGATGTTGATGATGTGAAAGTCATGGAGAAAATACTTCGCACTTTAAATCCAAGTTTTGACTTCATTGTTACCAACATTGAAGAAAATAAGGATTTAAAGACCATGACCATTGAGCAACTCATGGGTTCCTTACAAGCATATGAAGAAAAACAAAAGAGAAAAACTAAACAAAATGAGGCTATAGAGCAACTACTACAACTCAACATAAAGGAAGCAAACTATGTAAACTACAAGAGCCAAAGAGGACGAGGACGTGGCCAAGATCGTGGACGTGGACGCGGACGTGGAGGAGAAGGAAGAGGAGGTTACAACAACTACTCTAACAACTTCAACAATGGAGAAAGAAGTTGGAATCCACAAGCGACAAGAGGTCGTGGAAGAGGAAATTCATGGTCGAGGTACGAAAAATCACAAATCAAGTGCTTCAACTGCAACAAGATTGGTCATTATGCATCCGAGTGTAGATTCTCGAAGAAGGTTGAAGAGAAAGCTAACTTCGTAGAAGAAAAAGGTGGAGAAGAAGAAACTTTGTTACTCGCATGTCAAAACCAAGTTGAAGAGAAAAGAAACAAGTGGTACCTCGACACTGGTGCAAGCAATCACATGTGCGGCGATCGAAGCATGTTTGTAGAGATCAATGAAGCGGCAACTGGCGATGTCTCATTTGGAGATAACTCGAAGATACCGGTCAAAGGAAAAGGTAAAATTCTCATACGCTTGAAGAATGGTAGTCATCAGTTCATATCCAATGTCTACTATGTCCCTAACATGAAGAATAATATTTTGAGCTTGGGACAATTATTAGAGAAAGGCTATGACATCCACTTGAAAGAACATAGTCTTTTCTTAAGAGATTGTAGACATAACTTGATTGCTAAGGTGCCTATGTCAAAGAATAGAATGTTCCTCTTGAACATTCAAAATGATGTGGCAAAGTGTCTCAAGGCGTGCTATACCGATTCCTCGTGGCTATGGCATCTACGATTTGGGCATCTCAACTTCGATGGTCTAGAACGTTTGGCAAAGAAGGAGATGGTGAGAGGCTTGCCTAACATCAACCACCCAGACCAACTTTGCGAAGGATGTCTAATTGGGAAGCAATTCCGAAAAAGCTTTCCAAAGGAATCAACATCAAGAGCCACAAAGCCGCTAGAGCTCATACACACAGATGTTTGTGGACCAATCAAACCCAACTCATTTGGAAAGAGTAAGTACTTTCTCCTATTTATTGATGATTATTCCAGAAAAACATGGGTTTACTTCTTGAAGGAGAAGTCAGAAGTGTTTGAAAACTTTAAGAAGTTCAAAGCCCTTGTGGAGAAAGAAAGTGGTCTTTCCATTAAGGCCATGAGATCTGATCGAGGAGGAGAGTTCACTTCAAATGAATTCAACAAATATTGTGAAGACCATGGAATACGTCGTCCACTAACTGTGCCAAGATCGCCACAACAAAATGGAGTAGCAGAAAGAAAGAATCGAACCATACTTAACATGGTGCGAAGCATGCTCAAAAGCAAGAAGATGCCGAAGGAGTTTTGGGCCGAAGCTGTGGCATGTGCGGTTTACTTGACAAATCGCTCCCCAACAAGAAGTGTGCACGAGAAGACACCACAAGAAGCATGGAGTGGAAGGAAGCCTGGGATCTCTCACCTTAAAGTGTTTGGAAGTATTGCTTACACCCATGTTCCAGACGAAAGAAGAACAAAGCTCGATGATAAAAGTGAGAAATACGTGTTTGTAGGTTACGACTCAAGTTCCAAAGGTTACAAGCTTTACAATCCAAATAGTGGAAAGATCGTCATAAGCCGCGACGTGGAGTTCGATGAAGAAGATTGTTGGGATTGGAGTGTTCAAGAAGAAAGGTATGATTTTCTTCCTTACTTTTAAGAAGAAGAAGAAGAAATTGAACAACCAATGATAGAGGAACATATTACACCACCGACCTCACCGACACCAAGGTTGGAAGAAACAAGCTCAAGTGAGAGGACACCGCGACTAAGAAGCATTGAAGAGCTTTATGAGGTAACCGAAAACCTAAACGACATTAACCTCTTTTGTCTTTTTGGTGATTGTGAGCCTCTAAGCTACCAAGAAGCGGCGGAAAACATAAAGTGGAGAGATGCCATGGATGAAGAAATCAAGTCAATCACGAAGAACGATACGTGGGAACTTACTACGCTTCCACGAGGACACAAAGCAATCGGAGTAAGATAGGTGTACAAGGAGAAGAAGAATGCAAAAGGAGACGTGGAGAAATATAAAGCAAGATTGGTGGCGAAAGGATATAGTCAAAGACAAGGAATTGACTATGATGAGGTATTTGCTCCCGTTGCTCGTCTTGAAACTATTAGACTGATCATTTCTTTGGCAGCTCAAAATAAATGGAAGATCTATCAAATGGATGTGAAGTCGGCCTTCTTGAATGGTTTCCTCGAAGAAGAAGTTTATATCGAGCAACCATTGGGTTATGAAGTAAAAGGGCAAGAAGAAAAAGTCTTGAAGTTGAAGAAGGCATTGTACGGTCTCAAGCAAGCACCAAGAGCTTGGAATGTTCAAATCGACAAGTACTTTCAAGACAAGAACTTCATCAAGTGTCCATATGAGCATGCACTTTATATCAAAGCGCAAAGTGGAGATATTTTGATTGTGTGCTTGTATGTAGATGACTTGATTTTCACAGGGAACAATCCGAGCATGTTTGAAGAGTTCAAGAAAGACATGGCAAATGAATTTGAGATGACAGATTTGGGGCTCATGGCATATTATCTTGGCATCGAAGTAAAGCAAGGAGACAAAGGAATTTTCATCACCCAAGAAGGTTATGCCAAAGAAGTACTCAAGAAATTCAAGATGGATGATGCCAATCCAGTTGGCACCCCGATGGAATGTGGAAGCAAGCTGAGCAAGCATGAAAATGGAGACATCGTGGATCCAACTCTTTACAAAAGTTTGGTTGGAAGTTTACGTTACTTGACATGTACAAGGCCGGATATTCTCTATGCCGTAGGAGTCGTAAGTCGCTACATGGAAGCTCCAACAACAACTCACTTCAAGGCGGCAAAGAGAATTCTTCGATACATCAAAGGTACAACAAACTTTGGCTTGCACTATTACTCTTCTAACAATTATGACATTGTTGGTTATAGTGATAGTGATTGGAGTGGAGACTTGGATGATAGAAAGAGCACTACTGGTTTTGTGTTCTTTATGGGAGATACTGCTTTCACTTGGATGTCAAAGAAGCAACCTATAGTCACATTATCAACTTGTGAAGCCGAGTATGTCACTGCCACATCATGTGTTTGTCATGCAGTTTGGCTAAGGAACTTGTTGAAGGAGTTAAAGATGCCACAAAAGGATCCTATGGAAATATGTGTTGACAATAAATCAACGCTTGCTTTAGCAAAGAATCCCGTCTTTCATGAAAGAAGTAAGCACATCGACACACGTTACCACTTCATAAGAGAATGCATTGAGAGAAAGGAGGTGAAGTTGAAGTATGTGATGTCTCAAGATCAAGCTGCCGACATTTTCACCAAGCCACTCAAGTTGGAAACTTTCGTGAAGCTAAGGAGTATGCTTGGAGTCACAAATCAAGTTTAAGGGGGGATGTTGAAATATAAACTTGATTTGGGCCTAAATTAGTTATTTGATATTTTGGGCTTTGTTATTTTGGGCTTAAGTAATTTTGGGTAAAGTTTCTAGAGAATTCTTGTATTATTTGGAGAGTCTAGATATTTCTTAATATTGTAATATTCTCTAGAATACTCTTTGAATTTCTAGGATAGAGAACTCTCTAGAATTAGTGAGTCTAGAGTTCTCCTTAGAGTACTATAAATAGAGATGTAATCTCACACATTTGAATCAAGCAAAATACAAAGTTCTCTCTTCCATAAAGAATTCTCCTACCTATCAAGTTTCTATTCAAGCCTCCAATATTTCTAAACACTTGTCCTACACACAAAAATAACCTTAATTCCAACACATTGTATCATATTCTGAATGTTGACTTTGTCAACATTTCAGTTTTGGGCTTACTATTATAATTGGGCTTATGATTGTTATGGGCCTTTAACTACCTGAGTTGTGTAGATAAATACACTGATATAGTTTTGTATCAGTTAACAGTTTTGTAACGGAAAATGCAATGATTAATTGATTAATTCAATGAAAAGAATATGCACAAGTGCAGAGCTGTACAAATCAATAAAAATTAATGGTGTTTATTGTTGTGGCAAATAAATTGCAAATTAATATGTTGTTAAACCTCAATTAAATCAGCTCAGTTGATAGATGTGTGCATGGACGTCAGATGCATGCAATTATATAGATGAAATTCAATGTATTAATGTAATTCTAAATAAAATCGTACAATGAAATTATAAATTTATTTATTTTTTATATATAGTTTAACATTTTTTTAGTGTTACTCTAATAAATGTGATATTATTATAAGAACTATCTCATTCACAGATTGGGAGAAGAACTTGCACATCATATACGTCCTTTACCATGTTGATCATCGAGGAGTAAATAAAAACATGCATGAAATAATGATAAAACTATTATCATTAGTCACTTTTATTGAACAAAATGTTGATTTGAAAATTAAGTTTGAGCTACTTTCTATTTGAATTTTGACTAAATATTTGTTACCTTTCTTTCCATTTCCATGCACACTTTATTTTGTTTCGGTTTTCTTTCTTTCTGATAAACCAGTAAGTTTCCTCAAACTCCTTCATACATGTCATCCATGAAGTGGTTGCTTCTGTGTTTCCATCTTTTTTTCTTTCATTTTCCATCTTCCTCTTCTTTCAACTTGTCGTGTCATCCTTATGAGACTTATGCTTTGCTTCATTTCAAGTCCTCATTCACTCTAAGTACCGCTTATTATCCTTGTAATGAATCTCCTATGAAAACAACAACATGGCAAAATGAGACTGATTGTTGCTCATGGCATGGTGTCACATGCAACACCATCTCTAGTCATGTGATTGGCCTCAACCTTGGCTGTGAAGGCCTTACAGGTATATTACATTCTAACAGTTCCATTTTTCATCTTTCTCATCTCCAAACACTCAATCTTTCTTCCAATTATTTCTCCAATGTTTCTTTTGGCTCCCAATTTCATTCTAAGTTTGGTGGATTTCAGAGTCTCACTCATCTTGACCTGTCTAACTGTGATTTTCAAGGAGAAGTTCCTCCTCAAATATCATATCTTTCTAAATTAACATCACTTCATCTCTCTGCCAATAGTGAATTGATTTGGAAAGAAACCACTTTGAAGAGACTTGTGCAAAATGCAACAAATTTAAGAGAGATGTTTTTGGATGGCACAAATATGTCTTCAATAAGACCAAACTTCCTTAGTTTTCTCTTTAATCATTCTTCCTTTTTGGTTACTCTTCATCTCAAAAATTCAAGATTAAGGGGTGACTTCAAACAAAGCATTCTCTGCTTACCAGCTATTCGTGAGTTATATATGTCAAAAAATAACCTTACTGGCCAGCTTCCAAAATTCAGTTGCAGTAACTTTGTTAGACTTTTGGATTTTTCATTTAATGGTTTTCAAGGACACATTCCTCCGTCATTTTCTAATCTCACATCTCTTACTTATCTAAGTTTAACGGGAAACTCTCTTAACGGTTCAATTCCATCTTCACTTTTAACTTTTCCATATCTAACTCATCTAGATCTCTCGTCAAATGAACTTAGTGGTCAAATCCCAAATGTATTTCACCAATCAAATAGATTTCAAAAGTTAGATTTGAGTTATAACAAACTTACAGGTGATCTTCCAATATCAATTTCAAACCTTCACCATCTCATTTTCTTAGACCTTTCATCCAATTCATTTATTGGTCAGATCCCGAATGTGTTCGGTGGGATGACCAAACTTCGAGAACTCTATCTATATTTAAACAATTTAGAAGGACAAATTCCTTCTTCATTATTTAACTTGAATCAACTTCTGACATTAGATTGTTCTGATAATAAATTAGTGGGGCCCCTAATCAACAAAATTTCAGGGTTTCAAAAACTAACTTATTTGATTTTACATAACAACTTATTAAATGGAACAATTCCTTCCTCCTTGTTATCCTTGCCTGATTTAAAAGTATTAAATCTAGCAAACAATCGACTGACGGGACCTATCAGGGCAATCTCATTGTATTCCTTAGAAGAGCTTTATCTATGCCAAAATAAGCTACAAGGCAATATTCCAAAATCACTTTTTAGCCTTCCAAACATTACTATACTTTGTCTATCATCAAACAACTTAACCGGAGTTGTTGATTTTCACCACTTTTCTAAACTTCAAAATTTGCATTCTTTGTCCCTTTCACATAATAGCCAATTATCACTAAAAAATGAATCCAAAGTCAATTACAATTTTTCTGAACTAATTTTATTGGAATTGTCTTCTTTGAGTTTGAATGAAATTCCCAGATTTTTAAAAAATTGTCCAAGATTGTATTCTCTTGATATGTCCAATAACAAATTGAATGGAAGAGTGCCTGATTGGTTACTTGAAACAATGAATTCAATTGGATTTTTGAATCTCTCTCAAAACATGTTCACATCAATAGATCAAATCTCAACAAGTAGCTACCGGCTTGGTTCCCTTGATCTTAGTTTAAACTTACTACATGGTGAACTTTCTTCTTCAATTTGCAACATGAGTTCACTACAATATCTCAATCTTGCACAGAATAAATTGACAGGCACCATTCCACCATGCCTTGTTAGTTTATCGTCTCTTCGAGTTTTGGATCTACAAATGAACAATTTTTATGGAATTCTGTCAAATAAATTTTCGAAGGACAGTCAACTTCTTAATTTGAATCTTTTTGGCAACCAATTAGAAGACCAGTTGCCAAAGACTTTGTCCCATTGCAAAAATCTGGAAGTTTTAAATCTTGGTAGCAATAGAATAGAAGACAAATTTCCTTATTGGCTTCAAGCTCTGGAAAATTTGAAAGTGTTGGTTTTGCGAGACAATAAGTTGCATGGTCCCATTTCTAATCTAAGGACCAACTATTCATTTCCAAATTTAATGATTTTTGATATCTCAGGCAATAAGTTTAGTGGCCTACTTCCAAAAGAATTATTTAAAAAGTTTGAAGCCATGAAAGATGAGGATGCAAGATTTTCATATATGGAAGAGTCATTGAATTTTTACAGTCAGCTTAGTATTATATGGTACTACGATTCTGTGACCTTGAGGATTAAGGGGATCAATTCCATATTGGTGAAAATTTCAACGAACTTTGCAACTATTGATATGTCAAGAAATAAATTTGAAGGAGATATTCCAAATGTTGTTGGAGAGCTTCATGCACTCGTAGGGCTTAACCTTTCCCATAATAAACTCACTGGTAATATCCCACAATCCATGGGAAACTTGACGAGCTTGGAATGGTTAGATCTCTCATCGAATATACTCAATGGTATGATTCCTGCATATTTAACCAATTTGAATTTTCTTGAAGTCTTGGAACTTTCCAATAACCATCTTGTGGGGGATATACCTCAAGGAAAGCAGTTCAACACATTTTCAAATGTTTCATATGAAGGAAACTTGGGGTTATGTGGATTACCCTTGTCAAAGAAGTGTGGACCTGAACAACATTCCCCATCTTCATCCAACAAGTTTTGGAGTGAAGAGAAATTTGGATTTGGATGGATACCAGTGACAATTGGATATGGATGTGGATTTGTGTTTGGAATAGGCCTTGGATATTGCATGTTTCTAATTGGAAAACCAAGATGGCCTGTGATGATATTTGGTGGGAAGCCTAAGAGAAGAGTGAAAAGAAGAACAAGAGTGAGGAGAACTAATCATTCAAACATGAATCAAATGATACAAATGTCATAGTTTTATTGATGTGGTAAATTTTCTTTAGTGTTAGTTTTTGTATTCTATTTAAAATAAGCTTGATCATTCGTGTTTGATCAACAAGTTTGATTTTGTATCGTAAACTTGCGTTGGTGTTGCAGAGATGTTTTAAATGTGTTTCTTTTTATAATTGTTATAAATATTGTAAAGTGGGTTGCATTTATTTTTGTTTGAGTTTTACTAATAGATTGGAATTGGAAGTTAATGAAAAAACATTACTTACTTTAGAGCACCCACATCCTTCACATTTTTTAAACAACTCAATTACCTTTTTCAATTTTTTTATATTGGATCACAGTTTTACATTTTTTAAACAACTAAACTACATTTATCAAATATCCATATAACTCACTTAAAACTCTAAACTGAATCCCATAAGATTCCACAATATATCTCACATTTATACTATAAAGAAATTTAATTAAAATAATATAATTCATATATATCAAAATACATTAAAAATTATAATTCCCTTTTTCCTCAACCATCACCGAAGATTACGCCGTTACTGTCAAAGTTGTTAAAATCTCGATTTAAAATCTAAACTCTATAGATTTCAAGTTTTCAGGTCAGCATTTCATGTTAAATCGCAGGTAAAAACCTTTTTATATAAAATCGTATTCTAAAACGATTTTAAGTGATTTAAATCATTCTGAAATCGTGTAAAATTGTTGGATTTTACTCTTTGACCTGATTTTATTATTATTTTTTTGTTAAAATTTATAAATCACATTTTATATTTTGGCCCATAGAATTTCCTCTATGAATTTTTAATTTCATTCATATTTATATCTTGGTTATAATATTAAAAAAAATTTAACATTTGGAGATGAATTTAATCGAGTCGAATATAAATGCTCTAATGAAGATGATGTTGTAGAAGGATTGATCTTTTGATTAAGTTGAAGATGAAAAAAAAAATTAACTTGAAAAACTTTTGAAACTATTATATTTTTATAATTTTTTTGGTGTTACTTTTTATGATTTGGTGGACAATTTATATAGTTTGATACAAGTTTGTGAATATTACACTTTATTATGATGATATAGTATATTTTTATTTTATAATTAAGTTAAAATTTTAAATAATTAATGCATTTAGAATATTCAATAAGTGTATATATATATATAAATTTAATAAGAGGTAAACTCTATGATTTTACGTTTCGATTTTACCTAGGTAAAACGAATCAAGATAAAAACTCGATTCTGACAACCTTGGTTACTGTTAACCCACCTAATCTGACTTATATATATATATATATATATATATATATATATATATATATATATATATATATATATATATATATATATATATATATATATATATAACACGACCCAAATAATAAAAGAACATAAATGTTTAAATAAATCAGTAGCAAAAGTTACAAGAAAACAATATATGTAGAACATTTTTCAATTCATGTTATTCCCTGTCCATAATGTTGTTATAGATGTTCTATGGAAGTCATGTTGAAGGTGTCGTTGAATTTGTTTATCACGAATATTAAATCTTTTAAGTAGAAACTCTTGAAAATCAATATTAAAATTATTCGACAATATTGTCACGTCATAGCTCAAATGATCATAAGAAAAATAATTTTTTTTCACCATATATAACATGTTCATCCTCAACAAACATATTATATAATATGATGCATGTATTCATTATGCATGTCATTAAGCTCATTGACGCCCTTGAACTCTCCGAATATTTGTTAGCCAGTAAATATGAACATATCTCATAATCAATAATCGAATCTTGATCTATCAAATCAGGGAGTCAGTCATATTGGCTAGAGTCAACCCCATTTATCACAACTTCAATATTTTATTAATTAACACATAAATATTAACTAAAAACTTTTTCCGAAGGTGAATACCGAATTATTATTAATCTCCTATTTCATTCATAGGGATAATAGACATTTATCCCCTGTCATATAGGCAAGATTCGGGTTATCCCTATTAATTTTTTTTTTTAGATTACCCCCTTGAAATATGAAAAGTTCTATGATTTACCCTCTAGGACCCTCCTGTAAAATTGTTTTTTTTTATTTACCTCCTGAGTTTTCACTGTTTTTTACACGCTTAGGGGCACCCTAAAAATACAGCGGGTAATCTAAAAAAAAATTAATAGGGTAACCCGAATCTCGCCTATATGACAGGGGTAAATATCTATTATCCCTTATTAATATGGTTCCATATATCTTTTTCAATATTTACAAAGTCATCGATTCCATTAAGTCTTCTTCAAAGATAGAAAACGGTCTCATGTGTTTATCTTTTTTGCATACGTATGATTTTCACAAGTCCTCTCTTTGGAGCATGCTGGAGACTAATCGAATGGGAAAATATTCAACAAGTCATTGCGACCGTTATCATCCTTCCACATATAGATAGGGGTGGCAAAACGGGCCGCCCGCCCCGCCCGCCGCCCGCCCCGCCTTATGCCCGCCAAAAAACGAGCGGGGCGGGCATGCCCGCCAAGTAAAATGGGCATCAAAATCATGCCCGCCCCGCCAAGATGGCGGGTTGGCGGGCGGCGGGCTTACCCGCCTATTTTTATTTATATTTTTTTAATAGATTAATATGTATTTTTTTACCTTTTAATTAAACTTTTCACTTATTTTTTAAAACAATTTTTATAAAAGTAATTTTTTAACAAATTTACTCTAAAAAATATTACATATATTTATAAATAAATGTATAAAATAAACCATCAAGAATTACAATTACTAGAATTAACTAAAAAAATAGTGAGTTTTGGAGGAGGAGCGGGTTTTGGCGAGCGGCGGGCTTTGGCGGGGCGGGTATGGCGGGCGGCGGGTTTTGGCGGGGCGGGCTTTGGCGAGCGGCGAGCCTAGAATCCCAACCCAACCCGCCAAATTTTGGCGGGTGCGCGGGCGACCCGGCGGGCCCCGGCCCGTTTTGCCACCCCTACATATAGATGCATCGAATTGCATGACCTATTTCATTTGAATTTTCATCTCCATATTTATGTCTTGCTTTGACAAATAAAAAACTGATTTGGTTGAAATATCTACATTTATAGTATGACATGTTTAAAATATAATTATTTCTACTATGAAATGTTCTCCCGTTTAGTAACCGACGTGTTTCGAATAAATGGTCTAGACTTAACTTGCTGCACACGAGAATAATTATAAATCAACAACAAGAATAAATTAAGCTTTAAATATGGATAGTCATATACTAATT